>NC_054537.1:61050810-61369144 GCF_017654505.1 Polyodon spathula
CATGGAGGACTGGAGAAACAAAAAAAGGACAGGCAAACAAGGCTAAGGAAGACGGCCGAACTGAAGGAAAGAAACAACGAATGATTACGTACCAGAATTGGGAAGTGTGTAGCTAGCGGGGAAAGCCTGGGCAAACCCATAGTCGTATGGGAATAGCAAAGCAGAGGCTGAAGACCTGAGCCATGGGGGTAGCGACGGTGGGAAGAGCAGCACCTTTTATTTGCAGTTTTGTTGTTGTGATTTATTTTCCTGTTTTCTTTCACCCTTTTGTTTCGTAGTGTTATTTTTAGCACCTGCATGTGCACCACGAGTGAACGGCCAACCTTTTACCATTGCTGGTATTGGGTTCTTCTCTGAAAACAATGCCACCTTGTGGCGGAAATAAATCAGTGCGCCAAGCGGTGTATCAACAAAAATTTGTCTTGTGTCCAGTGAATACCCACAACCTCCCACACACTTTAAGGAAATATTCTTTTCAGTGCAGTTTGGAACAAATTTGCTACTCAATTTAAGTAATACTAAGATTACAACTATAATAAGCAATACTTTGAGTTATTCAAGCATTTAAAGGACTTGAGTATAACCTGTCAAATTAGGTTTCTCTGCATTTTCTACCAAAATGCGCAGTAGGCTCCATCAAATTCTGCAAAGACTGTTTTTTCTTTTGTTTTATTTCTGTGATATACTATTTGCTGTTTTCAACCATGTGCAACATTTTACAGCTATTTTTCCTCATCTAACATCTTGTACCATGATGGCTAACCGGAACACTGCTGCAGCTGGGTGATCCTCGTTTCATACCCTGATGTCCTTTTTTTATTTTTGGGAGGGCAACATTCTTTCCCTTATCTACAGTCTACATTTTATTTTAAAATAAAATCTGGTACAGAATCATATATAAGCATTTAATTTCTATCATTATAAACATTTGTCAATCTTCATGTTTAAATAGTTGTAATAGTTGATGAATTGTGCATGTCCAGTAAATTACTAATATCCCTTCTGTTCAAATCTAGGAAAAATAAATATAGCGTTAAACAAAAACAAATGTCAATATGATATCTAGTTTTCTGTGTTATTGCAGTGGTAAAGCCCTTGCTCAAAAAAAAAAAAACTTGACCCTAAAACCCTTAGCAACTATAGGCCAATATCCAATCTGCCATTTCTATCAAAAGGTTCTAAAGAGAGCTGCTGCTAATCAATTACGCAACTTTCTAACTTATACACTATTTCAGAAATTCCAGTCTGGATTTTGTGCTGCACATAGCACCAAGACAGCCCTTGTTAAGGAATTAAATGATCTTTTGATACGCTCTAACTCTGGCTTTCCTTCAACTATAATTCTCCTAGATCTTAGTGCTACTATTCCATTCTACATCTTGAAAGTTTAGTGGATTTGTCATGAGGTGTCCTAGCTTGGTTTAGGTCTTGTCTTTCTGATAAGATCCAGTTTGTCTCTAGTGGGGAGATGAAGTCTGATTTGTCAGAAGTTACCAGTGGTGTTCCGCAAGGCTCTATGGTAGGTCCTTTGTTGTTTTCACTATATATGATGCCATTAGGTGATATCATCCACAGGAATGGAATGAATTTCCATTGTTATGCAGATGACCCTCAGCTAGTCTTTGGATCCAGGCAGTCCTTCTACTGGGGTGCTATCAGCTGCTTGCCTTGCATGACAGTGTTGGGTGTTACAGAGCTTCTTAATGTTGAATTGTGACAAAACGAAGCTCATAAGCTAGACCTTGGCAGTCTCTCACTAAACTAAAACTAGAAATGAGAAATCTGGGGGTCATCTTTGATCCTAATCTATCATTTGAGAATCACATTAGGAAAAGTACTAAAGTATCATTTTATCTGAGAAATATAGTTAAGCTGAGACCCATTATTGCGGTACCTGATGCTGAGAGGCTACTGCATGGCTCTGTTTCATCAAGAATTGACTATTGCAATGAACTTTTCTCTGGTGTCCCAAAGCGGGTGGTTTCTCGCTTAATTTATTCAGTATACAGCCGCTAGAATTCTGATTAAAACCAGGAAAAGTGAACACATTACCCTTGTTTTGTCCTATTTGTACTCTCTCTCTGGAGTATAGAATTGATTAAGATTATTTTGCTAATTTATAAAACCCTGAATGGATTAGCACCAAATTATTAGCAGGAGTTACTGACCCCATACATTCCGAATCACATTCTGAGATCACAGGATGCAGGGCTACTGTGTTATGTTTAGGGTCAAAAAGTGAAGGGGCCATGGTGTTATAAGAGCATGCATAAATAATAAAAGAACAAGGACTAAACTTGTATGCTTTTTACAACCTCCAACCTTACTACTGTGCACATCAACTGGCTGCATCTACATCTACCGTTCCTGCTACACAGGTTCGTGTGCATATCAGCTCTGCACTGTTTTCACTTTTTTGCTCACCTTGCTCCGGTGTTCGAGACTGAACCACAGCCCAGCAGCTTCTGACCTGCTGGACGCAGAGCAGGTGACGTCATCAGGCTCCTGCTGGGAGGCTATTTCCACCAGCACTCAGGATTTCTCAACTGCTAGGCCTCCGTGAGAAAGAGAGTCTTTCATCCCTATGTCCCTAACCCACCCCCCCTCCCCTTCTCTATGCACTGTTTCCCTTCCTACAATGTCCCTTCCCTCCATTATTCTACTCCTCATTCCATTTCTGTTTGCCCCTGTTACCTTGACCTATTCTGATCAGAACTACTCCCTGGTCACTGATCCTTATTCCACCATTCCTCCCAGCCCCCTCTTTATCTATCACATTCCCATCCTTCCATTCTCTCTCCGCTACAAAGTAACCAACCCCCATCGCTCCCTTTCCTCAAACCTGATTTACATCTCCCCTCCCAGTAAAAACTCCCTTCCCTCGTCATCACCTGACTATCCTTCTCCCACTCCCCAATCAAAATAGGCCTCTGGAGTGTACGTTCGATCTGCAGTAAGCAGACAGCCACCTTAGACGCATTCCTCTCCCTCCACCTTTATGTCCTTGCACTCATCTAAACATGGATCACACCACTTAACACGGTCAACCTCATTGCCCTTACCTCCTCTGTCACCCTCATTGCCCTTACCTCCTCTGTCACCACCTTCTACCACCCTTGCCCAGTTGATAAAGGCGGCGGTATTGGATTACTTACGCCACCCTCCTGGACCCCTGCTCCCCCCCACACAATAACTACCACCTTCCCCTCTTGAGTACCAACTTGCCTCCTTTACCTTCCCCCACCGCACTACCTTCCTTGTCACTTACTGTCCTCCCGGCCCCCCCCTCCTCATTTTTCAACCATCGCGACTGCCTCCTCTCCTCCCTTCTCCCTCTCTCCCACCCATTCATTCTCTTGGTGACTTAAACCTCCACCTACATTGTTCCCCCATTGCTTCTGCTCTCCTTCCCCTCACCAACTCATTTAACCACCTGCTTCACGCCTCCCTCACTACCCACACATCTGGTAATACCCTTGACCTTATCTTCCTCTCCGGTATCATCATCCATTATAACTTCCCCTTGACCTCCCTCTGACCATTTCTTCCTCTCACTCGCCCTCTCCCCCACTGTACTCCCTATCCTCTGCCGTAATCTTTGTATCCTAGATGCCACTTCCTTGATTTTCATTTCTTCTGCACTTCCCCCAATCTCTTTTCTCCTCCTTTCATCCCAACTTAGCCTAGCTACTGCGCTATCCTCCTCTCTCAACTCCCTTGCATCCACATGCTCTTACTCTCCCTCACTTAGGCCCCCCCAACCATGGCTTACCCCTGCTCTTAAAACAGACCACCATATCTTGCGCTGTGCTGAGCGACTCTATACATCCTCCCCCTCACTTTCCAACCTCCAAGCCTTCCACTCCTTTCTCTCTCTAAATTCCTCTCTGCTCTGGAATTAGCCAAACACGACTTTTAACCCTCATTACATCTCTGGCCCCACAACCCAGCTAGCTCTTCTCAACCCCTAACAAGCACTCTGCTGGCCCCCATCCCAATCTCTGTCCCTCACAACCCTGACCTCTCTATTTCGCCACCAAAATCAGCACTATTCATATCCACCTCTAGACTCTCCCCCAGACTAGCCCCCTCCCCCAGCTTTCCACTCCACCTCCACTTGCTCTTAACTTCGTCTTTACTGACTTCCCCCCCTACTTCCATATTTGAACTTTCCTCTATCATCTCTAAGGCTCACCCCACATCTTACCCCCTGGACCCTGTCCCTGCCTCCCTCATAGCTCCACTCCTCCCTCTTATTCTCCCTTGCTTAGTATCCCTCTTCAACTCCTCTCTCTCAACTGGCATCTGTCCTGCCATCTTCAAAACAGCTGCCATCACCCCCCTCCTAAAAACACTAAAATTGTACTGCTAATTACCGCCCTATCTCCCTTCTCCCATATTTCTCTAAGTTCCTTGAACGCCTAGTTCACTCACGCCTATCTCACTACATATCTGTCAATTCCCTTTATCCCCGATTTCAATCTGTCTTTCGTCTTGCCCGTTCCACCAAAACTGCCCTACTTATTTTCCAGACCCATCTGGCCAACTCATCCCATGCTAGACTTTCTTTTATCCTCATTCTTTTCTCTTTCCTCTGCTTTTGACACTGTTGACCACCACATCCTCCTCTCAACTCTCTCTAGCCTGGATATCTTTGGCATACCCCTTGCCTGGCCACAGGGCTCAGTCCTCGGACCTTTACTATTCTCCCTGTACACCTCGCACCAAGAAGCTATCATTTCCTCATTTAACTTCCCTCACCATTTCTTTGCTGATGACACCCAGATTTTCTTTTCATTCCCCTCTTTTACCCCTGACCTGGCCACCTATATATCAGCCTGTCTGGTTGCTATCCAATCCTGGATGGCATGCCGCTACCTCCTATCAAAAACTGAAATCCTTTTCTTCCCCTCCACCTCATCTCCACCACCATTTCATTCCCGTCCCATCCCTTATTCCAACCCTCTCTGCTGGTAACCTCAGGGGTCATATTTGATTCCACCCTCTCCTTTTCTGACCATATCTTGACCATAATACAAACCTGCCATTTTCACCTATTCGACATCCACAAAATACACCCCTCCATTTCAGTCTCCGCTACCAAACTCTTGGTCTACTCTCGTTTTCACCTGGCTTGACTATTGTAACTCCCTCCTCCTTGGACTCCCCTCCTACGCCTTTACACCACTTCAACAAATTCAAAGTGCTGCTGCCCGTATTATATTTAACCTCCCCCACTCCTTCCACACTTCCCCTCTCTTCCTCTAGCTACACTGGCTCTGTGTTCAAATTCCCTGCACTAATATATAAATCTCTCCATGGCCTTGCACCACTTTATCTGGCTGCACTTATTTCCCATTATATTCTTCCTCGTCCCTTACGCTCCCAATCACTACTGTCCCTCTGTCCCACCCTCGCTCTGTGCACAATCTCATTTTTGTTCCTTCTGTCTTCTTGCTCCCCTTCATTAGAGTAAACTCCCACTCAACATAAGTCACCCACTTTACGCAGTTTCTGCTCCTCCCTTAAAACTCATCTTTTTTCCATAGCCCATCCTACCCTTACAGCTGGCCCCCATTATTTTGTTATCCCAAGGAACAATACTACTCAAACAATCAACAAAAATCTGCTCACTGTTTTAAATGTAAATAACATTATGTATGTGCCAAATGAGCTACTGATGTAAAACTTAGACTGTTGTGTCTTCATTGTGCATCAGTATATTTCTTTATCGAAAAAAAATGGTATTGACCCAACCCTACTTCAAACTATGCAACCACTGTATGAACATTCTACTAGTGGCTCGTATTACATCTGTCAATGTTTCATTTAGAATTACTACAGTTTTGTTTTAAATTAAATTAGTGTATGTTTGTTCTTTCTAGATGTGTACATTTTTCATACACACATAGTGAATGGCAGTGTACTTAAGTTATTAAATTGATTGTTTATTCACACAATGTTTACTGCCACATAAAATAATACGTTGTGTTCACAGGGTAATCATGTTGGTTAAATTAATGGAATTATTCCAACTGATCCTTGTTTGGTAGTAAATCAAGACAGCATATGCAAGATCTGTGTTTCCCTTTGAATCTAAAAACAACAGGACCTCGAAGGCTATTAGCTGTACTGGCTATGTGAGCAGACTGAAGACAAGGCTCTTGTTTTCAAAAGATCTCTTTTTCCAGTGAATCACGGCTGTTTAGGATGTACGCAGAGTTCATAAAAGTGGGTAATTGAAAGCTCTCTGCGTCAGGTCGGTGTAAATGCATTTCATTTTCTATAGCGGCTCTGTCAAAGGGTTCATGGTTCAATGAGAAGAATGGTGATGACCATGTGCTGGCTGTTATGCCTAATGGAAATTAGGCTGCTCTTACACAATAGCGCAGCAATAGTGCAATTCTTTTAATCCTAAATTGATTTTCCCCCCATGCTTCTCTTAAGAGCATCACTTTGCAAGGGATATTTTTTCTCTGCTCCCACTGGCGTTACTTATATTAACCCTTTCTTCACATTGCAGTTCATCTTTGTTAAACTTGCTTCCACCGAACCTGATTTGCTGCACCAGATTAATAATCCCAGTGCAATCAAAACAGGACCAAAAAGAGTCAGTAACCCCGTTTTTGACAAAGCACATTACTAGTATAGTAGTGTTTTGTTTGTGTAACCACCTGTCAGGTAATCAAGCTGGCATTCTCATTTCTCAAACAGCTGTCCGTCTCCCCTCCCTAGACCCCAAGAAAAAAAAGGTTCTGAATGTGATATTTGTGGCTTTGAGGCACATTCTTCTCAGGGTCAGAAATTGGGTCTAGAGTGGTTTACTTAACTACAGTCTTATGAACCACCTATGTATATTTTATAATAACAGTAAGTCAGGACAATGTGCCCTTAAGAGGTCACATGAATTATTTTTTTTTTTTTCTTTTCTTAGTCATTATAAAATGTGATAAAGGGGTTGTTCATGAAACCAGACTCATATAAATGGGTCTTTACCTTTTTTTTTTTTCTTGAATCAATAAAACTAATTTTCAACCTGTAAAGCTGTGAACATATTTATACAGATGCAAATTAACAAACAAGTCAGGATGTGTATATGATAGTCCACTGATTATACTTGTAGGATGTACTATCACGGCTTGTTGAATGAGAACATAAATCATCAGCCCGCCCCCAGAGGGTTACAAATCCTCTGAGGCATGGTGCCCCTGGAAAGCAGGTCATTAAGAAACAAGGCAGCTGAGGAATGGATTTGTCAAAAGCAGGGATTTACAAATTAACTCGCAGAGATAAAACCAATCATTTCTGGGACTGAGATACATTTCTGTCTGACAGATTTGCCAGTAAGAACGGGAAGAAGGTGTAGCGACACTGTCATCTGTCACCGAGTGTAATTGAGGTTTTATCTTAAATTGTCAATCAATGACAAAAAGCATGAACAAAAGATTCACAACGCAATGAATCCCAGAGTTAAGGCGATGGATCCTGTTTTAGTGATCTGAATGGTGGTAGAACTAAACACTTGGTTCCTGATGTTATACCTTTGAAGACCTATATTACAAATGCAGTCATGTAACTTTTGCAGCCCCTTTCTGCTTGTGCCAATTGAAGTGTGGTATAACTGGTTCATGGTGATGAATTTTGTCATTGAATGAATATCTTATCAAACACTTTTAAACGCCACCAAGTAATGAGAAAGCTGGATAAATGTATCATTACCAGTTCTTGGTTCTTAGTGCCTCTTTAGTGGCATGTGCCACATTTCTTTTATGACAGCCCCAATCCTTAATGTTGTACGAGCTCTGTTTAAGTTCCTCAAATTAACAATGGTTACAGACATATCTAGTTTGAGTGTGATCTGAATGTTTGTTGATCAGTTCCAAGAGTGATGCATTGAACTGCTGTACAGCAACATTCTTTCAAATTGTTCATTGATTCACCCAGGTAGATACTTCTATTACTCATGATATACAGTACAGCTCATCCACTTGAACGTGATTTTCTGCTGAACAAGAGCTAACAACATCAGGAGACTTGCACGCATAATTAATCTAGATTAGTCTTGGTGCATCTAGCTCCTTTCAGAATGACTCCTCCCAAAGAGTTTAACAAAAAACTGATTGATGACAGACACAATAAAAGCCCTTTTTACTTTCATTTTGACCTTAGGGAGCTGCCATCTGTAAATGCAAGTTGTGGCCAGGGACATATGAACATAAGAAAATGTATAAACGAGAGGAGGCTATTCATCCATCAATGCCTACCAAGTTACTAGTTCCTCAAATGTCCTGGTTTGAACATCTCTGAACAGATTATTATTTGTTTGGCAGACGCCTTTATCCAAGACGAATTATATAGATTACAGTTGATGTAGTCTCGACATGTTCTAAAAGGCTGCCAGTGTCAAATGTTTTAACTAGTCTTTTATCTAAACAACCCACAATATGTACGTTATCCTTTTTCCTCCTCCCAGACATTTTTCTGTTTCATTATTTTCTGTTGTCATAAAAATATTGCATTTCTGTTTATCTAAACTTAAGTCAGTGTTATCTTTTTGTTTAAAAGAAAAAAAAAAGTTGTTCAATGGCTTTAAAGAAACAACCAGAAAGCTGGCCTCAAGGGAACCACAGTGAGAAGGATTAGTATGCAGTTCCCTTCCTGAAAAAAACATTCCCATAGGGGAGCAAAGCTAGTTGATGGTGAAACAGTATTTAAAATGTGTGTTTAATGATACAAGTTAAAGTTTGTTAATGCATTTTATTACAATGGCAGAGTGCATGATGTTGCATAGAGCATTTACAACAAAAAGTATACATCTTATACAGGTAGTATGCACAAGGAATTTACAGGATTCCACTGTCAAGGTGAAAGTATAAAAATGTAAAACTGTTTTCAAACAACCCTGTCGACTTTCAAAGTGGTCGCATTGACCCGATCCTTCTGGATTGGTCCTGCTTGTTTCCAAATCTAAATCCTGCAAACCTCTAGCTGACCACTTATTAGGAAGTGGTATGTACAGCAAGTTGTAGTTAATCTCAAATTTGTTATTCATATTTATTTCATTAACTAATTATTTAAATGAATGCATGCGTTATGTATTCACTTCACATAGTGAAGTACACATGTTTAACAAAAGAAGAGTTTACCGAAAATGAATAGTGATGTCACCCAGGAATAATGATGCCTATGATGTCTGCCTCCTTGTATAATAATCATATAACCCTTTGGAAACTGTTAGAATTTTGATTTAATCATCTGTGTTTCTACATACTGTAGCGACTATCAAGAATAGTTTTTCATAATATAATGCATAATTCAAGTCCTGTATCCCATTTCTGAAATTAGTGTACTGCTTGTGGTTTATAAACAATTCTAGTTTGATATAATATACCAGCTATGCCTCTATTCCTTACATCAATCAGCCATGGTATGCTGTATGCCTTCAAGACCGCATCATGGATCATGTAAATTCCACTATATTTAAACTTATTAAGAATTCCACAGTGTCATAAAAAGCTGTGACATGTGGACATCTGCTTATTGGAGCTTCACTTTCTTTGCACTTATTTTAATAAGGGTTCCAAAAACTCCCAAATACAATATGGTCTGT
This sequence comes from Polyodon spathula, assembly GCF_017654505.1. Taxonomy (NCBI): domain Eukaryota; kingdom Metazoa; phylum Chordata; class Actinopteri; order Acipenseriformes; family Polyodontidae; genus Polyodon; species Polyodon spathula. The sequence goes on from NC_054537.1 coordinate 61,060,421, forward strand.
TGACAAAAAGGAAAGAAAATGGTGAATGAACATGTCATAATAAGCATACCATGTGCACAGCTGTTACTTCAATTAGAGCCAATTTTCTTAATTAGTTTTGCTAAGATATAATCAAACCGGTATTTGTCACCTAAAGCAAATTACAGTCTTTGTCTTTTACAAAGATATGCTTCTCTAACTGGACAAAAGCTTACTGGTATAGGTCTTTGAATAGACTGATCTTACAAAATAATCTTGAGGTTTTTGTTATCACCTAGTTATCAGGATGTAAAATGTACATAAACTGCATGAAATATGACATACATTAATATATAACAGGTATGTTTTGTTGTGTTTTATATAAAGACTCAATGTTATTACAAATGCCCATAATTAACCGTTAGTAAGAATAAAAACATTTTCAGATGTATTACTAATACTCTGTGCTATTCTTTCAACATGAATTGCATTTAATACTTCTGCCTACCATTCTAAGTAAGTAGGTGGGCGAGAGTTTATGCAGTGTCAAAGAACTGTCTTCTCTGCCACCAGAGAAAATAATGCCAAAGTGTTTTTTGGTCATGCCCAATTTGATCACTTGACATGTCTAGAATACAAATTGTTGGGTTCAAAGAGTTTGATACACCAATCATGTTATTTGAGATTGTTTCATTTCCATTGGACTTGATGACATAAATGTATGTAGTTTTACTGGAGTGTAGTATAAGTTATGAAGAACCCTATATTGTATTCATTTGTGGGTATCAGCTATGAAAGGTTTTCTGGCATACTACTAAATGCTTTGCCAATTAATGTTATCTTCATCAACACCAAGCACTCCAGCCCACCATCTTTAAACATCCTTATTTGATCCATTAAAACTTTCTAACAGAATACTGTAGATATAAAGATTTGGTAAGGGGAAATGTCCCAGATAAGTTGTTATTGTTCTTTTAGGTCCTAGAATAATTTAAAATAGAAAAAAAAATCTTGTTCAGAGGCAATATGCTTGAGAGATGTTATGCCATAGCTATGCCAAATATCCCAGTATAATGTCTTACCTTTTAATTTAAACAGTAATTGTGCTTGTGGCTGACTCGGATTTACTGACAAAAGTTTAAGGGTCTATTTAAAACAAGAGTATGAGGTTCCAATTGTGGTATGTGACAAGATGGCTTTGTGGTGACGACATACCCGGAAGAAGTAGCACACAGACAGCGCTGATGTATGAATGAATGAGCTGGTGCGCAGATTGAAAAATAAAAGGTTTAAACAAAACAGAAACAAACACTCAACTCATAACAAAATGGCACGATGGCCAAAAGAAAAGACAAATACAAAAACAGACATGAAATGAAACAAAGCAAGTATTGTGCTGGTGTATATTCAGCATGCGTAGCAATTGTTTAAGTTTTTAGTTTCTCTTTCACTCGCATCTCGTTCCGCCTCTGAACACACAACATTCAACCAAAGCTGCTTGTTTTTATAATGTGGCAGGGGGATTACCTGGCTATTACCTAGTTTATCCCGCTGCCACATTCGGCACAGGGTTTCAGATCTGCGTGGTCAACAGCCAGTTTGTCAATAATCATTCACTGTTGACCACACATTCTCATGATTTTATCTGGACGGGGCATTTTAACCCCATCCAGGCTGTAAACAATAACAAAACGGCTTGTTTTTATACACAAACAATACGTTTTAAATAATAATTCAACAAATAATATAATACACATGCGCGGGGTGTACCCCATCACAGGGACCCTCTGTAAATCATTTTACAATTCAATAAGCTAATAAGATTATGGTTTAGAGACTGGCATGAGTGTTTTTCAATTGTTAACCCTCGTTCAGACCCCCTGTCGTTTGGACCTAGTACATTTATGATATTCTAATTTGGGCTTTGTCACCCCATATACATTTAGGTAACATGCTGTGAAGTGAATTAAACCAGTATTTGGTGATTAGACATGGTAACATGCTGAGTGGGTGTTTCTACACATTGAACAAATATGAATGACCTATAATATTTCAATCTAATGCGTAAAGAATATGCATAGCAATTTTCCTGCACAGTTTGTTATCAAGCTTCTTGTACTTCGCTGGTTACTGGCATCTCAATGGTCAATTGTGAATATCCTGCATGTGGTAGCTAGATAATGGATCATAGAAATGCCTCATAGATAATTGTAACCTGCCAGGGAATTGCCAGAAACATGTTTCAATAAAAAAACCCTGTACAGCTGAATCTACTCAGTTGCAATGCGTGTTCGTGACTGTTGAATAAGCGGCTGCATTATTGATCCTTCGCATTCCTCGACGTCGTATTAGTCCCCCTCAACCTAACCTACCAATTTACCTAGCTGACATTTATATTGCGATAGCAAGGCAATCAATAAGGAATACAGTATTATCATTCGTTTATTTGCATCAATGCAGTCAGAATTGGTACAGTAAAAAAAAAAAAAAAATCTTTCAACTTGGAAGGAGAAAACACAAGAAAGCATTTCTTTGTTTCATTTTAAATCACTGAAAATATATAGCATGTGCATGCAGGCCTTTTTTAAGCATGATCCATCTGTAGCGCTGGAAGTAAAATAATTGTTATGTTCTGTTTCTGAATGTGTTTGCTTCACAGCCATATTGTTTGTGCTCAATAAAGCAAATAACTGTTTTGGTTTTTATTGTAAGTCCAAGTTTTTGTTCAATAGTTCAAAGCAACATTACAGCAATGTTAAAGTAAATGTAAGGCTTACTGCATATTCCATAAGTTAGCATAGCTATATTTCTCACCCTAAATACATTTTACTCACTTTCAGTCTGATTTTCAGAAGGGATAAAGTGAAAAACCGGTGTTGCAATATCCCCAGATTCAAGAAATGAAATTGCTTAGTACCCTGGCTCATTGAGAACAGTGCCTTGTTCAGAAAATTTGAATAGGTTCTTCTAAAATTATTAGTGATTTAATTTTAGAATGTATGAAATACATAATTAACATAGGATCATTATAAAACTATCCCATCTCTGCCACTGATGGTCACCGGTTCAAATACCACCTCTGCCACTGACTGACTCTCACTGTGTGACCTTGAGCAACTTGTGCTCCATCCTGCGAATGAGATGTTAAACCAATATCCTACTGTAAGTGACTCTGCATATAATGCACAGTTCAGAGCCTATCTCTGTAAAGCGCTTTGTGATGGTGGTCCACTATGAAAGGCGATATATAAATAGATATTATAGACAGTTGCATCATTGTGTGTCTTGTCTGTCTGTTATATGTATTGTAAGGGAAACGGGTCACGCTGTTAGTTAGCATGGTAAGGGGGAGTAAATGAGTGTGTGAAATGAGTGCTGCTCCAGTCCAGGGATGCACTGGCTAAGCCTATGCTTTATTTCTCCCAAGTAGCAGTGGTTAAAGGGGGCTGCAGAGCACGGGCTTGATTGGTTGAGCCTTTCAGCGGCGGGAAATGAGGAGAGGGTATATAAGCAGGTGCATGAGCCTGTGGGAGGAGAGACCAGAGAGAGTCTGCAGCGAAGCGATAGGGTTAGTTAGAAAGGGTTTTATTTTTTTGGTGGTGTGGATTTTGGCCTCGAACAGGAATTTTCTGCTTAGTACCTAAACTGCAAATTTGAGAATTCAACACAATCTCCTTGAGTCCTGCTTCATCAAAACCTGACAACGTTATGATTTTATACAAACAAACGTTCAGATATTGCATGTAAAAATATGAATATTAATATTGCATCAGAATACCTTAAATTGAAATAAAGGATTGTTTTTTTCTATAGGCATTATTATTATTATTATTATTATTATTATTATTATTATTATTATTATTTTTAGTCATTTAGGAGATGCTTTTATCCAAACTAGGGGGTGAGCTATACATCACACCTGCTGTTCTGCGCTTTAGGTCCCAGACTCCTTTTTGGACTTCTTTATTTGACCTTTTATGGAAGCAGTTGAATGATTTTTTTAAATTTAGCAGTGTCTCCAGACCTTTTGCAGAAAAGAACAGTTTGTGCTAAAATCTGAGCAAAAGCTTAACTTGGGTGCTAAGAAGGGTCCATACGATTGGCATGTGACTAATGGCTTGTTAAGGAACCAAAGAATCAATTGCCGTTTCAATTGAATCAGTCATAAGACATCGCAAAAGGATTTGTAAGTAGGAGGAATTAACCTGCCCCTGTTGAAAAAAGACTTAATTAGATGGCAAAAAGAACTTGCAGTACAAATGCATTGCAACTGCTACTTTCTCTCAAATGTTCCTTCTGAAAATCAGACTGATAGTGTCTAAATTAAAGTCAGTAACCCCAAACCTTGTCTTGAGTGCTGATAGTATTTATTCTCTAAAGTCAGAGGGGGCTTATTCCATCTCTCCTAGACCTGCCATACTATTCTAAGTAACTGAACTAAATTAACAGTTTTCATTTGGGGTAGACTGGTAGAAATTTTTCGACATGGTTAGGTGGTTTTTGGTGTTTCCCATGTAATACCTAGTCCATCAAGATGTTACCTATTACATAAGTTCAGCGTTAACATGGATATCCTGATAGTTCCGTATTTTGCAGTAATAGATACATTTGGATTTATAAGATGCAAAAGAATGTCATCAGCATATAAGGTACGTTTATGTTCTTTATAAACCCATCCAAATTCCTTCCACTCTAGGGCACTGTAAGAGCCATTGGCCCCAGCTATAGTAAAAAGTAAAGAGGAGAGGGGCAACCCTGCTTAGTTCCACATTTTATAGGAAAGGTAATTTTAAAAACAGCAGCAACTGGGTCTGTATGCAGAGATTTAATCCACCTAAAACATGGCTCTTGAAACCCAAATTTAGATGGGCAATAAATAAACAGTCCCAGAGTACCCTGTCAAAAGCTTTTTCTACATCCAATGCCAACAGTACTGCAGGGAATTTGTTAGTTTTCATTGTCAGTTTACGGCTTCCATTGCACTGGTCTTAACATGACAAGCGGAAGGGGGTATGGCCATGCTTTTCCACAAATACAAAGAGCAACTCGCTGGAAAAGGCAACCGACAAACAAGCATCAAAGTGGCTCAAGACAGGGACGACTGGTGAAGACTAGTGGTCTGTTGTGCAACCGAAGCGAGTGAGTGAATTCAATGTTATGGTAGTGTGTTAGTCTGCATACAAAGACACAATCTCCTTAACTTAATTTTGCAATGTTAAGTCGTCTATGCACAAACCAGTAATTACATCTATCTTTGTATAAACATCAATGTATAATTAAGTTGACGTATAAATGCTTGATTATGCACCAGTTGTGTAGTTTTCATTTTCTCCTAGGGCCCCTTTCACAAAAGGGCAGCGATTTGCAAGCTCATCACAAATAAAAAAAAAAAAAAAGGGTTTCAAAAAACTTTTGCAGGGCTGCAACTTCGCAGATTTTCACCAGAAACGGTAATAATTTTCATAAAGTACGTTTAGGACAAAATGCTGTATAATACCTCGATGTATGTCGATCGAGTGACACCTTGGACATGTACACTTAATTTGTCTAAAGAGTCCATTTAAATATATATATATATATATATATATATATATATATATATATTATATAGTGTGTGTGTGTGTGTGTAGCCCTGCTGCAAATTTGCGCTATTCCTTTAAATAAAAATGTTGTATTTCTTGTAACAGTTAGAATGCACCAGAATCACATTTACTAGCTTGCTACGCCTCAACAATTCTATTGGACAGGTTTCCCCTCTGAACCAATTAGTCAACAGGTTGTGGAATTTGGGGGTGGGACTTAGCATTTTTATTGGGTTTGTGCGAGAGAGAGAGAGAGAGAGATTCGAGAGTGTGAGAAAGAACAGAGACTTAGCTTGCGAGAGAGTGTGAAGGCACAGACGCAACGTGAGGGAGTGAAAGAAGAGTTTTATAGTAAAATAAATATTATCTGAACGATGTATTTTGTACTTTATTAGCAGAGTATAAGAGGCTAATATATTTCAGTAAACCAAACGTTTGTTGTAGGCGGTCACTACTTTATGGTATAGTCTTTTGTTTATTATTAATTTACTTTTCTGCTGGCGTCTGGAACTGCTGCTGAGACCCAGATAGCACTCGGGGTGACCAGGAGAAAGCATCGAGTACCTCTGGTCGCGTTGGAAAAGATTTTTTCAGCTGTCATTGTGTTTGTGTTCTTCTACGAACTTACCTTGTAAGCAAGAAACAGGACTGTGTTGCTGGTCGTGAATACCTATTTCGTAGCTCAGGGATGACCAGCGCAACCCTTTTCAGAAAAAAAATGAATAACGACAGGATTAACACAAACACAAAAAGAACTAAAATAATAACAGTTCGATTCTTTGCCGACGTGGCACTATAAAAAAAATATAATGAACGTACGTGAACAGTTTTTTGTGCTTTTCATTAAACAAGAAAACACGCCGGGGTTACGTCCCACTTCTCACTCTAAAACCAAAAATAAAAGATAACGTCTGATTGCGATTGGCCGAGACTTTAATCATAAACGTTTATAACTCTAAACAACCGTGTAAACACAAGCACACGACGACACCAGGGACCATGTGGTCACGTCACAGCGTCAAAAACAATTTTAAACAACATATGTTACCGTGATGGGCGCCGTGTGGAATAACATTATTACAATCTTTGTTTATTGTTTGTGTACTATGTGAGTGGATACTGGGGTTAGTAATTTCATAATTCCTGTCAGGGGAGTACAAATTGCGGTACAGATAAGTGTATTTAGATGTCTCTTACATAGGTGGAGGCACCGCATTAAAGAAACAGTACACAAATATTTCTAACAGACAAATTAGAATTTAAATAAGTATTGGGAACCCAGGCCTCATCACTTACAGTGAGTTAGGGGTTGTGTACTCCAGACACTAACAGGAGTGGGAGGGGCGTATATATAACCACTGTAGGTAAAAGGTTTAAATAATTACAAAACAAAATTATTTATTTAATGACGTGTAACCCAGAGTTATGTGGGTGATAAATAATAGTAACTGAGGCAAGGTCAAGTTGTAGAAACAAACAGTTTGTGTTTATTTATTAAATGCAATGTATATGCCAAAAGTCTCAGGGAAGTGTTCTGTGTGTGTGTGTGTGTTTGTTTAATAACGTAAATTACCCGGGCACATTGGATCGTCAGATACACCCGCAAGCTATTTATTATCATTGACTCCCGTTCCAAGTTCAACCAACTTTTGCGTATTTTATTCAGTGAGTAAATAATGTACGTTTACACGGTGTTTCAAATTTATTCAGTATGATAATAGCAGTGTTGGGCAGGATGCCTTGCATTAAACTGGTGACAATGCTGTGCAGCAATTACGCGAGTAATAATACAAGAAAATTAAATGTGCAATAAATAAGTTAAAATAACACACAAATGTGATACAAAGAAATAAAATGGACCAAACAAGTGGCAAAAATAGTGCTTCCTTGTCTCTAGATAAAATCTAAAAGAAACCGGACAGATCCTCAAATCGCAGAAACAAAAAGCACTTTCCTAAGTTTGTCTCAGCTACAGTTCATTACAGCAACACAAAGCATTGTTGCAGCAGCCACTTCCATGCTATCGCCTGCCCCACACGATTCAATAATGAGGCTAATTGGATGAATCGCAATCGCACCACGTATTTCAAAATTGCAAAATTTTATGTACAGTTGATGGGTTGTTAAAATGTAACTAAATATGGATCACGCAATACAGAGCATTCACTATGGGATATTAATGGCCATCGAAAACTTGCAAGCCCCCCACACGAGGCAATCATGGAGGCGAATTAACATTCTTATAGCAGTATTTGTGTTTCTCAACTGCAATGTTTCCCAGTAGGAACTGGGTGGTCAGTGGTTAAAGAAAAGAGCTTGTCCAAACCTAGGTGGGCAATGGCTCAATCCCTGGTCACTCACTGACTCACTCTTGACCCTGAGCAATCCTACTTTAACCCACTATTGCTTAGACTTTTGAGAGGTGTACGTTGTGGGTGATGCATAGTTCACAAACCCTAATCTCTGTAAAATATTTAGATTTTCTCAATTACTTTTGTAGGAAAAATGTAACTACAGTAAGATCACTTAAATAAACAGCTTAACATAGCTGTTTAAAACAGAAAGCTTAATGTTAAAAGTAATGCAACTTATTTTTGAAAGTAATAAAAATATTAGTTGACCACTGTGTATTTCTTTAAATAGCCATTTAAAAATGTGTTTAAAAAATGACATTATAATGTGGTATGATGATAACCACGGTATGTTTTGGACGGTTATTATACTGTCAGAGTGTAATACCGTGACATCCCTAATACCGACAGCCCTGCTTATTTTCTAAGCAAAGAAATTCTAACAATCTTATATGACTTGTCCAGCATGTAATAGTGAAAAATCAGTAGAATCTAAAAAAAAAAAAACCTAATAAAATAAGCCCAATGGGAATTTGGTCTTTTTTAAAAGCATTTATATTATATTTTTATCTTGGTAAATGTGGGGTATGTGTATTTGTACTACACCCCGAGATGTACCTTATCACGCAAAATTAATTTTTTTTTTTTTCTTTTTTTTAAAAATTAGATTATATTCAAAAAACAAAACCAGTAATAATAAAAATAGCGGCCTTACTCATTCTGGTCGCGTTGGAAAAGATTTTTTCAGCTGTCATTGTGTTTGTGTTCTTCTACGAACTTACCTTGTAAGCAAGAAACAGGACTGTGTTGCTGGTCGTGAATACTGCATGCATTCAAAAAACCAGAAAGTATAATTTTGTTGCTTATTTTGATATAAATAAGTGAAGGGGCATTTTGTTTTTTTTTATTATTGCCACTACCTAACCGGCCTGCAACGTGATATTTTTTATATTGGTGCACGTGTTCAGTACACGTGAGTACACGTGTGTTCGTGTGTGTGGGCCCACTGCAGTGCAAGAGGTTAAATTATTTTGTATAGCAACGCATATTTGAGTAAATATATTATTTGTAATATTGATTGTATGTCATTTATTTTAATACCTAGCCTTTAGTGTGTGTGTTATTGAAAATACCTTATTGCACATTTATTTGAGTAAACTGTTTAGTTTTTTCTGGTGTGTGTTGTGTGCGTGGATACTGGGGTTAGTATTTGATAATTCCTGTTAAAGGGTGCACATGTATTTAGATGTCTCTTACATAGGTGGAGGCACCGCATTAAAGAAACAGTACACAAATATTTCTAACAGACAAATTAGAATTTAAATAAGTATTGGGAACCCAGGCCTCCTCACTTACAGTGAGTTAGGGGTTGTGTACTCCAGACACTAACAGGAGTGGGAGGGGCGTATATATATACACACACATAAAAGGTTTAAATTACAAAACAAAATTATTTATTTAATGACGTGTAACCCAGAGTTATGTGGGTGATAAATAATAGTAACTGAGGCAAGGTCAAGTTGTAGAAATAAACAGTTCATTTATTAAATGCAATTATATGCCAAAAGTCCCAATTTATTCAGTATGATAATAGCAGTGTTGGGCAGGATGCCTTGCATTAAACTGGTGACAATGCTGTGCAGCAATTACGCGAGTAATAATACAAGAAAATTAAATGTGCAATAAATAAGTTAAAATAACACACAAATGTGATACAAAGAAATAAAATGGACCAAACAAGTGGCAAAAATAGTGCTTCCTTGTCTCTAGATAAAATCTAAAAGAAACCGGACAGATCCTCAAATCGCAGAAACAAAAAGCACTTTCCTAAGTTTGTCTCAGCTACAGTTCATTACAGCAACACAAAGCATTGTTGCAGCAGCCACTTCCATGCTATCGCCTGCCCCACACGATTCAATAATGAGGCTAATTGCAACTTGATTATCAAGCATTGCCTTAAGGCAATGTTTCCCAACCCTGTTCCTGGCGGCACACCGGTTTGCGTTCCAACACAGTGCTCAATTGCTTTATTGAACCGTACCGTCAAAGGAAGAGCTTGAAAATAATGGGCAAATACCTAGTTAATCACTATTAGTTCAATTAAGGGTTCAGTTAAGCAATTGAGTGCTGCATTGGAACGAAAACCAGCAGACACTGTGTGCCACCAGGAACAGGGCTGGGAAACACTGCCCTAGAGACTAAAGTGTCAAAGTATCGAGTGTACTTCGCTCGCTATATACAGTGCCAAGAAAGTTTGTGAACCCCAGTGATAATTATGGAAATTCCATAGTTTTACCGTGATAGCCTACTTGAATCAAAACCAGTATTTTCTTAAATATCCAATTGGGTTTATATTAACCATTTCCATGTCTTTTGAAACTGATATATGAATTAGACAATTAATGAGTAATTAAGATTCAGGGTATGTGAACAAGTAAGGGAACCCCTGGTTTTATCAGCTCAATTAAGGGGATAATTAGAATTGGGTGTTTTTATATAATTAACTAGATCTTCAGCGGTGAGCTTGGGAGGCCCCACCCTATATAAAGATAAAAACTTTGAGTTTGGTCTTCACCATACAGATGTGTGGAAAAACATCATGCCACGATAAAAATAAATCTGAGCACCTGAGAAAAACAGATATTGATGTTCATCAGTCTAGAAAGGGTTACAAAACCATTTCTAAGGATTTGGGGCTCCACCAATCCACTGTCAGACAAATGGAAAAAGACAACAGTCACTCTATCCAGGAGTTGTCATCCTACCAAAATCTCTCCAAGAAAAAAAAATGGAAAATCATCAAGGAAGTCACAAAGAACCCCAGAGTAACATCCAAGGATCTGCAGGCAACTCTCCTTAATGTTAGTGTTCTTGACTCAACTATCAGAAAAAGACTGAACAAGAACATGGAAGGATAGCCAAGAGGAAACCACTGCTCTCTAAAAAGAACATTGCTGCCCGTCTGAAGTTCGCCAAAGAGCACATAGATGATCCGCTAGACTTCTGGAACAATGTTCTCTGGACAGACGAGTCAAAGGTAGAACTTTTTGGCCTCAATAAGAAACGTTGTGTTTGGCGAAAACCAAACAATGTGTCCCAACCACCAAACGTGGTGGGAGTGTGATGGTTTGGGGCTGCTTGCTGCCTCAAGACCTGGACGGCTTGCCATCGTCGACACAACAATGAATTCTGCATTGTATCAGAAGATTCTAGAGGAGAATGTCAGGCCATCCGTCCATGAGCTGAAGCTGAACCAAAAGTGGGTCATGCAGCAAAATAATGATCCTAAACATACAAGCAGATCTACAAAAGAAATTCTGCGTTTTAGAATGACCTAGTCAAAGTCAGGTCTTAAACCCTGTTGAAATGTTGTGGCAGGACCTGACGTGAGCTGAACATGCAAGGAAGCCCTCAAATGTTAGAGTTAAAGCAGTTTTGTAAGGAGGAATGGGCCGTAATTCCTCAAAACCAATGTGAGAGACTGACCAACAGTTACAGGAAATGCTTAGTTGAAGTCATTGCTGCTCAAGGGGGTGCCACCAGTTACTGAATCTAAAGGTTCACATACTTTTTCACACATGGATAAGAACATAGTTTACAAATGAGAGGAAGCCATTTGGCCTATCTTGCTCATTTGACTGTTAGTAGCTTATTGATCCCAGAATCTCATCAAGCAGCTTCTTGAAGGATCCCAGGGTGTCAGCTTCAACAACATTAGTGGGGAGTTGGTTCCAGACCTTCACAATTCACTATGTAAAAAAGTGCCTTCTATTTTCTGTTCTGAATGCCCCTTTGTCTAATCTCCATTTGTGACCCCTGGTCCTTGAATTAGATCGCCGTGTAGTCGTCTTTGTTCAAGACTGAATAGATTCAATTATTTTAGCCTGTCTGCATATGACATGCCTTATAAGCCCGGAATAATTCTGGTCCTCCTTCTTTGCACTCTTTCTAGAGCAGCAATATCCTGTAATGAGGTGACCAGAACTGAACACAGTATTCAGGATGAGGTCTTACTAGTGCATTGTACAGTTTTAACATTGCTTCCCTTGATTTAAATTCAACACTTTTCACAGTGTATCCGAGCATCTTGTTTGCCTTTTTTTATAGCTTCCCCACATTGTCTAGATGAAGACATTTCTGAGTCAACAAAAACTCCTAGGTCTTCTGCAATTTCAGTATCTCCCATATGATATTTATAATGCAGATTTTTGTTTCCTGGATGCAGTACCTTACACTTTATTACATGTCATTTGCCATGTGTCTACCCAGTTTTGAATGCTACTAAATCATTTTTAATGCCCTTTGCTACTGCAACAGTGTTTGCCACTCCTCCTACTTTTGTGTCTTCTGCAAATTTAACAAGTTTGCTATCTATACCAGAATCTAAGTCATTAATGTAGATTAGGAATAGCAGAGGACCTAATATTGATCCCTGTGGTATTCCACTGGTTACCTCGCTCCGTTTTGAAGTTTCTCCTCTAATCACTACTTTGTTTTCTACATGTTAACCACTCCCTAATCCATATACATGTGTGTGGCAGAGCAAAGCTCTGCCCTTTTTAAATTGGCAGGGATGGGGTTAATTTCCCCTACCTGCCTGGGTTTATTATGTTCAGGTGGCTGGGGTTGATTAGGTTAATTAACGATCAATCAGCGCCCAGCAACCTGACATAAAAGGAGGCCTCTGCTTCTCATTTGGGAGGAGGGAGCTGAGGAAGCAGGTTGGTTTTGTTTGGTGTCTAATTTTTTCTAAATCCAGTGAAGGCATTGCCCAGCCTGGAAATCTTTATTTTTGTAAGTTTTGCTATTTTTGTTTGGTTATTTGTGTTTAAACGTCATTATTTTTGCCCTTGTGCCTTTTTATTTTGTGTTTATTTATAATAAAAGTATATATTTTTTGAACTGCAGTCTGTCTCTGGGCCTCTAGCCTCTAATCTCCCTTTCCTAAAACCATGTTGATTGTCTCCCAGGATACTGTTACCATATAGGTAATTTTCCATTTTGGATCTTATTATAGTTTCCATAAGTTTGCATATAATAGAAGTCAGGCTTACTGTGGCGAGAGATTGTTACATGATCTTGGTTAGCAGTTTGTAAATAACTTATTTCATTTCTTTGAGTATTATTGGGAGGATCTCATTTGTTTTGTTTATTTTAAGAGTTCTTAGTCCCTTTAACACTTTTTCTTCAGTTATGCTAAAGTTATTTAAAACTTGATAGGAACAGGTTGACATGTGGGGCATGTTGTCAGTATCTTCCTTTGTAAAAACTTGTGAAAAGCAATCATTTCATATATTTGCTATTTTTTTCATCTATGATTTTGCCATTTGTATCTCTGAGACATTTAACCTCCTCTTTGAATGTTCTCTTGCTGTTGTAATATTGGAAAAACATTTTGGAATTGGTTTTAGCCCCCTTAGCAATGTTCATTTCTATATCTCTCTTGGCCTTTCTAACTTTCCTTTTGACTTGCATTTGCAATTCTGTACTCTTGCTGTGTACTTTTCTTTTTGATCCCTTTTTAAACGCTCTGTATAGTGTCTTTTCGCTGAAATATTTTTTTAATTGATCTATTAAACCATTTTGGCAATTTAGTTTTAGATTTATTTGTCTACTTTTGGGATGTAATTGTTTTGCGCCTCTAGTACTACATTTTATAAAAAAAACAGCCATCCTTTTTCTGTGGATGTTTTCTCTATTTTACTCCAATCTGCTTCTGTTAGTGTCTGTTTCATACCTTCATAGTTTGCCTTTCTAAAATTGTAAACCCGAGCTTTAGTCATTACTTTTTCGGTTTTATAAATCACTTCAAATGCGAACATGTTGTGGTCTGAGTTTGCCAGTGGTTCTCTGACCTCTGTTTTAGTTATTCTGTCTTCGTTATTTGAAAAGACTAAATCAAGGCATGCCTCCCCTCTACTCGGTGCCTTGACAAATTGCGTTAGGAAGCAGTCCTTTGTCATTTCCACCATTTGTTTCATCCGTCGTGCTCCCCACCGGGTTTCCCATTTTATATATTGAATGTTGAATCATTTGTGGGTAAATGTTGAAAAAGTTTGTTTAATCAGGTTATCTTTATCTATTATTAGGACTTTAGGACTTTGATTAAGATCTAATAACATTTTAGGTTTGAAATATGTGAAAATCCTAAGGGGTTCACAAACTTTCTCTGCACGGTACTTTTCATCCAAAAGCCAATTTTCAACTGTGTAGAAAGAAAAGTGAACACAAATCAGTACACTTTTTTTTAAAATGTTTGCTGCAGAGCGCTTTTTTTTTTTTTTTTTTTCTACACAGCTGAAGGGCTTTCCTTGTGTATGTATAGGACTTCAAATTAGTCTGTCACTTCTACACAGCTCCAAATCTTTTGTCAACAGTGAGGTATTTTGGTTTTCCTCAATCAACTTTAAAGCTTTTTCATCTCCCTTTTTCATTCTTTTAATTTTTGTTCTGTTTGCTAGATCTGTCAATTTCTTTCTTGTTTTGGCTACTGTTCTTTGGCCCTCCCCAACAGTGTTTACTGCATCATTGCTCATCTTTTTTTTTTTTTTTTTTTTTTTTTTTTTTTTTTGTTAAAACTTTTCAGAAAACTTGCCAAATAAGACATTTATGTCTACCAGCCATTTCGATAATTTTATGCTTTTTTTCTTTAAAAAAAAAAAAAATAGCTTTCCTTTGCAACCCTGCTATTGTGTTTTTACTTAATCGGTCACTGTGCCTTAAAATTGATTATCAATTTAGTGATTTCACTCATTGTAGATTGCAGAATAAGCGCAAGCAAAGGCACTTGGAAGTGCTTTATGAAATGCACTCAGTGCCAACCTCTGCGTCCTCGCAACCCCATCACAGTCACAGGACTTTTGAAACGGGATCGTGGTTTGCTGGCTTAATTATTTTGGTGTAGAAGTTCATCTGTAAGCACTACCTGTCCATATGACATACATTAAAAATAGGGTATGAAATGGTAATGTTTATAAAATGTTTTTTTTCCCAAATTGATTTATAATTACAAAACCTGTCAAAGTCTTCAGCTGCAGTCAATCATGATAATGTATGCATATTTTCATTAACTGACCAATAAGTTGCCACCGGTTCCATCAAAGCATTACAAAAGACAATATTCCTCTGTCCAGGAGAGCAACCACCAAGAAAAGGTGTTAAAACCAAGCCTCACCCAGGACAACTGGAGGCTGCTAGAGACTGGAAAATGTTGGTCAACTGCTTATTTGAGTGCCACCACTAACCTTCGACCAGACATTGTTTTGTGGTCTGGATCAGCACGCCTTGTTCATATGGTAGAGTTTACAGTGCCGTGGGAGGATGCTGTGGATGAGGTGTATGAGAGGAAGAAACTTCGGTATGCTCAATTAGCTGCTGAAGCGGAACAGCGAGGATGGAGAGTCCGGGTTTATGCAGTGGAGGTGGATTGTCGGGGATTTGTGGCACACTCTACAGCCCGGTTTCTCAGATGTTGGGTTCAGTGGCCAAGAGTTGCATCGCACAGTGAAGAACTTATCTGAAGCAGCAGAAAGGAGCAGCAACTGGCTGTGGTTGAGACTGAAAGATTCTGTCTGGGGATCTCAAGCACAATAGGAAGAAAGCAATGCTGATGTACAGGTAAGTAAGCTGGGCTGAGTTGAGTGGGAGATGGAGGGGGGTGATACTGGGATGCCAGAATCACTTCTTTTGAGGTGTCGTGGGCTAGTTGACGAAACACTGAGGATGGAAGGTGCCCACTTGAAGACCCTAGAGATGTACCCTACTTAGTTCAATCCAGACGGTTGTCATGCTGATGTGCTGGGGAGATCGCACTGTGGTTGATCCCCGGAGCCAGCATCGCAGCCGTTGTGTGTGCTGATGCGCTGGAGAGGCAAAATAAACTGATCCCTGGAGCCAGCATTACACTTCAGCCATCAACACCAGACAGAAGTATATCTACATCATCAGATGGAAAGCAATGCAAATGGATGGAGATGCGATGTATCACATTAGTTTACTGTAAAGCTACATCTTAGTTGGTGCTTATCTTTGCGAGAGCTGAGTTCAAATCAGCATGAAGTTTTAACATCTACTCTCATGTAATGGAAATCATTTTATTTATGGTGTGACAGGTTACGCCCACCCCTATGTTTTTTATTATGATTTCACCCTTTTTGGTCCTATATTGGACCAGGTCCAACATTGCAATTTTCCCTTTCTAGTCCAGTGTGAGACCCTGTCTGACATCATGAAAAAGACGTAAAGCACAGGTCTCTAGTAGTTTTTTCCCCAGAAAAATCCGAGAAAACCTTTAACTGGCTGAGTGAGATTTGTTGAAGAATTTTATTAGTCAGTAAATAAGTTATTATGAAGACTTTATTGGCATTACAGAGGCTAATTCACAAGCCTATTATTATTAATTTCTTAGCAGACACCCTTACCTAGGGCGATTTAATATTGCATACCAAATAAAATATATATCAAGAATTACAGTACAATTAAGACCAAGATAGAAAATACAACGACTTCAGTCCTAATAAGAGCAAATACAAAACAGTACGATTTGATGCAGGGGCAATCCAAGAGCAGATAACAATGTTAGATACAAGTGCAAGTGAAATACAAAATACTACAGATTGGATTAAGTGCAGGATTAAATACAGTAAAATAGGAAGCAGATTTGCAAGTTAAAGTGCATTAAAGGCAGAGTGGAGAGATGGAGAGAAGTTGAAGGAGAGGAAGGAATCTGGCAGAGTGGGTGGGGTTGGAGAGATGGATATTAAAATCACCTAACTGGACAGTTGGGGTAGACAGAGGGTAGGGAGGAGAGGAGATAGTCAAGTTAATCAAGAAAGTGAGCGAGAGGTCCAGGGGGTATAGTACAATTAGCAGGAGTTGACAGGGAGAGGTTAGTTGGACAGCGTGAAAATCAAAGGTGTTAACAGAGACTGAGGAAAGGTCACAGGGGACAGAAAAGAGTGAAGAGGGAAGAGAAGAGGTCCGGTCCTACCTCCCTGTCCACTGAGACACAGAGTATGGAATAGGACATAGAGAGAGGACAAAGCAGCAGGAGTTAGTGTTATCAGGAGAGAGCCAGTTTTCAGTGAGCGCAAGGAAATCGAAAGAGAGGTGGGAGGTAAAGGCAGAGGTAAAATCAGCTTTAATAGCAGAAGTGACAGTTCCAGAGGGCACCAGAGAGAGTGCAGGAGGGGAGAGTGGGAAATAACAGGAATGTGAGAGAGAGCCATAGAAGAACAGGTGAGACAGAGAGGTACAGTAATAGTAGTAGTTGGTGTCTTCCAGAGCGCTGCTAGTTTCAGATTTTCTCCAATAACCTCTCCTCAAACTCTTACTTTGCAAGGGAACTGGGTAACAGCTGCTAAAGTGCCCTAAGACAATTGCAAATCAAGCCATATTCAATTTAAACACACTCACCTGGTACTAAGAACAACAGTGAGTGGATCACCCAATTAAAACACCACCTTAATAATCTTACTTTAAATATAGCTAATGTCAAGAGTTGGAGTGAGGCCTCTAGTAGTCAATGGGAGAGATTTGGAAAAGCAAAAGGTCACAGCTCAGACTGCCCTTGGACTTGTGGCCCTTAGACTGTCTGGCAAGTAGAACAGCTGGTGTTTTAAGATACTGATTGCCAATTTCATGTCACTCCACTCAGGAGACCTGGGTTCAATAAAGCCTACAGTACATCACAATTGAAATTCACACTTAGCCTACTACAGAATTCAGCACAATTGGAAGATTGAGTTCCTGAAGGTTATAGAAGGGGGTGTTTAGGTCAGGTCTGATGTGTGCTCACAGAGATAGAAAAGAACAGAGAGCTGTGAAAACTGGGGGGGGATCAAGTTTCAGGTTCTGTTCAAAACAAGTGTGAAGCATAGTTCTTTATCATAATTACCAGAGCTTTAGACACAGTCCCTGATACCCATGTTTTGTGTTAAATGGCTTGTCAAATAAGAACATTCTAAAATGTTATTTAATATATATAGTAACAATAATAGTGGTTCACAACTGCAAGGATGAACTCACTGACAAAGCTACACTGATCTCCGTATATACTGTACACTTTATATTTACATATTATACTATAATATTACATATTATATATATAAATTAGAGTGTGTATGAAAACATACATGGAGTTGTTAACATAATGGAGAAAATAATTGTTTCTGATTGCCTGTAAAGTGGTCAATAGCTACTGCTGTTCTACAGTAACTAAACAGTAAGATTATTGGTTACACACCAGTATGTCTTCCCTTACAAAGAAAACAGAAAACACTTAGTGCAAGTTTATTAAAATCACTACAGTCGGAAGAACAAAGACTGTTGTAAAACTCTAGGAAACTAGGTCTACTAGACAAATATTTTGGTAGAAGTCTTTATCAGTATGTTATTGTTACAACCTATAAAGAGAGTGATATGGTACTTTTACTTTGGATTCACTGTTTAAAGTTATGGATAAATAAGTTATATTAAATGCCCCAATTTAGCTGAGTTCACTCTATTCATGTACCAGTGTTGTATCATCTTCTAATGCTCAGTGACATCTGGATGAATTTTATAGTATTGTATTCAAGAAACAGAGTTTAAAACGTCTGATAAGTGTAAGTACATGAGTACCAGGATGTTCCATGGAATTCTACAATTGTATATTGGCCTTTTAAAGAAAGGTGCAGTTTACAAGTAAAAGGATGAAAGCAAAATGGTTCACACTTTACAAAACAAGTAAATTGGGGCCAAGATGCATTTATGATTATTATAATAGTTTATTACATTAAGGACAACACAGTTTCTGTAATAAACTCACCCATTTTGTTGTTTTGTTTTTTTTTAATTAATTTTTTATTTGTTTTAGACTGAGCAAAATTTTAATTTCATACTGGTGCACTTTAGTTATCAAAACATCCCATATTATAAGTCTACTGCATACCAATGACATTTAAGCTTGCACTACTCTGTACTTACAAGCAAAACAAACAAAAAAATAAAATTACCTTGATTTTCACCCACTTGAATAAGACAAGATAAAAAGGAGTGAAACTACTGGTGCTATTTTAATCAAATTTAGGAGGCAAAGTTTCCTCTGGAATGCAATTTTATACATTAGGAAAAGGCTTAATGTAAGGAACAGAGTGTATTTCATGAAACATACTGTGTTTGAACTTTAGAGGAAGTGTGATCGCTATCCCACCCTAGAAAGAAAGCCTGCACCTGTGAGGGGAAAGAAGACATTGACCCTGATGACATTTTAGGATGAAACACAAACAAGACATAAAAGAATAACTTTAGACAACCTAAACGAAAGTGCAGTGGAGAGGAAAAAACACCTTTCTTTTTTCTTTCTTTAGGTGGAAACCTCTGGTGATCCCAGCAGAGAGGGCGTTGGATATGCACCACAGCCGGGGCACAACTCCGCCGCGGGGTTTTCTCAAAAAAGTCTCCCAGCCGTCATCCCAGACCTCCTTTTCCCGCTCTCCCTTATCTCCTCTCTCCACTCTTTTCCCCATTTTCAAAAATAATAAAAAAAAAAAAAAAATCAAATTAAAAAAATGTTCCCGCAATATCACTGGTCTCACTCTCTGAGGCAATGATATCCCATAATTGACGCCATATGTGGTAAAGATGGCGTGGGTGGTGACGTCAGCGTCCTGGGATACGTGGTTGAAACTTGTTAAATAGTAAATAAAAGACTTTATAAAACAAAACAAAAGGTTCACAAAACTAATTAAAAAAAGATCAAACAAGTACCTTTGTAACAACTTCACACAAATAGTAGCAACCATCTGTGTGGCGCTCTGTCTCAGTGAGTCTCTCTCCTTCTCCAACCACACCCTTAATGAGCCCAGAGTGGGTCCTTATACTACCCATCAATAAATCAATTACCTCATTAAGGCTCCAGCCACATTCTTCCCAAAGTTTTTGTGGATGGGGAATTAACCCCATCCTTGCCACAATACATAATAATAAATAATAATACAGACTGCAAATAAATATACACAAATATAACATCAACAATAATAATACAATGAAAATAATAGCACGTAAACACAATACACAAGAGGTGGGCACCCTGTCACACCATGTCGATGATCTTGATTACATTCCTAGTGCTTTGCTGTGTTTCCTTTACACCTGTTCTTCATTCTTGTGTGGATAAGACACAGACGTTAAAAGCCAAGGACGCATTGCAAATCCACAATCACCTAAGGAAACTTTATTGTAATATCTAATATGCTGTTTTCTATACCAAGATTTCAGTTGTATAATTCAAATAAAATCTACAGTAGATGTCAGGCTACGATTGCATTGATAATTACACTGGGTGCAAATAAGTATATCATTATAGAAATACAACATATGTTCCATAAGGTTACAAATGGTTAAAATAAGTGAATACATCTCATTCATCTACAAGTATAGCAAATGCTAAAATATTTTCATAACTACAAATATTGAATTATCAAGTCTGTAAGAAATTAACCCTGATCCCGTACGCTCGTATTCTGTATTTTGTATTATGTCTTTTTTTAAGGTGAGTTATATACTCTTTTATTAATTAAAAACCTTTTTTTTACCAAGTGCAAATGAACTCCTGATAAATGATGACAACACGGATTTGCTTTTAAATTCCCACACAAACAAAAGAAATAGTCGCAGGCACTGTCAATTAAGACATTAACATTATTTGGTAAATCACATTAGGAAGATTATTTAATAATGAAAACTGCTTGAAAATGCCAAAATCAATGCTACCTACAGATTTCTTGGTTAACATTGGATTATTATTTACACACTTTTTAAAATTCTGCTCATTAAATCATATTTAAATGACGTATTGGATTTAAATTGCAATTAAAACATGTGCATTTCCAGTACGCATGCTTCTTTTCCATTAGCTGCTGCAGTGCTTTGACATCCTCAAAAGCGTTGTGTGCACTGCAGCTACATTTCATAAACAGATTGAAAGGGTTCTCCTGGGAATAAGGGCATACTCCAGGATACTCATCTACTGCTTTCATAAGAATCGAATGATTTCACATTGTGACCTACAAGAACAGGGTTTCTTAAATGCATTATCCATTCTAGAAAATCAGACAAAGCTTTGGATAGGAGGAGGTTCTTACGTGTTTTATCATAGTACAGTATAGCTTTTCTAAAAGATAATTTTGGCATTTGAGATGCAGATGAGCTAATCCCATTTGAAGGCTTGATGTACTTGTTGAATGTCTCCTCTTGATAATTTGCTGAATACTGGATAATTTCAAAATAACAAAATGTGTAATGTCAACAGTGAGTACAGGGTGGGCCAAACAGCATGCAGTATGGTAATTTTCTGTTTTTCTTTTAAAATAATACATATAAAATAACACCTGCAATATTAGAAAGTGTTCAACGCTCATGTCTCGGTCACGCTCAGATTTGTTTGCAAGAACAAGTATGACCATTTGAGAATTTGTTGTAATAAAAATAGCAATACCTACATTGCGTGACTTTTGGCACAGCCTGTATAACAACTATAGTTTTAAATTGTATTCATATCTATTGATAATTATTTGGTCCTTAGCCCTCTATAACATATATATTTTTCAATAAATAGTTTACTTCCTTAGACCATTTATTTACTACAATAGCCCTGCCCAAAGAAGATGTTTCCATATCACAGAACAAACTACTCCTTTCCCAAGTGCTTCTCTGCTTCTGGTTTAGACACAGCTGATTTGAATCTGTAACACATCTGCTCCACTTTGGTAGGCTGTCCCTATTCTCAGTCCCAGCCACTGTTCTGTGTTGATTTTGTATCTTTATTTTCTATTCTCCTTCTTTTATATTCCCTTATACTGGACTTCCTCTTCTCACACTGCTCCTTCCTGTTTATCTTGCTTGCATGCTGAACTGTGAGCAGATATATACAAAGTATATATCTGCTCAAAGTATAAAGTAGATATATACACTGTAGAAATCCCTCATTTATAAATACAGGAGTCAGATAAGTACACTATGTTTGGATATAGCTATTATAGGTACCATACATGTGCCAATGTTTGCGCCATAATATGTACAGTTGTAGTCAAAATGGAAAAGCACTGTGTGGGCTATTATTGACAAACACCGGAGAACAGAAACTACTGCAAGAAGCGCCAGGTGTGGAAGACTGTGGCAGGCTGGCATGAGCAGTGATGTCAGATCCGGAAGAACACACCGTACCGAGAGTGAAATAAATGCGAATCACACAGCAGACTGGGGTATGAAACATGCTGATGCGCGTATTTATTACACAAACTAAAAGATTTAACAAAACACAAAACAAATGGCATGTGGGCTAAAACAACCAAAGTAACACACAGATAATAATTACAAGTACCGTGCTGGTACTGAACCAACATGTGTAGCAATTGTTTCTTTTAATTATTATTATTATTTTACCTCCTTTTACTCCTGTTCTCTACTCCTGAACACTCTTCACCCATTGCAACCAAAGCTGCCGTGTTTTTATAGTGGTGACAGGGGGATTAACTAGCTATTAATTATCTTGTTAACCCCTCGGTCACATTCTGCACGGGTTCACTATAGATATCATATTATGTAGCTGGACAGTAACACATTCCCACAAGGTAATTTTCAAAAAACTAAAACAATAACAAATAACGGCAGTGGCTTTTCATCCACGCCACAAACAATAATAATACAATAAATCATAATACAATAATAATAATAATGGCGCACACACACACACACACACACACACACACACACACACACACACATATATATATTTAGGGGGTGGGCACTTTGCCACAAAGGCCAAGAAAGAATTTTGCAAAAGCTGGAAGAATTGTTTGACAGACTGATTTGACACAAGAATTGAGAGAAGATGGTAAATTCACGAGAGAGCAATTCAACAATACCTTAACAAGATGACTGTCCATGGGCGAAAACTAAGATGCAAACAGTACACAAAAGAAAGCGATTGGAGTTTTCCACTGAATACTTGAAGAAGCCTGATGATTTCTTCAACCAAATTTTATGGTCAGATGAATCCAAAATATAACCTTTTTCACCAAGAAAGCAACAATATGTTTGGAGGAAGAGAGGAGAAGAATTTTAAGAAAAGTTCATCATGCTCAGCGTTAAACATGGTGGAGGTTGTGTGATGGGATGTATGGGTTTGTTTTTCTTCCTCAGGCACTGGTGATCTTTGTATTGTAGAAGGATCAATGAATGCTGCAAAATATCAAGAAATGTTGTACTCTTATTTGTTACCCAGTGCTAGAAGGCTTATTGGAGGGAGGTTTGTATTCCAGCAGGATAATCACCCCAAGCATTCTATGAAGTTTACCAGACTTGAATACCATCTAGATGTTGTGGATTGGCTTGCAGGCTGCTATTGCAAAAAAGAGACCAAAGTCAATTGTAGAACTCAAAGCTGTATGCGTTGAAGAATGGGCAAAAATATCCCTGTATCACTGTTTTTAATATTACTGCTAAGTTATCTACTGGACATATTTATACTGAGCTTCAACTTATTACTACTGTTCGTTATCAAATCTGGACTGCAGCTTCTTCAGTCTTCCACTATAGCTTTAGTTGTATCATTTTGTGTTTTTTAATATCTCATTCAAAGTCTTATTTGCGGGGTGAACAAGTCATCCAAAATCTCCCATTTAATCGTCAGTAATGATCGGTGATTATTTAAGCTTTTTCTTTAGAGAAGAGCACCCGTCCCCATTTCCTGGGTTCCCCTGCTTGCTGCCATACTAATAGTTAAACTACTAGCTCTATAAGTGGTTGACTGTAAAGTTAAAAAGAAAAAAGAGTCATGTCTTTTCAATGTCAACTCATGGTAGGAATTCTAGAATTCAAAAGAGTGAAAAGGGCTTTGCATCTTTTTTTGTTCACTAATACTGTAGATAAGAAAAATATCAATAAAAAACAAATACACATTTCACATAATATGTGTATCGTAATGAAAATGTCAGTTTGACATGTAATACATTTTAAAAGACCTTGTGGTTTTTACAACCTACCCCCCCCCCCCCCCCCCCCAACAAAAAAGCTCAAATTGAATTCCTGTGCATGCCCCTGACTAAAGGAAACTAGTAAAATGTACTGACAAACTTTTAGACTGTCACAGTTATATTATACAGGGCACTTGTGTGATACATGACTGACAGAAGTACTGACAGTTTTCTTAGAATTACACAAGATCCACATTACTTGGTGGTTCACAGAGAGACACATGGATATCCCCTCATAACCTCAGCAAATATTGTAATTTTCTCATTCTTATACCGTGGCTGTACAGTACTTTGCTTTTTCTATAGTTTACCATGGTTTGCCTTGTGTTTTGTATGCTTACTATACCACTCTGTGCTTTACTATTCTTTCACTATGCTTTATTACACTTACCTGTGCTTTTACTATGATAAACTTTTATAGAGGTGGTTACTGACAAAGCTGGAAGAGTTTAATTGGAAACTTTTTTCTTGCAGCCTCTTTTTTTAACCAGTATAAAAACCTGAGCATATTACACTTGTCCCTTATATTTTAGATGTGACAAATCTTGTTTTTTTTTGTCATGAAAGGTATACCTTTTTACAAAAACATTGTTTTATAATTAAGAACAACCCACACAATGTCCAAAGGCAGTGAAAAGCTGGAAATGGCTTTAGTTTGAAGCCTTGTAATTACCTTCTGAAGTGCACAAACCAGTTTCCGTTGCCTTCTTAAAAAGGCAAAAGACACAATTTCGATTTGTTTGAAAAACCCTTCCTCTACCATTAAGATGTTTCGCCTGTGTCTTTTAAAATCACTTGTGTATAAAGGCACACTCTCATTAAAATGCATGAGGTCTTAATTCAGCCCAAATCAATCGTGTAAGTTTAACCTGTACCTCACTCAATATCCTATTTCCATGTGAAGA
Organism: Polyodon spathula; assembly: GCF_017654505.1. Classification (NCBI taxonomy): domain Eukaryota; kingdom Metazoa; phylum Chordata; class Actinopteri; order Acipenseriformes; family Polyodontidae; genus Polyodon; species Polyodon spathula. The sequence continues at coordinate 61,085,233 of NC_054537.1, forward strand.
ATACCACCTTTGTACGTGGCTTCTGAGAAAAGGCCAAGCGCCCGCTAATGTATTTATTTATTTATTTCTCTTCTGGTGTTTTATCTGGAGTCTTGTCAGTTCTCTTATTAGTTTGAGATTTCTACAATACTCTAAAGACAAACACTTCAACAACAACTTTGTACTTGATTTAAAAGGACCAGACACATCCTGCTGATAATACTCCAAGACAATTGCTACCTGATAACTAAATCTGACATCTTATAAATCACAGCCCTTTACTGTTGTAATTACTTTTTTTACATCACTTAATAATTCAGTTCATGATTGATGCTAATATGAAGCTGGGAAGCTATTCAAATCCTTGATGATTTCATTGTACTGCTCTGATTTTGGAGTCCCAGTATATCTGTATGCACATTTCTGATCATTACAAACAGGTCCAATGGGTTTATTATACAACCAAACATTTTGGTTAAAACTTGTTCATTTTAAACCATTGTTGCTAGTTCCTGTGGCTTGAGACTGATTGAGGAAAGTGATGTCCTCGAAAAGCCCTGTGGAGCAAAAAGGAAACCGGATGGAAAATGCTTTTACGTAAGCTCTTCAAACCCTGTTTGGGTTCCAAAACCTTTTTGAATATAACTACTAATATTGATGATATCTGTATATATATATATATATAATATAGATCTATCGATATTATAGATATGGATGTAATAAATATCGGGTTAGCTATATATAATATTCACACCTGTTCAGTAGACAAGGCAGGACACCAGTGACACTCATGTATAGAATCTTTATCCTAATCCACCGCACCCTCTCTCTCTCTCTCTCTCTCTCTCTCTCTCTCTCTCTCTCTCTCTCTCTCTCTATCTATATATATATATATATATATATATATATATATATATACAGTACTGTGCAGAAGTTTTAGGCAGGTGTGAAAAAATGTTGTAAAGTAAGAATGCTTTCAAAAATAGACATGATAATAGATTATATTTATCAATTAACTAAATGCAAAGTGAGTGAACAGTAGAAAAATCTAAATCAAATCCATATTTGGTGTGACCAACCTTTGCCTTCAAAACAGCATCAATTCTTCTAGGTACACTTGCACAAAGTCAGGGATTTTGTAGGCATATAGTTTAAAGTGTATGATTAAAAAATTATACCAAACAGGTGCTAATGATCATCAATTCAATATGTAGGTTGAAACACCATCATTAACTGAAACAGAAACAGCTGTGTAGAAGGAATAAAACTGGGTGAGGAACAGCCAAACTCAGCTAACAAGGTGAGGTTGCTGAAGACAGTTTACTGTCAAAAGTCATGCACCATGGCAAGACTGAGAACAGCAACAAGACACAAGGTAGTTTTACTGCATCAGCAAGGTCTCTCCCAGGCAGAAATTTCAAAGCAGACAGGGGTTTCCAAATGTGCTGTCCAAGCTCTTTTGAAGAAGCACAAAGAAACGGGCAGCGTTGAGGACCGTAGACGCAGTGGTCAGCCAAGGAAACTTACTGCAGCAGATGAAAGACACGTCATGCTTACTTCCCTTTCCAATCAGAAGATGTCCAGCAATGCCATCAGCTCAGAACAGTGGGACCCTGGTAGACCCATCTACTGTCCGGAGAAGTCTGGTCAGAAGTGGCCTTCATGGAAGACTTGTAACCAAAAAGCCATACCTCTGACATGGAAACAATTGAGGCCAAGAGACTCAACTATGCACAAAAACTCAGGAACTGGGGTGCAGAAAAATGGCAGCAGGTGCTCTGAACTGATGAGTCAAAATTTGAAATATTTGGCTGTAGCAAAAGGCAGTTTGTTCGCTGAAGGGCTAGAGAGCGGTACACGAATGAGTGTCTGCAGACACCAGTGAAGCATGGTGGAGATTCCTTGCAAGTTTGGGGCTGCATTTCTGCAAATGGAGTTGGGGATTTGGTCAGAATTAATGGTCTCCTCAATGCTGAGAAGTACAGACAGATACTTATCCATCATGCAATACCATCAGGGAGGCATCTGATTGGCCCCAAATTTATTCTGCAGCATGACAACGACCCCAAACATACAGCGAAAGTCATTAAGAACTATCTTCAGCGTAAAGAAGAACAAGGAGTCCTGGAAGTGATGGTATGGCCCCCACAGAGCTCTGATCTCAACATCATCAAGTCTGTCTGGGATTTCATGAAGAGAGAGTAGCAACTGAGGCTGCCTAAATCCACAGAAGAACTGTGGTTAGTTCTCCAAGATGTTTGGGCCAACCTACCTGCCAAGTTCCTTCAAAAACTGTGTGCAAGTGTACCTAGAAGAATTGATGCTCTTTTGAAGGCAAAGGGTGGTCACACCAAATATTGATTTGATGTAGATTTTTCTTCTGTTCACTCACTTTGCATTTTGTTAATTGATAAATATAATCTATTAACATGTCTATTTTTGAAAGCATTCTTACTTTACAGCATTTTTTCACACCTGCCTAAAACTTTTGCACAGTACTGTATATATATATATATATATATATATATATATATATATATATATATATATATATATATAATATATATATATATATACAGCAGGGAGTGGGTTAATATCCTCCCTGCCAAAAACATCTGCGAATACATGTTTGTTTATTTAGTTTGTTTAATTATCACTCTCACCTGGGGATTATTGTAAATTAGGACCAGGTGCAGGGTATAAATAGTCAGCAGCCAGACTACTCGAGGATGCTGAGTAGAAGGGAGCAGACGGTGCGCTCTGTTCCCGGGCAGTCAGAATAAAAGTGCTGTATTTAACCTGTGTGGTTATGTTGTTTATTTGTTTTTATGCCAGGTAAAAGGCTTAGCCATCCTGTGTGTTAGTCAGGGACCTGGTCAAAGTTAGTGCTCAAAACGAGCTAGGTGTTTCTTTTCATTTTTGTTTTGTTATTAAAAATTGCGCAGCTGCGCTTTAAAACGCTCATTTTGTGTCTGGGTCTGTATTTTAAAGGCCTAAACCAGGGGTGGCCAACCGGTGTCTCCAGACCCGCATGCGGCTTTTTTGTGTTCAAGATGCAGCTCTTCGAACTTCCCATATATTTCATTACATGTTAGCTTGCTTAAGTTCAAGAGGCGTGAAGCAAGGGGGTTTCCAATTTCCTGTCAATTAGTTCCTATTTACTATTTAAGCCCTGATCACTTGCACCTTTTGCTATCTAAAATTTCGTTTTGTAACACGCTCAGACACCGTCTTTTCGTGTTTCTCCGCTAATCTACACTTCGTTGCCTTTCACTGGGGGTCAATTCTCTGCGCAGCACTCCCAAGATATTATCAAATATTTTCCTACCTGCTCCGGTGCTGCTTCTCATCATTCAGCTTCTCCGTTCGGCTGCAGGAGCTCCTGAGTTAGTCCTTCCTGCTCTTTCCAGCAACCAGCCAGCAACAGCACCGTTCAGCCACAGTTCCATTTCTCATCTCGTCCGCGTCTTCATTAGACAAACTGGCCCTCCATTAAAATCTCTAAAGCTCCTTCAACAAGACATCGACATTCCTGCCGTCAGCGTTTGCCTTGCCATCGCTCCTATTTAATCCACCATAAAGATCTGTCAACTGAACATTCCTTCACTCTTCGCTTGCAATCAAGCACCCCCTCCTCTGCTCCCAGAGCCAGCAAAAACTACCGTTCCTTCATGGGATCCTGCCCTGAACTTCTATTGGCTACGTTCAACGTTTTACGGACCTGTCCATTCAGTTTCATGCTCCGTTTCGCCGTGTGGTGGCTCGTGCTTTCGACTCGTCGCAACAAGATTCAACAACACTGCTGTTTTGCAACTTTTTCACCAGCACTTCTCGGTTCGTGGCTATCACAGCAAAGCCCTCATTGCGTGACTGCGGGGAGTGGTAAAGTAACCATGGTGACCAGGCAGCTTAATCTGCACTGCGAGCTCCCTACTTCAGTACTGTAATTTTCTGGCTTGCTTGCTGCTGGGCTTTCACAACCTGCGAGGGCTCATTCAACTCGTCGAATTGTGACATCTAAATACTGCGTTAACGTATTCATATACATGACTGTCCTAAAACATGTAACGAAGATATTAAAATCTAAAAGAGTACGCAATTGTTGTTCTACACCGACAAGGCTTTTAATCACAATAACCAAGTATTCTACCCGGCTTCCCTCGTGCCAATGGTTAATTCTAATCACAACCGCTAGATGGCAGTGTACCATCATTAATTTTATACAGTATGCTCACTGGTTTGCTATCAAATGTGAACTCAGTAAGTCCCGTTTGTTGTCATTCTGAGGGATTTACAGGAGACCCTCCCTCACCTTTTGTAGCAATTGACATTCTCCAATTTCAACAGTTCCCCTCTTCAAGGACCTGGTCATGAAGCAACCTTAATCAGCTGTTTGATATGCTCAGTATCTACCGTCATAGTAATGTCCTGTTTTCCTGCATCACGCATCCATTCCTGTGACTGATTCCTGTTCCCAGATTCGTGTTTTCTCATCTGGCACTGCTCCTCCAGTCCAACCAGCTTCATCAAAAGTCATCATTTCACCAACGCGAGCCGCTAGTCAGTCATGGAACCATGTCCTACGACTTATCAATGTTTCAGTCAATGTCTTCCTACCCCCAATAGACAATAAACTGCTTCCGACCAATCAATAGGTTTTGCAGACGCCTCGGAACAACATATTCTTCGTCCTCTCTGGTTCTGCAGCTGTCTCAGATCTCTGCAATCTTCATCTCTGCCCAAAAGCAGCCCCATCTCTGGCCCCATCTAAATCGGCCTTAACACCGAAAGACCAATATCTACTGCATTCAGCAGATCCCTACTCTCTGCAGAAGACCACCCCACTCTACCGATGGTAGTCCTCCGTCTCTATTCCAGATCTCTGCTTCAGCAAATCTCTGCTCTCACAGCTGGGCCTCTGCACACTACTGACAGCATTCCATTGTTTTCTTCTTCAGACCTCTGCTCTGTTCAGCAGATCCCGCCCTCTACTGTTAATTGCTCCTCACTACAGCAGATCTCCACTCCCTCTTCAGATCTGTTCACTACTGCAGCTGCAAAGTCGCTCTAGTTTACTGTTGAAGTCTGCAGCTGCACTTCTCCAGAGCCAACAATGCTCCAGCCTTCCTCCAATACGCAGATCGTGGCAGTATTCCCACAATCAAGGCTAACGCTAATCTCCATCTAATCAAAATACGACACTTCTTCAGCAATCCTATTCCTCCCAAATGTTACAGCATTAATACTTGGTTTGAGATGTGGTACGAGACTGGAAATCTGTCTTGATTATGAGTTAAGGTTTTCCACTATTAAGAGAATAACTGGCGTTGCGAAACCCAAATCTCTGAATGTGAGTTTACCTTTTCCATTTCAAGCAGACATGATAGTAGCAAACCGCTGATCGATCCTGTATTAACTAACACATAGAAAGGTGGCATCTCATCCTTGCCCTCATTTCTAGAACATGGGGCGCAAAGGAGCCGTGCTTCCCCAGTAGCCGATTCATGTTCGTTCAGTCCAGCTGCCACCTCAGCCCTCAGTTCCAGCTCTTTATCTGCCTCTACTTTCAGTATCCAAGTTCAGTCAGTTGGTCCCATTTTCCACAACCCCCATCTAGAATCCTCAGCTTCTCCAGATGCTATTTAACTGAAACCTACTCTCAGTAACCCCCTTCAATCTGCTCAGCATTACATGTCTGCAGCCCTCCACCTTGTTCAAGCTCCTATTCTACAGCCTGCTCAGCGTCTTCAATCCCCTGAGCCCAGATTCGAATAATCATAGCCCTTCAATCAAAACCTGGCTCTCATGGTCAGTGCTAGGGATTCTCTCCAACTCCCTCCAGTCTCTCCATATTCAGCATTCTGTCTGACCCTCTGTGGGATTCTTAAGAGCTTTCCCCCTGCCTCACCTTCCCATCTGTCTATATCATATCCTCCATTTGCTAATTTCCAGTCTTCTGAAAAGCCACTTCTCCCCGTACAATGATTTACCCATGGAGATCAACTGCCTCTTGGCCACCTTCCATGTTTACTCCATCACTTGGCTGCGTACCTCAGGACGGATCAATTCAGCACGGTCAGTCCACTCACATAAGAACATAAGAACATAAGAATTTTACAAACGAGAGGAGGCCATTCGGCCCATCTTGCTCGTTTGGTTGTTAGTAGCTTATTGGATCCCAGGGTGTCAGCTTCAACAACATTACTGGGGAGTTGGTTCCAGACCTTCACAATTCTCTATGTAAAAAAGTGCCTCCTATTTTCTGTTCTGAATGCCCCTTTGTCTATTCTCCATTTGTGACCCCTGGTCCTTGTTTCTTTTTTCAAGCTGAAAAAGTCCCTTGGGTCAACATTGTCAATACCTTTTAGAATTTTGAATGCCTGAATTAGGTCGCCACGTAGTCTTCTTTGTTCAAGACTGAACAGATTCAATTATTTTAGCCTGTCTGCATATGACATGCCTTTTAAGCCCGGAATAATTCTGGTCGCTCCTCTTTGCACTCTTTCTAGAGCAACAATATCTTTTTTATAGCGAGGTGACCAGAACTGCATACAATATTCAAGATGAGGTCTTACTAGTGCATTGTACAGTTTTAACATTACTTCCCTTGATTTAAATTCAACACTTTTCACAATGTATCCGAGCATCTTGTTAGCCTTTTTTATAGCTTCCCCACATTGTCTAGATGAACACATTTCTGAGTCAACAAAAACTCCTAGGTCTTTTTCATAGATTCCTTCTCCATTTTCAGTATCTCCTATATGATATTTATAATGTACATTTTTATTTCCTGCGTGTAGTACCTTACACTTTTCTCTATTAAATGTCATTTGCCATGTGTCTGCCCAGTTCTGAATCTTGTCTAGATCATTTTGAATGACCTTTGCTGCTGCAACAGTGTTTGCCACTCCTCCTACTTTTGTGTCGTCTGCAAATTTAACAAGTTTGCTTACTATACCAGAATCTAAATCATTAATGTAGATTAGGAATAGCAGAGGACCTAATACTGATCCCTGTGGTACACCACTGGTTACCACACTCCATTCTGAGGTTTTTCCTCTAATCAGTACTTCTGGTTTTCTACATGTTAACCACTCCCTAATCCATGTACATGTGTTTCCTTGAATCCCAACTGCGTTCAGTTTGAGAATTAATCTTTTGTGTGGGACTTTGTCAAAAGCTTTCTGGAAATCTAAATAAACCATGTCATATGCTTTGCAATTATCCATTATCGATGTTGCATCCTCAAATAAAGCAAGTTAGTTAGACATGATCTCCCTTTCCTAAAACCATGCTGACTGTCTCCCAGGACCTTGTTACCATATAGGTAATTTTCCATTTTGGATCTTATTATAGTTTCCATAAGTTTGCATATAATAGAAGTCAGGCTTACTGGTCTGTAGTTACCTGGTTCAGTTTTATTTCCCTTTTTGTGGATCGGTGTTACGTTTGCAATTTTCCAGTCTGTCGGTACCATCCCTGTGTCAAGAGACTGCTGCATAAGAAACATAAGAAACATAAGAAAGTTTACAAACGATCTTGGTTAGCAGTTTGTAAATTACTTCTTTCATTTCTTTGAGTACTACTGGGAGGATCTCATCCGGCCCAGGGGATTTGTTTATTTTAAGAGCTCCTAGTCCCTTTAACACTTCTACCCCAGTTATGCTAAAGTTATTTAAAACTGGATAGGAACTGTATGACATGTGGGGCATGTTGTCAGTATCTTCCTTTGTAAAAACTTGTGAAAAGTAATCATTTAATATATTTGCTATTTTTTTTCTTCATCTACCATTTTGCCATTTGTATCTCTTAAACATTTAATCTCCTCTTTGAGTGTTCTCTTGCTGTTGTAATATTGGAAAAACATTTTGGAATTGGTTTTAGCTCCCTTAGCAATGTTCATTTCTATTTCTCTCTTGGCCTTTCTAACTTCCTTTTTGACTTGCGTTTGCAGTTCCGTGTACTCTTTCTGCGTACTTTCTTTTTGGTCCTTTTTTAATGCTCTGTAAAGTGCCTTTTTTCGCTGAATATTTTTTTTTAATTGATCTATTAAACCATTTTGGCAATTTAGTTTTACATTTAGATTTGTCTACTTTAGGGACGTAATTGTTTTGCGCCTCTAGTACTACATTTTTGAAGAACAACCATCCTTTTTCTGTGAGTGTTTTCTCTATTTTACTCCAATCTACTTCTGTTAGTCTCTGTTTCATACCTTCATAGTTTGCTTTTCTAAAATTGTAAACCTTAGCTTTAGTCATTACTTTTGGGGTTTTAAAAAACACTTCAAATGAGACCATGTTGTGGTCTGAGTTTGCCAGTGGTTCTCTGACCTCTGTTTTAGTTACTCTGTCTTCGTTATTTGAAAAGACTAAATCAAGGCAATTGTGTTAGGAAGCAGTCATTTGTCATTTCCACCATTTCAATTTCATCCTTCGTGCTACCCACCGGGTTTTCCCATTTTATATGGGGGAAGTTGAAATCCCCCATTAGTATGGCTTCTCCTTTGCTACCTGCATTTCTAATGTCATTGTATAACAGATTATTTTGCTCACCATCTGAATCTGGCAGTCTATAGCATGCTCCTATTATTATGCCCTTTGAATTTTTGTCCGTTATTCTGACCCATATTGATTCGGTTCTATTTTCTTTGTCCAGGTTTAACACCTGGGCTTCAAGACTGTTTCTTATGTATAGTGCCACCCCTCCTCCTTTTCTCTTCTGTCCTGTCTGTCTTTCCTATACAGTGTATACCCACAAATATTATAGTTGTCCCCATCACTCTCAGACAACCAAGTTTCTGTAACACCTATCACATCATAGTTACCTGTTAGTGCAGTAGCTTCAAGTTCTAGAATTTTGTTTCTGATACTTCTAGCATTTAGATAAATACATTTAATGGTTGTCTTACCAGAGTTGTTGTTCTTGTTTTGATGCGGTCTCCCTTCTGTTTTTTTGTTGATTTCTCCCCCCTTCCTTTCTAGTTTAAATGCTTCTGAACCTGCTCGAGGATCTTTTCTCCAAATAGACTGGTTCCCTTGTTATTTAAGTGCAGTCCATCCCGTCTATTCAGATAGTCCTCGTTGTAGAATGTGGTCCAATGATCAAGATAGGTGAAGCCTTCCCTTGTGCACCACGTCTTCAGCTATGAGTTTTGATTAATTATTTCCAGCTGTCCATGTGGTCCTTTGCAAGGTGCCGGTAGTATACCAGAAAATACCACAGTTTTGGTTTTCTCTTTTAATTTCCTTCCTAGCTCTCTGAATTTGTTTTGCAGGGATTTTGGTCTGTCTCTTCCAATGTTGTTTGTACCGATGTGGACGACTACTACCGGGTCATCTCCTGTTTGTTCAAGGAGCCTGTCCACGTTATCAGTGATGTGCTTGACCGAGGCTCCCGGAAGGCAGCACACTGTTGTAGTAAGGGGGTCCAAACTACAAATTGAACTTGCTGTGTTTCTCAATATGGAGTCCCCAACAATCATGACCTCCCTTCTTTTTACTGTCTGGTCACCACTGTCAATAGGGTCCTGGATGTTGTTCCTTTCATTCTCTTGTTGTTGGTTCTGCTCATCAAAATTCTGAAGTGGCTCAAATTTGTTGGTTGTTTTGATTTCTGGTGGTTGTGTTTGACGAAGTTTCTTTTTTTCCCTGCTTCTGCCTACCTGAACCCAGCTGTTCTGACCTTCTATCTCCCTGGTGGCTTTCAGTCTGTTAGGGGTGATGCAGACTTCCATGAATTGTGGGTATGCCAGTTCCTCAAGATCCTGTTGCTGTCTCACTTCTTCCAGCTCCATTTCTAGCATACTTACTGTTTATGCAAATCCTGGATCGCGCTACACTTTACGCACACTTGGTTTAGCTCCTCTGGGTTTTCTCGGATTTCCCACATCAAGCAGGTGTCACAGATTACTGGCTTGAAGACCATGTTGAGGGTTTTTTTTTTAAGTTTAGTTTCTTCTGCAGCCGTCAACCTGCTTTCAAACTGCTTCTAAACTGCTCTGTACTTTTCCACGTCTGTACTTCTCCCACTCGCTGTCGCTGGGAAGACTGCCTCGTTTAACTGCGTTGTTCTGCTGTGCTGTTGGCTCCTCCCCTTGCCTGTGTCTCAGAACGGCGCTGAATTTGAATCAGCTGCTCCGAGTTTCAGCTTGTTTGTTATCAGAAAAACAAACGCGGCTGTTTGACTTTGAGCTGCTGCTGTGTTTCTCCAATGTCCTGTGTTTTCTGGTTAAAGCAATTAAAGATGCAATTTCTCCTTTCTGCTTCTAAACTGCTCTGTACTTTTCCACGCCTGTACTTCTCCCACTCGCTGTCGCTTCCACTCACACGTCAAGGATCAAGTTCCCTATCTCCCTTTTCAAGGTATCTCCACAGCAGGACCCCCCCCCCCACTCCCCTCCTCAGACCATCTGTTCATTGGTTCCTCTCACACCTATCATTACTCGTCTCGTCTCAAGCAGACCTCCCTCCATTTCTCCACCCCTCCCCCCAAACAGGCCTCCTTCCTGTCCACACTCTCCTCGTGAGTAGGCCTCCCTCCTTAACTCCACCCTCTCCTCCAGAGCAGGCCTCCCTCCTCGCCTCCTTCCATGGCTCCCTCCTCTCCACCCTCGCCTCTTCGCAGGCCTCCCTCCTCTCCACCCTCTACTCCAGAGCAGGCCTCCCTCTTCTCCTCTAGAGAAGCCCCCCCCCACTCCACCTTTCCCCCCCAGCCTGATCATGAATGTGGGGGAACTGGTCCTCCTCTGCAGTGGATTCCTACATTCATTAATCTTTCCCTGATATAGTGGCTGCTCCTTCTAAAAATGCTAGAATCATCTCTACTCTTCGGAAAGGCTGCTTCTCCCCCTACGAGGAACTACTCACGGACACCATCTGCCTCATAGCCTTCTTGGCTTTCTCAAAGCTCAGAATTCACAGTTCCCTCAGCTTCTTGCTTCCCCTCGTTGGATATTCGTTTTTATGTGACCCATCTTCTATTTCTAACTCCTATTCTCTTATTTCGGCTGTGCACTTCAAAGAGAGACCAACCACGGCGAGGTCAATTCATTCAGCTTTCAAGGACCAAGTCTGCTCTCTGCCCTTTCAGCAACATCAAGGACAGGCCTCCCTCCTCAGTTATTTACCCCATTCCTTCCGTATCGGTGCAGCCACCTCCGCTGCAAGGGCCAGCATCAATCAGAGCCTGATCAAGACCAGTGGCACGGTCCTGTTCTGCAGTGGATTCTTATGTTCATTCATCTCCCTCTGACATAGTTGCAGCCAAATCCAAAATTGCTAGTATGCCTGAAGTGGGGGCTACCTGTCTGCCGGAGCCACTAGAGGTTTTCCCCTAATTAGCTTCAAGGGGTTTTTTCCTCTCCACTGAGCAGCAGGTATACACATAGTCATATCCTACTAAATTTATTAACCACTCTCCTGTTTGTCCTTCTAGTTGTTTATGTTATGCGCTGGCATGTGCTCTTTTGTTTGTCTCACGGTGTGGGTGATTTGGTGGAGTGCCGGGGGTCCATCCTTTGGGGGGCAAGTGATCTCACTTCCCCGACCTCAGGGCATGGCTTCAGCTAACCCTTGACCTTCAGGTGGGTTCTCACCGTGTGAGTCAGAGCGGACCCCCGGCCACACTCTGTTCTTTCGCAGCTCCTGCGCTTATCTTGTCTCAGTTCTGGACGTGGCTACTCCTGCTCGAGTCCCATACTAACCTCTATCCCTTTTTCTTATCTCAGGTCCCAGGCAGCGTGAAGTCTCGGCCAATTGGGGTCTAACGAGCGCCCCTTTACAGAAGTCTCAGATGCTGGGTACCTCTCCCTCTCTATCTCCTTTCGTGTCCCAGTCTTCCAGGACCATCTTCCTCTGAGGGGTGGCTCCACGAGTCTTAAACCTCATATATATTTTCGGTTGCTAGGTCCGTTGGCCCTGAGCTTGTCGGCATCGCCGCCCTCAGTCGGTGACCACTTTTGTATCCCGTTTCCGGTTGCTAGGCCTTCGGCCCTGAGCTCGTGTCGGCATCACCGCCCTCAGTCAGTGATCACTTTCTGTCCTAGCTTCCATGTCCAGCTTCACTGGTCTGCTACTAGAGTGGGCCTAGCCTGCTCTTTTATCCTAGGTCCGGTCCTTTCTAGCAGGCACTCTGTCCTACTAATCGCTCCCTTCTGCTTCTTCTGCCCTATCTCTACCCCTATCTCTATCCCCAGCTCACGCCTTGTGAAACAATGACTAAGTTAAGTTATTTTTTTTTTTTTTTTATTATTTTTTTTATATTTGTATTACTTTTACAATAAATCTCAGAGGTTTTGTTTTTGGTTTTTTTCCAATCACAAGCCGATCCATTTCCGACCTTAGCCAATCAGGAGCGTGGCAGCAACAGTTTTTTGTTACCTAGCAATTAACTAGCAATTCATATCCACCTTTACTTTACTGTGCATTTGGGACTCGAGTTACAGAAGCTTGGAAACCGTTAACTTTACTTTGAAAAGGACCGGCTTCTGTTTTGTTCATAATGGCAGAAGAAAAATAGCAAAAAAGAAAATCTGAAGATGAATACACTGTGTAACAAAATTATTATTTTTTTTTGTTCTCTTTTTGTTGTCTTTTCATTCACATAAAGTCAGAAAAAAACAACATATGAATCCAAACTAACATGTATTTATACTAAAGTAATACAAAAATGACTACAAAAGATTTAGAAGTGAGTAGTTTTTCAAGATTTACGATTATACTGTATTTATAACCGGTCAAATGTGGGTTTTTTTTTGTTTTTTTTTTAAGTATACATTTTTATAGTAATTAAAAGCCACCAGTTGCAAAAAAATGAAGTGCTGCCGCTGTATTTGAAGAACAGGGAGCAATGCGAGATTTCTTGTCTGGGGTTGTTAATCTGCTTCCAACATTATACAGACATTTAAAAGACAGTATTTCGGTCAAATCAATAGTTTGTTATTAACTGCTCGTCATCCATTATATCCAAAGGATTTTCTTTCTGCAAAGTTTGGCTCTGTCCTCTTCAATTTCCAAGAATGCCGCCATACTGTTTTTTAGATTTAAGGGGCCTCAATAGGACATTTAAGTATTTTCACTTAGTTATCCCCTAAAGTCATTTTGTGCAACGGTTAACTAACTTAAGGGAAATACTTAAATACAAATATTACTTTAGCAGAACATTTGGGAAGACTAAGGGGGAGTGGGGGTTCACTTATGATGTTATGCAACCGGGCACTTGCCTTTATGTCGGAGTTCAAATCTTCAGATCTGCAGTGTTATTTCTCTACAAACCATGCCGGCATTGACAAAGAATTTCCAAAAGATTCTGAACTTCTGTCTTTAAAAGTTAATGCTAGATCTGCCACGATAGTCATTTTATGTTTATTTTTTCCATTTAAATATGATATTTCTGCTATGTAAATGTTAAATATTATGTTTATGAATACATCTTTTGAGTTGTATCTGAAAGTTTGTATTTCATTTATATATCGGAGCTGATTAAAATGTACCTCTCAAAATGACTGCTGTTGGTAAAAAGCAAATGGATAAACAGATGCAAATGTTGACCAAATTTGCCAAACAATCTGAGAACACAACTCTAGCCTACTCCTAACAAGTGGCCTGGAGCATTGCCCATGCAAAAAAACCTTACTCCCAAGGTTAGTTTGTGCAGATTTGCCTTAGGGATGTTATTGCTATCATATGTCCAAACAACAATCAACTGCAAAAGCAAATTTCAGACCTGCAGCTCTCATATATCCATCTCAGATCTAAATAGTGACATTGAACTACAGCTGCATTCAGAACTCCAACGATGTGCGTAGTAAAGAATGCCAAAAGTCACACTGAGTACAGATCCTGCCTGTATGTGGTATAAGAAAATAAACGATAGTTAGCTACTCACCCAAATAAGAAACAAAAACATAAAGGCAATGCTTTTATATATAGTGAAAACGGATTTGTTTGGATATCAATATTAATTATGTACTGGAAAAAAATAATGTCTGCTGCATTTAATAGTGTGTGTGATAGTAATTGCAGTAAAAAACTATCAGTGAAATGCTAAATTAAGCACTTTTTAAAGTTTGTGGCTCTTTGTCACTGTACTATTTATTTCCTTGGCTCTTGGTCTGTGAAACGTTGGCCTCCCCAAGGCTAAACGAACCTGTTTAATATATATATATATATATATATATATATATACACACACACACACACACACACACACACACACACACACACACACACATATATATATATATATAGTGTATATATATATAGTGTGATAACCTTTCTTTGCTCGGCTCGTTTGCCCATTCAGCCAGCAGACCCAGACACAGAAATTGCAGTTTCAGGCACTTTCGGGCACTTTCATTCTCACAAAACCAAACAAACCAAACAAAAGCCTAGCTCTTACATGGAGCCCTAACTAAACAGTTCCTAACTAACATACTGGACGGCTAAGCATTTTACCAGCCAAAACCACAGAGTTTACAAGTTTCGTTTCTTTCCCAGCTCCTTGGTAGTCTTCTATGGCGCTTCATTCTCCCCTGCCAGCTTCAAGTCCACCCTCTGACTTGCTCACCAGGCTACATGGTGCAAGCGTCCACTTCTGACACCAATGTGGTGAACCTCGGTTCCCGCAAGCAGGAGCTTCTCACAGGCAGAAGTTGTCTGTCACATCCGTCTTGTCAGCTTGTTTATCTGAAGACAGGGACACTAGGAAGAGCCTAGTAGCGATAACCGTGGAGGCTTCACCAATTTATTATTATTATTATTATTATTATTATTATTATTATTATTATTATTATTATTATTATTATTATTCATTTTTTTGTTTTCTGAATTTAGTAGGTTTCTCAATGTTGAAGTGAAACAAGTTACTTAACACATTTTCAAGCCTTTCTTGCTACTCCATACTTACACATATAGGCCACATTATGAGAAATAATAAGCAGTAACATGTGATCGAACAATAATGCCATTGGTATCCGAGGCCTGAGACCTGAGGTAGGTGATTTCATCTGAAATGAAATCAGTGTCATCTCCCGCAATGTTCTGCAGGACAATGCATGCTCTCCCTATATCAACAGCTCTGTCAGGCTCCATGTTTATACCTATGAAAAAAAAATATGTGTATACATAATACCATTTCAGGGAGTTAGAAAATGTTGACTTCAAATATTCCTCGGTGTTACACTATATTAAGAATAATATGCACGATTTGTCTAAACTTTGTCCTTACCCCGTATTTTACTGATTGATTTGTGCATTAGAATTAAATGGGACAAGACATTTTATGAAACGCTTCTTGGAATTTTCTGTCTGAAAAAAGTATTTTTCAGTAGCATATAATATAAACATGTGTGCGTGTGTGTATGTTTGTGTGTTTATAAAAAAAGAGTTACAAAAATAGGGGGAATCGTGCATTTAAAAATATCTGTAGAGTGGAGTATATAAGGATTTCAGAAGTATTGTATTTTAAATATTCTTTAGAGTGTATTAAACAGTAGGTGGCGCAATTAAAAAGACATACCAATGTGGAGACACATCCATCTTTACACCTCTCCACGGCATTGTGTGTTTTTGTATGGGCTTCGTTGTAGCGTTCTTCACTTGGATTACTGGGGTTGAGAAAAGGGACCATCAGTCAGTTTCTTAAGGGATAACCCGAATCTCCAAGCAACTTCCCCGTAAGTCGATCCCGTTCAAAATCAGCCCACAGAACTCTCATGTTTAGACCCAGGCCACTTTATAAAACAGTTTGTGATGAACAAATTTGCATCACAAACAATATGGGTGTTCAATGAATCTAATTTATGCATTCAGGTTCATGTTTGGCAGGTCTCTTTATTTTTATGTGAGTCCCGTCTATGCAGCCCACAGCATCACAATTTCAGATGAGCTACATCCAGTCTCTCTTCTTCAGTGGGGATGTACACGTATTTTGGCATTAACTTACACAGAGCAAGTGAAACCGAACGGATAGTTCAGCATACCATTAATCTGTGCACTTGTATCAAGTCACCTACAAGGTTTTGAAAAGACCCAGGTCACCTTCCAGTTCATTTGTGATCTTCAGAATTTCTTCTAAATTTAAAGTAGGCATAAAGTTCAACATCGTGGTAATTATCAAGAGTATGGATGAGGTCTTGTAGGGTTTGCTGATGACGTAAACTATGAATAAAATAATACTCAGAGAAGCTCATGCAGCAAAAGGTGCCATGTCATCTTGAATTTTGATTCTATGGACAGCTTAGACCTCCCTAAAGGTATACGTAAAATTTAAGCAACAATTAAGTCTTATGTTATAAGTATCATAGCTGGTGCAACCCGTGAAAAGTTAGTAATGTGTAAAATCAATGTTAGTAAGACCTATGCTATAACCAAGCTAAGTAAGAACTTACGCACAGCTAGTGCGACCCAGTCCAGATGATGATGAAGCCCTTGCTTTCTTCACTGCTTGCTTCACATCCTTCCATTTAGGAGCAGAGTGCTCATTTTGGTATTCTGGCGGATAATAGGAGGAATATCAGAGGAAATCGACATAGGATCCCCTCTTCTTGGATCAGCGCATGTCTCTAAGATATCTCTCCAACTCAGGCTTAGTTGATGTAAGTATATCATTATTTTTGCTGGTGAATAAGTTCTTCACAAACTTGAACTGATCTTTACAAAAGATGGTTCTTGCATGATCCTTTTTACAGAGTTTTTGTTGGGGCTCCACTTTGTGCTACTTTGTAAGATTTTGTTTTAGATCATTTTGCAAAGAACTGAGAGCCTTCTGACATTCTTCAGCCGTCCTCCACTGCTCCTCAGTTGCCTTCTTTCTCTAAAGAGTTCAATCTCCAGCTGCCGTCTAGACTTTCCTGGAATAGTAGTTATATGTCGCCTTCTATCTTCTACTCCAAACCACTTACTCCCATAAACATAGATGCTATACCCAAACATATCCAGCTTCCTTTATACTGTTCCACTTCTCAAAAACAAAAGCAGAGATCCTTGTTGACCATGTGCCAAGCCACTTTCTCAGAGGCTCTTGGGCTTTCCGGTTTGCGCCCTTTAAGGTTCCTTTCTCTATAAGGCTGGTTCATCTGACTAATTACGTTTTTTTTTTTTTTTTGTATTATTATTGAAGATAATTGATAGTTGTGGGGGCCACTCAGCTTCACTCTATGTTTTAATATAATTTAAATAATTCATTTTAATTATATTTTTTATATAATTTAGTGTGTCGAATTATTTTACCTCATTTTTTCTCCCAAATATTTAATTTTTTCAACCACATTTCGAATGTGTTGTCTTATTCTCCAAAATCAGGATCACTGAAGTTTTAAGGCCTCTTTACATCCAGGGAGTTCAAGATGTCGGCAAGTTACTGATCCCTGGAACGCAATAGACAGCCCTGCAGGAGTCTGCTTTGAGCTCACCAGGTGTTTGGACAGTAAGATCAACTGTGGCATGATAAGATTTTGGAAGCAGGCTTGCCAGAACCAATGCAACTCTCCTTGTGGAAACTTCAATGAAAATCAACAACTTCACACAGTCATGACATGAACCTGCACTCCGCTGATAGCAGGATTTACCGTGGACACCACATGGTAAAAATGTGATAGTGACCAATGGTTCTGTTTTTACACAACTTCTGTTTTTTTGGGCCTTATCCACTTTCACTGTGAAGCTCTGTACATGGAAATAACATTTCTTGTTTGGGTTGTGTAAATAAAACTTAGGTATTTTGAATTTAAGTTTGGCAGCGATGGGGTGAAATCTCATCCCTGCCAAATCCATGTGCGAAATGTGGCCAGGTGTTGATTTATTGAATGATTATCAATTAACCCTGACCACATGCCTTTAAAAAGGAGCTGGAAAGCCAGTACTTTGTTCCATGTCTCAGCAAACTGAGACGACTGTGTGAAAAATCCTCATGGCTGCGTGTATGAACCAGGATGAGTAACAGGTTTTAACCATGTGTAGGCGGGGATAATCACAACTGTAAGACAGGGATTTGTTTATTTCAATGTATGTAACACAGAAGGTTCCTGGAGAGGGAACCTCCTTTTAGTGGAGGTAAGGGTTGCTCACTGTTTTGTACAGTATTTGTGTTGTTAGTTGTGTTTTGTTTTGCGTCATTATAAATTTATGTAAATAAAACCTGGGTGTCAACCTCCTGTCTCTCTCTTACATCGATCAGTGGATAACTGATGCCCCTATTACAGTGATCAAGTCCACTTTCTAGTTTGGCCTTGTCTATTTGCAAATTCAAATCTGAATCCTGCACAAGCCAAGTTTACACTGTTTTTTTTTTTTTTTTTTACTGTGTTAATTGCACGTTGCTATGCTTTTACCATGATAGAACAGTCTGGTATTGCAAAAACCACATAATTAATGAATGCATTGTTCAACCAAAAGTACTTACTGTCAAAAACAGGCACAATTTGAAGGTGCTTATCGTGAGTGTTTTTAGTCTAGAATAAATCCCCTAAGGCTGAGTGCACTCTGGATTCAAGAAAAAGAAACATGTAATTGGTTTACAAAAAAAATTATGGGGAAACCAATGTAAGCTACAAGATCTTATCGCTCCAGCTGGATGTTACAATTTAGTATATGAACGAGGGCCGCTCTGAATCATTGAATTTACTTGAAAATAAAAGCTTATGTTATGTTGGATTGTAGCCTCGAACACAGGTAAAGTTATCCTGACAGGACAGAGAACATTCAAATACTGTGAGAGATACAAGTGTCTGACATCAAAAGAAGTGGATCTCATGAGAGCTCTTTCTGCTAGTTTGCTAAACGGGAATGATGGAGAAATAAAACAGTGAGGACAATGGAGCAATATTACCTGTAAACTTCTGAACTGAGTCTTTTTTTTTTACATATAAGAAATATTTTTATGCTCAGCATGTTGTGTTATTGTTGATTACAACATGTCCGATAAGTGAAGAGTTGTGGACAAGAAAGGAGCATTAGCCATTGTCTTCCTGTTCCTTTGTTTGCCAATGTGATAAAGAACTAGAAAATCACATTTTGATCACATAACTGATCAGAACAGAATACAGGGACCTTGACCTAGTGTTATCCAACGGGTGGCAACTCAACTGCACAGCATGCATTGAAACTATATTGGAATATGGACTTGACCCCTATTTTAAGACACATTGCTTATGTAAGATGGAAATGTGTAGTCTATTTTAGGCCTACAGACTAGACACTCGAGCCATTCCGTTTTCTCGCCCTTATGCTTCCTCTGGTCGCTCTCCTTTAATGTGGTAGCAGTTCTCACAACAGCATCAAATAAGGGTCAAGCAAGCACCACTTCTAACTGGATATAGTGTGCTCAACGTCTCAGAGTGTAAATATTCACGATAACAGTTCTCGTCAAAGAAAGAAAGAAACAGTGCATTTAGTTACCAAATACTGAATCATTCTTCAATACAAATAGGATCTACATGCTATAATCCATACAAAGAATCACCATTAGTTGGCGATGTAGCTTAATTAACCACATGGAAAACCACACCAAATATGTGCAGAAACCCTATGTGAATTAATCTAAGCAAAGATATAACAATTAAAACACAAAAATAAATAAAAAAAAATAAAAAGACAAGTCAACAGTTACTATAAAAGGAAGTCTCAATCGAAAATGGCATAGCCAATATGTACGTGGGGATAGCAAATAGGAAACAGCAGCAGCAACCCAAGTAAACACTTAACTTTAACAAGGTAGCAGCAATCAAATCTCATCCGTCTGTCAGTCCTCAAGTTCTCCCTCTCGTGTGCTGCCAGAAGTAAATTGCTGTGTGTGCTAAAGCCTGGTGTCACTCAGTCATACTCTCGCAGCTGCTCTGCTCCATCTTGCTCTGCTCCATTTCCCTTTGTCTCTCTTTCTTCTCCTCGTTCTCCACGTCTGACTCTCGACTCTTCTGCTACCAGTCTCCCTGTGTGCTATTTTCTCCCTAGTTAAATGCAGCCTTTCATTTCCTGCACTTGTCAGCAATCTAATTATTTCAGCCTTAGCATCTTTTCTCCTAGGCAACTGGATTCCCTGTGAGTGTCCTCCAGGTAGAAACAAAAACAAGTGCTGTTCCAAAACACAGTGAATTGCTACAAAATAAACCATCTAATAATAAATGTCAGTGAATTAAAATAACCAAATAAAATGGAAATACAAATCAAAATAATAGGCTCTCTCAAACCCTCAAAAGGCCACCAAAACACCGCCCTCTGAACATAAAGAAACGGTTCCCACTTGGCCAGAGGACAGAGGACAGTCTACCTCCCCAACATACCATTTAACATTGATTTGAAGACCACAAACAACAAGGCAAAAGAGAAAGCCCTGTTGGTCAATGACATGGACAGCTCATTCAGGAAGGCTTCCAGTGACGCAAAATGGAGCCAGACACGCAGGTTCAGGCTAGGCCCAGCCCCATGGAATGCAAGATTGCATGCCATGGCATCTCAGGAGCTGGTCTCACCCCGAGACGGGGCCCTACCGGGAAGGGGGGCGACTTTAGTGGTCTGTCAGCTAGGACGAGCGTGTTACCTCCGTGTCGGGTGCTGCGTGGAAGATACTTGCTGCCAGGGTCTCACCGACTCCGGTGCCTCGGTGACCATTGTGAAAGCGGATGTCCTCAACAGTGGACGGCAAGGATGAATGACGCCTACACACCACATGACTTCCTGCACACCACCTGCAGTTGCCTGGATGAGGAGGAGCAGAGAGCCATAAGGAGTTTTGGGGTGCCTTTCCCCAAGGCAAGGGTGACAACAGGCACACAGATTGGGTTCAAAAATGCATCGACACCAGCCACTCCACCCCCATTCGACAGCCACCACGCCGCAAGCCCTGGGCCCGCCGAGTGCCTGTTACAGGAGATGAGGGAGATAGGAGTAATAGAGCCCTCGGACAGCCCATGGGTGTCCCCAGTGGTGCTGGCAGACAAAAAGAATGGCACCAAGCGGTTTTGTGTGGATTACCGCCACCTTAATTAGTTCAGGAAGAAGGATTCTTACCCCATCCCCTGCATTGATGACACTCTGGATGCTATAGCTGAGTCCCAGTGGTTTTCTACACTAGACCTGAAGAGCGGATACTGGCAGGTGGAGGTGGTGTCAGCATCATGGCCAAAGATGGCATTCAGTACAGTCCAAGGACTGTGGCAGTTTACCATCATGCCGTTCGGCCTCTGCAATGCCCAGACAACCTTCGAGCAGTTGATGGAGCGAGTCCTTGATGGCCTTCCCAAGACAGCATGCCTCGTCTACTTAGATGATATCCTGGTCCATGCAACGACAGTGGAGGAGAGAATTAAACACATCAGCTGGTGTTGGAACACCTTCGGAGTGCTGTGCTGAAACTTCACCCAGCCAAGTGCAATCTCTTCCAAAGGAAAGTGAAGCTTGTCAGGTCCATGCTGTCTGGGAGACAACAGTGCAGGAACCAGAAGAGTGGACATGAGAACAGCTGGCCGAACTGCAGAATGAAGATGAGGACATTGCACCCCTGCTGAGGTGGAAGCAAGCAGAAGAGTTTGCCCCACAGTGATTGTTAGTGAAGTCTCTATGGGGTCAATGGGACCATCTGGCAATGAAGGAAGATGTTTTGCCAAAAGTGGCAGATGCCAGCAGGAGACCACACCACGTGGCAGTTGGTGGCACTCACTGCCATCAAGTTCTCCGTCTGGAGAATTGCGCACAGCCTACCCACAGATGACCACTTTGGCGTTACCAAAACTCTGCTCGAGGTGTGGAAATGGTTTTATTTGGTCAGCTGCAGGAGGGATGTGGAGAGCTGGTGCCGTTGCTGGGATGCCTGAACGGAGTGAAAAGTGCTTCAACAAAGAACATGCGCACCAATGTACCAGTATAATGTAGGTGGGCCCATGGAGAGGGTAGCCATCTATGTTCTCTCCCCTGCCAACAACAGAGTGACAACTGATTTATATTGATCACCATGGATTATTTCTCCAAGTGGCCTGAAGCCTACACCCTACCCAACTAAGAGGCTGTAGTGGTGGTGGAGGTCTTCTTGGGACAGTTCTTTACCTGATTTGGGGTCTCCATAGTGAGCAAGGGCAACATTTTGAGTATGAGGTCTACCGGAAGGTCTACAAGCTTCTGCGGATACAGAAGATGCGCACCACGGCATTGCATCCCCAGAGTGATGGCATGGTGGAACGATAGAGCGGCACCTTGGAATTTCAGCGGTTTTTGTTTGTGAGCAGCACCAGCATGACTGGGACACCCACCTTCCCCTGCTCATGGCATAAAGGACAACGGACATTGGGAGCTGGGGGACGTTGTCATTGTAAATAGTTAGGCTAGGGGGAGTGTTAGGACCAGGTGGGTACGGGAGTCACAAAGTGTTTTATTTTGGGGTCTGTCCCTGTCATCATTTTAGCACATTCGGGGACAAAAAGAGGGGGGCGGTGTAACGTCCTATCACC
Organism: Polyodon spathula; assembly: GCF_017654505.1. NCBI lineage: Eukaryota > Metazoa > Chordata > Actinopteri > Acipenseriformes > Polyodontidae > Polyodon > Polyodon spathula. Next base: position 61,107,647 of record NC_054537.1, read on the forward strand.
CCATTAGGATAAAAGGGGAAACAGGATTAATGACCCACCTGTTCCAGGGTGGTTCTGCATTGACATATGCCAATGTGTGTGTCTGGTGTATTAAGTGTGTTTGGAACTGCCTATTACATGTTACGGGGGTCTTGATTGACAAGGGGGGGGGTCTGTGACGAAGTTCCCGCCCCTGTGTGTATTTTCTGTTATATGTTGCGTGTGATGTGTTAAATGTTGGTGTATAGTCATTGGTACACAGGATATAAATGGGTCTGTGTAACACGAGTGTTTAAAATGTATATTTGTATTTAGGCACGAGGATTGCACAGCACTACACGTGCAAGTAAAAAGTAATTTGAGCACCAGGAATTGCGCTTTATTACGTGCAGTTGTACCGAGACTCCAATTGAATGATTGATTAGCAATCAAGTCTTGGTACAGCTGCATAAAAGTAGCATGTTTTCACCCACTCAGGGTTGGGTGTTCGGTGAGTAGAGAACAGGATAGGAGACAGAGGTAAAAATAATCATAAGAATAATAATAGTAGATAAATATCTGCTCACCGTGTTTGTCTGTATCGTCTGTTTTGTTTTGTTACTATTTTGGCGAATGTGCCGTGTCCTGTTTCTGTTTGTTTAACCTGTTTTATTTTTCAATAAACCCGCGCCAGCAGGCGTCACCATCAATTCACCTCATCTGTCCTGTCTGTGTATTTCATTCCTTCCTGGTTCTGACGTCACCCACTCGGCCGTCTTTGTGACAGGGTCCCATGGGAGTTTTTCGTGGGTTTAATTTGGGGTTATAATAGGAGTCTCGTGAGGTGCTCGGAGTTAGCCAGGGCAGAACTGAGCTAGCTGCAAGCTTTCCAGTAAGGTGTTAGAGTGTGCTGGTACAGTGCAAAAGTTTAAGGGCAATAAATACTTCTTTGTATCTGAGCAACGTGGTCCAGAGTGTCTATAGGGGGTCTGCCGATGAAGAACAATACAATACCATTTTTGCATTAGCTATGGTTGTTTGGACCGTCAGTTCATGGGAACACTAGGGTATCAATTGTCATTCTACTTATATTTCTATACATTTAGATCTGGATAAGCAAGACACCTTTGTATGGTATATTTCAAAGTCAAAGGTGGCTGAAAATCTTCTTCTTGGTGTTGTTCCTCTTTTTTTTCTCCCTGTTCTTGTTGAAGAAGCAAAACATATAGTAAATTAAGATGGCTCTCAACAAAATTCAGCATACTTGTAGAAAACTTTTTAAGGACCGGGATGATGTTAACACAATCATATTGAAGTTGCTTCGAGGACCATGATCATGTAAACACGATAAAAAAAGTATTTTGTTTTGATGACTTACAGAGCCACCATACTTTGCAGTAAAGGTTTTGGATAGGGGAGGGACTGACGTTCATGTCCTGATAGTTTAGTTTTTTTTTTTTTTTTTTTTTTTGTGTGACGTCACTTTGTACATATCAAGAAATGAGTGGATATAAGCAACTACTATTTCATGAACTAAAGTTATCAGGTGCATTTTTTTTTCCTTATTACTGTGTGACAGGGTGCAGCCTGTCTCTGTGTGTTTGTGGTGTTTAGAGTAGATGTGAGTCTGCTGTGTGGATCTGAGTGAATGAGTTTGTGTGAGGAATGTGTGAAAGGTGCTGCAGCTGATGCGATGTGAATTGCCTAATTTGCTGCAGCACATGTATAAAAGGGAGTGGCTGGGAGTATTAGTTGGTGATTGTTTGTGAGAATGAGGGGACCTGTTTGGTAGAGTTGAGTGAGAGTGTGTTAGCTGTGTTTTTTTTGCCAGTTGTTTATTAGCTATTGTTTAGAATGGTTTGTGTCATTATTTGGCCATCGTGCCCTTTTGTTTTGTTTTGTAATCATTATTTAATTAAAAATATTTCATTTCTGAGTCTCCTCACTTTGGCTACCCTGTCACAGTTGGTGTCAGGGTGGGATAGTGCCCCCTGGAGACTCAGAGCTGGAGTGCAGGGATTTTTGTTTTCTTTAAAAAAAAGAAAAAATGAAAAATTGAAAATGGAGCTGTCCCAAATGCTGGAAAGGGAGGAGCCTTCTTTGCTGTCTCAAGAGCCGGAAGCGGAGGAGCCGTCGCTGCCGTCCCAAGAGCCAGAAGGGGAGGAGCTACAGTCCTGTGAGCTGAAGGGGGAGGAGCGGGAGGAGCGGGAGGACCAATCCCCAGATTTTTTTGGGGGGGACGAGGCCGTGAAGCTGTTGCTGCACAGCAGCTCCTTTATTTACTGCTGAAGGGAGCCCTGCGGAGACTCCGACCAGCAGCCCTGCTGTTCAGAGGAGCTGGCAGTGCCACCTGCACTACCCCTGCTTTCGAAGGAACCAGAAGCGCCACCAGCCCTGCAGTCAGAGGAACTGGCAGCAACCTCAGCCCCAGCCCTGTGCCTAGAGGAAAACAGGTTTTTATACCCGCCTCCACCACCAGAGGAGCTGGAACTGCCTCCACTGGCCGACTGAGGAGGAACTCTGGCCTCTGCCACCCTGGCCAGAGGTTCCTGCACTGTTGGCCACGCCCGCAGCACCCAAAGATGCCTGCCATTCACAGCCCAAGGATGCCTGCCTTGCACTCCTCAGGGATGCCACATTTGGATCGCCTGGGGCTGCCTGCTGCTCTGCATCGCCTGGGGCTGCTGGTGTCTCCTTTTTGTCTCCTAGGGTTGCTGAAGGTCCTGCTTCGCCTGGGGTTGACTGCTGCTCCGCATCACCTGGGGTTGCCTGCTGCTCCGCAGCACATGGGGAGCCACCGGTTACAGGGTACAAGGGAGAAGTGGAGCTCCCGCTGCCGCCTTCATTGCCAGGGGCTCCCCTCCCAAGTTCGCCTCCCAAGGGTCTGTTGTGTTGAAAAAAAGGGAAAAGTTTGTATGGTTTGTGAAATTCTTTATAATATTCCCCAAAGTGTTCTGAAAAAAAAGGACACCATTTCTAAGATGCTACTGTAAAAAATAGATTTTTACTGAATTTTTATAGCAAGAGAGTCAAATACAGTCAAAAAAACCCTGGTCTTTGGGGAGCATCCCACTGAATGTTTGGTCCTCAAATGGTTAAGATGAACTACGGAATGCAACACTAGTCTTCCTAAAGCAGTGGTTCCCAACCTTTTTTGCTGTGTCCCCCTCCTATTTATATCTTCACATTAAACCGCACCCTCCATCCGCCTTCACCAATCCTGGGCATGCCATTCGGACCCCAATCTCCCGCCAGCATGCTAGGGGTACAAATGCATGTCCAGGATTGGTGAACCCCGACAGACTGGCAACCAACACTCCCCACTCCTGCTAGCTAGTAGCATGACACAACAAAACATTACGTAATACAGAAACACAAAAGACAAACAAACAGGGATTGGTTAGATTTAACAGGAGGCTGGTCAAATTAAATGTGATCTCTATGTAGTTGATTGAGTCAATCATCCTGGAAGCCCACCGAGCACCACAAAGCTTTTACAATCACCAGGAAGTAGAAAAAAGTATTTTTCCAGTCAGGTATTGGCATCCCCCTGCCCCACAGTTTGAAAACCTCTCTCTTAGGGGGATAGATATAGAATCATGTCTATAAAAGAGAACCCTTTATTTTAAGTGGATGTTTTTGTATTGTGACATGGTGTTGGTGAGATATAGGGCATACAGTATATAATGGTTGTATAATCAATGCATGATGGAAGACTGTGGCAAAGTGGTTTGCTGTCCACAGGTGTAGTGAAGAGGTGATTGTGAAACAGAAGACAGACAACACCACAGTTCACGATCCAAACAGGTTTTATTTTTATAAACCTGGTATGGCAACCACAAAGAATAATCCCAGGCAATACAAAGCAAAATGTACTGCACTGCTCCAAAACAACAGGTTGCAGTCTCGAAATAATAAGACACTTTTCGGTTTTTAGTACTGGCCTGTAGCGATAGCTCAGGTTTGTGTCAGCCATCTAATAATAATAACAATAATAACAAACAAGTAGATTTTTAGACACGACAAAACAAGCAAAACACTCATGATAATTTCACAGTACACTGTCCGGTTCAGCTTAACCATAATAAAAGAACAGATCACCTCGCTATGACCCCTTATGTACTGTCAGTCACGCCCCCTTGGTTAGCGAGTGCAACTGTTTCTCCTCTAATACCCGGTTGCCACATCGCTTCCCTTCCGGACCGATGGCTTGGTGTACCATAGCTCCACCCACTTTGTAGATGGCCAACTTACACCTAACCCTGGGAATGAATTGTCAGGCCATCCAGTCCAGGGCATTGTGTTCCCTTTACACAGTGTCCTCACAGGGAGATTTATAACAAAGATTCATTCTTTCTCTGTCACAAAGACATAGTCACTGATGTACAGTACAAAGTGATTTCAGGGTGTATGCTATAGATACTAGAAGGACAGGTGTGAAATGTTAATTTAATTTGCCCATTGAACTCTTGTGTGGCTCGCTTGTGCTTTTGATGAACAGGCCATTGATTAAGGCAAGAAAAGCAATTACAATAAAGTAGTATTAGGAATCAGGAGTCAGTATTACTGTCAGATCCTTCCTCATTGGGATAGTATGAGTACAGGGTATTTGAATTAAATAAAAGTAATTTAATTTAGTTATTTTAATTGCATTCCTGGGGAAAATAATAAATTCTAGCATGGTTGAAATTAGTTCCATGACATTTAACAAGCCTGAGTACTGAAATCCTACTCATGAACTTAAATAAATATTCCAGCATATGAACACCATATTAGTTGCCATTTCCGTGGGCATTGTGATTGCTTTGGGACGTACAATACTAATTGCATATTTGGATTCAAAGCCTTGTATTATTTTCATGAGCAATTAAAAGCTGACCATATTTATGTACTTATTTACTTTGACCCTGATACAGTATGTAATTGGAATTTAACATTTTATATCAAGACTAGAGAGAGAGGCAGAATTGAAACAACACAAACTGTAAGGGTGTTGTTGCCAAGGTCTTGTGCTTTTGCAGGAAGCAGACTTGAGTTATAGGCACACAGGTGGTGATGTAATAACATGTCCAGCTTGTTATAACACAACTATTTACAGGTTTGGCAAAGTGCCCGCCCCTGTGTGTATTTTTTGTTATATGTTGTGTGTTAATGTTGGTGTATAGTCATTGGTACACGGGATATAAACAGGTCTGTGTTTAAAATGTATATTTGTATTTACGCACGAGGACTGCACAGCACTTCACGTGCAAGTAAAAAGTAATAATATGTGAGCACAGGAATTGCACTTTATTAATTCACGTGCAGTTGTACCGAGACTCCAATTGAGTGATTGATTAGCAGTCGAGTCTCAGTACAGCTGCATAAAAGCAGCATGTTTTCACTCACTCTGGGTTGTGTGTTTCGGTGAGTGTAATAATTATAATAATAATAATAATAATAATAATAATAATAATAATAATATTACTGGTAGTCATAGTTAAATATCTGCTCAACGTGTTTTGTTTAGTCCGTTTTGTTTGTCTGTTTATTTTGGCGAATGTGCCCATGTCCTGTTTTGTGTCTATAACAACATGTTAGAACAAAATAAACAGAAATAGTAATATATATATATATTGGCCAGTGAACTCAACAGGTTTGTATAACCCCAACACTAATTAACATTGAGCCACTATTCCCCTCTCTCTCCCCACATTGAGCGAAAACCTAAGATTTATTCTTATAGCCCCCAAATAGCTCCTATCCTAGACTGAACCAATTAGCCAGAGTGATATAACATAATAAAAGGTATTACTTTAAAAATTTTCCCTTCTTTTAATTCAAAATACTGACTTATGTTATACAATATACACATAAAAAAAATCGTTATGCATTACAGATGTACACAACAGGTAATATTCATTCCCAGTGTACATGGTGTTATTATTATAATTATCATTTATTTATTTAGGGGTGGACTACCAATCTATATTATTATAACTGTTACTCTGACAATATTATCAGCTTCCCCAACTTAAAACCAATAGTGACACAACACAATGTCATTTTTCCAGCAAGTATGCAACCTTACTGTGAAATAAACACTGATCTCACTGCTACTGTATAACAAAGTTTTAAATTGGCTTGTATTTTCTTTTACAGACAACACCCATCTGGGAAAGAACATGCTAACCATCACTCCAACAGGTGTTTTTCTTTTATATTAACCCTTAGTGGTCGATTTATTCAGCACTTGTCAGGCGCGTTGGGTCCAATTTATTTTCACATGTGCTGTTTATTTTACACGCGCTGTTTAAAATATATATTTTTTCAGAGTATAACAGGTTTTAAGGCTTGTCTTGTTGCGAATGTTGTTGTCTCTGGGGGAAGCAAAGTTGCTGGTGCTTGAACAGACCGTAATGTGGCAGGTTCATACTCACTGGTTTCTTTTTTTTACACATGGACAAAAAAAAAAAAAAATATATATATATATATATAATAAAAAAAATAAAAAATAAATATATATATATAAAATTAAGAGACCACTGCAAAATTATCAGTTTCTCTGGTTTTACTATTTATAGGTATGTGTTTGGGTAAAATGAACATTTTTGTTTTATTCTATAAACTACTGACAACATTTCTCCCAAATTCCAAATAAAAATATTGTCATTTAGAGCATTTATTTGCAGAAAATGACAACTGGTCAAAATAACAAAAAAGATGCAGTGTTGTCAGACCTCGAATAATGCAAAGAAAATAAGTTCATATTCATTTTTAAACAACACAATACTAATGTTTTAACTTAGGAAGAGTTCAGAAATCAATATTTGGTGGAATAACCCTGATTTTCAAGTACAGCTTTCATGCGTCTTGGCATGCTCTCCACCAGTCTTTCACATTGATGTTGGGAGACTTTATGCCACTCCTGGCGCAAAAATTCAAGCAGCTCGGCTTTGTTTGATGGCTTGTGACCATCCATCTTCCTCTTGATCACATTCCAGAGGTTTTCAATGGGGTTCAGGTCTGGAGATTGGGCTGGCCATGACAGGGTCTTGATCTGGTGGTCCTCCATCCACACCTTGATTGACCTGGCTGTGTGGCATGGAGCATTGTCCTGCTGGAAAAACCAATCCTCAGAGTTGGGGAACATTATCAGAGCAGAAGGAAGCAAGTTTTCTTCAAGGACAACCTTGTACTTGAACATGAACTTATTTTCTTTGCATTATTCGAGGTCTGACAACACTGCATCTTTTTTGCTATTTTGAACAGTTGTCATTTTCTGCAAATAAATGCTCTAAATGACAATATTTTTATTTGGAATTTGGGGGAAATGTTGTCAGTAGTTTATAGAATAAAACAAAAATGTTCATTTTACCCAAACACATACCTATAAATAGTAAAACCAGAGAAACTGATAATTTTGCAGTGGTCTCTTAATTTTTTCCAGAGCTGTATATATATATATTATATATATATATATATATATATATATATATATATATATATATATATGGGTCAGGCAGTCCTTAGAAATTCTGGCATGTTATTGGTTAAAACCTCATCACATGACCAAACATAGATTCAACTATTGCCCCCAGTGATGCTGTTTAGGGTCTGTGACAGGGCGATGTCTGTGCTGGCTGTCTGATGCATTCTGTAGGAAAAGGGCAGCAGCCCTCTAGGATCTGCTTGTCAACTATGGCCATGACACAGGGAGGCTAGAAGAGGGTGTGTTGTCTCTCCCTCTCTCTGAGTGGTTGGGAGGTCGGTTGGCCTATATAAATAATGCTCTGTTGTTCCCACGCCCTGCCCATCTAGGAAGAATGACAGCGGGAGCGGTGTTTGAAAACTTGGACAGCAAACCATAACATCAGTGTCTGGAGAAAGAGAGGGTGGCAAGCAAGCCTGGCTGCGAAAGACAGCAATACTTATTATTTTATTATGTACCTGAGTGGGATGTGGTCAGTTTAGCTGGGGAATATTGGGCAACCATAGTGTTAGTGAGGGATCAACACAGTATCTCTGAAACCCGAGCTTTGTCAGAGAGCGGAGGCTTCGGGACTCTGCAAGAAGCAGCACCTTTTATTTGTAGTTTTGTTACTGTGTCTTATTTTCCCTTTTTGCTTTCGCCTTTTGGTTTTGGTTTATTATTTTCAGCACCTGAGAGTGAAAACGGGACTGAAACAAAATATAATGTTGCTGGTAATCATTGCGTGCCGCCCCATTTACCGTTGTCGTTATTTGGGACCACAGCATAACAGCGCCATCTACTGTACCAAATAAATCAGTGCACCCCAGTGGTGTTTCAAAAAGAACTCTGTCTCCCATGTCAGTGAATTCTCCTACCCTTCCACAGGGTCTATAGTTTTTTTTATTTTTATAAAATCCTTCAAATTACATCCTCACGCTGAACGTCCTTTGTCTCTTCACACAACAAAGCAAAATGGTGGACAAACCCGCATCTCGACCTCCTGTATAGCGATTTTGTGATGTAACAGAAAATGAATTACAAAATATACTACAAAACAAAGATGCTGTAAATGCTAAAATCATCAAAAGAACTTTGCCTTCAGTGACTTACTACAATTCAAACAAATCCAACTGGACGATGTAAATAAATATGACATTCACAAACTCAGCGGATTCTATGCCGCAGTGAGAAAGTCAGATGGACAGTTCCATGCCAAAGAAAAGTTATTAATTATTGTAATTTACAGTGTACTTCAGATGTTATTTAACTGCAATATTTAAGCATTCTTATGTTTGTTGTATTTATTAACTGATGTTATTTATGTATTTGTTCTGTGCTGTATTTAAACAAAATATATAAAACATATTTAGTACACAACCTTGCCTCACTTTCTTGGTGGATTCATAAAACCAATATGGACTGCAGACCTCTGCTCATAGTGGGAAACTAAAGACCCCTAGGGAAGAACTGGTAACTAGTTCTTCCCTTGGGAGCCATAGTTTCCCACGATGAGCCTCCTATATATATATAGCAACAAAGTGGGGGGAAAAGTATATGTCTGAGTATATATTCGACCGTGGTTTGTACACAATAGCTGTGTTTTGTAAAAAAACAAAACAAAGTGTAGTTCAGTTGTCATAGAACCCTGAACCATACAAATCCAAACTGGTACTTACCTGTTGTTAATTTAGAAACACCTGTGATCAGTTAAGGCAGGTATTTAAGCAGGTTTGAAGCAACAGTGCGAGGTCTTTGACAAACCAAGCGTGTTGCAGCAAACATAAGGTATCGTCTCTACTCTTTATTAAAGAGATATACAAAGTGTTAGACATCTGATATTATAGTTTACTTTCATCCTGAAGTATTTAGTTTAGTTCTCCAGTGTTTTGTTTGAAAACCAGTATTGTACATTTTGTCATTTACAACTTCAAAACAACAAAGCAAACAAATATATGAACACAGTCTTGTTTTGTACCAGATTCCTGCTGTTGTGAGTCTCCTTTGTTTACACTAGAAGACTGTGGTAAAGAACCAACAACTGTGACTAAAAGCACCCCACTTTGTCACAGTATATATAATTAGATGGGAATTCAAGAGGCTCTTGCCCATTTTGGTTTGAAGTCCTGGAAATTGGGACAGAGAGAGAACATAATTTATGCCTGGCACAAAAAGAGCAAATATTGGTGTTTTTGCTTCATGCCTCAGCACACTTAATGCCTATTAGTTTCACTTTGCACAGCCCATTCATTCATGTGGCACTGGCTTCAAACTAATCTGCAACAGTAACTTAAGGAAACAAAGAAATCCGAACTGAGGAGAAAATTAGTTTAAAAAATAATCTGGCATTGCTGGCAAATTTTATTAAGCTTAGATAAGTTTGAGAACGTCCGGGGATGGAGGGCAATTTTACTAAAGCTGAAAGAAAACTAAGGTAAAAGATGCAGACTGAGAAAGACAGACTGTGAAATTAAGCCAGTTATGTAATATGATGAGATGAGGATGGTCAGTGCTCTAGGAAACAGTCACTTCTTACTAGCTGTATGCCCAGTTATGTGAAAAACAGAAAAAAAAATAATTCAAAATTCGCCCACCACAGCCCACAGCAAAGAGGGAAAAGGGCATATCAACAATAAAGAAGATCAAGTTGTTTTTTAAATGCTTTTAATGTTTATATTCTAATACACAAAGATTATGTTCTAAAAGAGCCATAGCTGTAGGCCTTCCTTACAAGATAACGACCCTTTGAAATAGCAAAAACATGTGTCACAACACATCAGCAAAGGTTCTGTAATCCGTTATTGCCATGTCACCTGTGCATCTGACATTTCAGTCAGTTTATTTGTTTGGCAGGAACAAAATACAAAGATGATTATGGATTTCTTTAATTTTCTAGGTGTACTGAATTAAATGTGATGACGATATAATCAACACTGAAGATCACAGCAACCCTTGCTTTGAGATGTATTTAATTTCCCTTCTGGAGACTCATTCTCTGTTAGCTGCATCTACACAACAGGTGCATTTAACTTGGGATCTGCTTACCATAAACGTTCAGGGATTTATAAGGCGAGATACACAATTTTAATGCTAAAAATATATAACATTCTAGGGAAGTGAACATATTTCTTTATTTTTTCAGTTACTGCATATTTGCTTTTGTTTTAACTCCAAGAATGCCAGGTAAGTGACACAAAATTAGATTCATAAAAAAACAATGCCATTTTTAACAGATTTTACTTCAGCTCAGTTTGCTTAAAATGTAAATTGATCTTATTATTTTTAATCGCCTCTAAGCCATCCCCTCTCAGACGGGGCTCATATCTTAGCTTCTCTCTCAATCTCCCCTCACACCACGCCCAAAACCAAGCTATGATCTCCAACTCCAACTTTTTTTTAATTATTATTATTATATATTATTATTATTATTATTATTAAATAAAATAATAATAAATACTAATATGAGGACTAAAGAGTGCGACTGTTTTACTCATGATTTCTCCGCTGACAAAATGCACGCTGCCCAGAGCAAATTGCCATGGATCAGGGAAAATAAGGACTGTATTTTTATTTTATTTTTTCACAGTAAAAAGTGTCTTATTTCACATCCTAAAAATAGGTATTTCAAGATATTTCATGATTAAACATTACACTTATTAAAGCAGAAAAAAATATTAGCAAATATTTGGTTTATTATACAACAAATGTTGCTAAATATCTAATTGCTTACATCTACATCAGTGAATTATCAAACTATATAAACACATATAACAACAGACATGTGAATTGTTTCCTTCTTGTACTGGGATCTTTAGTAGAAGTGTCCCCAATCTTTCATACAGCTGGTGTATTTTTCATTGAAGACATTTTTAAGAAATTGTGCAGCTCTATGCACTGTGTCCAATCATTTACCAGAAGCAAACTACACTAACTGCCAGGTTCATAAATTCATGGTAACTGGTAGTGCGTCAAAAAGGCAAACATTTGCTGTATTTTAAAAAAACTGGGGAGGTTTAAAAATATGCATTTTTACAGTATTCTTTCAGAAATAATAATTTTCACAGAGAAGTACATATTACAAGGCAATGGGTAAATTTCACAGAAATCCTGAAATCGGTGATAATCATAAATATAATAGATGACATATAGCCTTATCAATTCATTATTTTGAATGCCAGACTGGGCCGTAGGGCTGCACAGTCACCTCAGCACTCCCCCATTCGTCCCTTGTTGTCAACCATTCTATCTAAAAAAAAAAATCAACAATCAATTTACAATCAAGTTTTTTTTGTTTGTTTTTTTACAGTTCGCTAACACTGTCTCTTCCGAACTGGAGACAAAGCAGAATGAATTCAGAATGATCATTTCTGCTGTTCTGCACTGACTTGACTGGCTGGTGCGTGTTACTATGGAAAGAAGAAAAGGGGGTTGGGTTCTATGAGTTTAAAAGGATTGGCTCTGCGAGATCAAAAGGGGAGGTGCAGGTTCTGCCAGTTTTTAAGTAGAAAGACTTTTATTGTAGAGCCAAAGTTTTGCTGTATGTACAGTAAATGCTTTGTCGCCAATCTCTGCTTATTGGAGTTTTTCTCAGTCCCCCAGAGCTATTGATGTGAGCAGTGTAGATCCAGAGGGAAAAAAATATTTTAATTTTAATTTAATTTATTTATTTATTTTTTTGTGATCAAATGTTTATTGGGGAAAATATAAAAAAAATATCAGTATAAATACAATACAATAATTCCCCAAGTTTTATATTTTCACACCCCCTCCTCCACCCAAACCACCCCCCACAAATGACCTCCCTAAAAAATATAAGTCAGATAAAACTGAAGAAAGATTAATCAAGGATCTAAGGGAGTCTGCAGGGTCCATTAACAGTAGGGGAGGGAATGAGAAGGTTGCCAATGAAAAGTTATCATTTTTTTAGCAGCTGTGAGACCAGCCAACCATATCCTTTTCTGCTACAATGATAGTTCGAGGGATTAGTCATCATTCAGTAAAAATATCTTAGCAGAGCAGGGGACATTTTTCTCAAGGACAGTGGACAGAGGAAGAGACCCGATCACAAAACATAGCCACAACAGAACACTCCCAGACCACATGTAAAAGGGAGACAAAGCGGTAGGGATAAGTTTCATTTGGTAGCATCTGCGAAGAGTTAAATAAGTTCTATGAAGATGGTGGTTTGGATTATGTAGACCCCCCACTCTCCTGGAATAATCCATACATTAAGCATGTGTAGATCACCTTCAAACTGTGATCACACGCTCTGCCTTTATTATAGATGCTTTCCTGTTAAAAATATGCCGATGGTACGCTTGCGTCTTAACTTATACAACAATAACTAAGTCTGCATTTTTTTTTTTTTTTATTGTCCCGCATGCGTACCTGCGTATCAGTTATGTGGATCAACAGGATACGCTGAAAAGCTTTATTCTCTGCAGAAAACATGTAGGCATAATAAATACTTATCACAGTAACTACTGCCTGTCCTCTGCGTTTTCTTTGTGACCTGATGTTGATGGACACAAACATGGTGATCCAGCAAATTATCTGTCTCTAATGACACAGTTCAAAGATCCACCTTTGGTAGTTTTTAAACAAGGCCCAAATATATGGGATCAATTGGTAGATGCAAATTTTCAACCCAAGAAAAAACTTCAGGCGCAAACCCTGTTAAGCCCAATACCTAATGGTACCTATAAATGTAGCAAATGTAGCTCAGTGTTTTAATACCATAAAAAAAAAATTGTCACCCTTTAACAGGCAAAAGATTTCCAATTAAAGACATAATTACCTGTACTTCAAATAATGTTAGCTATATGATGCGATGCCCCTGTAGTTTGTCATATATAGGAAAAACAACACATAAGCTCAAACAAAGAATTAGTGAACATAAAACAACATTTCTACATTGAGATTTTATGGAATTGAAAACATTAAAACCCCAATAAGAGGAGGAACTGTAGATGAATTAGTAAAGAGGAAAGAAGTTCATTGAATCTACACCTTATAAATTTAAAACCGAAAGGGCTTAATGAGGATTTTGATTTGCGATCTATGCTATAACAACTTTTTGATACAAGTAATGTGATTGGACTTCCCGGTATCATTTTGATTGTATTGCGGACATTTGATTGCACATAATGGCCTTTTGATATAATGAATTGCCATATAGGAGGGTTTCAATGAGTATTTGTAATGTCTGTCCTTAGATTTATTGAACAGTTTTCTTTATATATATTAGTAATGAATTCCAGAAGGGCTGCACAGGTAAAATTGTTAAGCCTTGGTGACATCTAAATAGGGTGCATTTAATATTATATGATATATTATGTATAAGGGTGATTCTACCATTATGGTACATTTTGCAACATGTGAAAAAGGAAAAACAAGAGTAAATATTTTTTCAAAATATTTTTTTTATTCAAAAAATAAACCTTCAAATATACAGAAACTGCTCTTTGCAGAGCTCAACAGCAAAACACCTTGAAGATTTATGCTAAAAATCCACATGTAAACAGTATTTTTGGTCAACTCTGTTACTGACATGTAGCATACTGTTCAGCAAAGTGTGTCTACTATTAAATATCTAATTCATGGATATATGGCAGTTCATGTGTCCGTTATCTTAGTTTAAAAAAAGCTAGTTGTTAACAAGTAAATAACTTATGTTTAAAATCTATTAAGACTGTTGATCTGCAGAAATGATTCCGAGGTATTACAATTTTTATGTGAAAGTCTTAATATAAGGTTAATTTCTATAATCTGAAGGGCATTGTATCATTCAGTTTGATTTTGTTTGTAATCAACTCAAGCTATCTTTTCTCTGAACTATATTGAATACATTTTAGACTAATAAATTCAAAGGTAACATAGCTGACGTGACAGTAACATAGTTGACCGTGGTAACAGAATTGACAGGACGGGGGTGGGGGGGGAGGTGATCAGTGAAATAAAAATGTTCATTTCATAAATTGTCCCATTTTTAAAAACAACATTTTGTATCAAACATCTTTTAAAACATGAAAACAATTTAACTTTTAAATTCAGCAATTTAAGAACACATTTAAAACTTGTGAACATTGCAAACAAATGTCGTGACTAAGTGACTGAGACTTAGAAGTACTAGGATGCCACAAAAAATTGAATATGTGCCTCATATAGTGTATCACACATTATGTGCTTAGTGTAAACTAAAGCTGCTAAACAAATATCCAGGAGTATTTGGAGGTGGGGTGGATGCTGTATGTGTTTAGCTTGTGTATAGAGGCTCCTGCAGTCATGGAAACTCACGGATACTGTTATAGCATACAAATCAATGACGTGCTTTACACTTCTGTTATTTTGGACCATACTGCTTTACAGATCTCAACATGACGAGCAGTCACAGTTCACTTGTACATGTGTTTCATTAGTCTGAAGTACAGTTCCAGGATACAGCTCATCTCCATACTTAAGGACACACCATTTCCCAAGGACATCTGGATTTTGCCATTGAATGTCCCAATCAGCAGGCTCTGGAGATTCAGAAAGAGGTTGAACTGCAAAGCTGAAGTTTTGTGTATTGTAGCATTGACATTCTAGCACCTGTTGTGTTGAGCACAAACAGCTAACATCTCGATATGTAAGCTTTCCTGGAGCAAGTGTGATGAGCTGATGAATTTTCATTGTTGAAGGTACAATTGGAAGACCTGTAGGCATTTCTTTTGTGGTTTTTTCTACAATATCATTTTCCACGTAGAACAACTTTACAGTTGTACCTGCATGGCATAATGACTTGAACAAATGAGCAGCACTTGGTATATCCCTTCCGTGACTGACTAACCTGTCAGCTGTTCTTTTCAGAACACCACCTACTCCGTCCGGAGCACCTTTGCCATGGCTTGCCCCAAAGAAGTTCCATGTTCCTGCAGTGAACCCTCTCTTGTGTAGTTCAGTGCTAAAAAGACAGAAATTTCCCTTTTGCCTGTATTGTGTGCATGGCCCATCACTGAAAAAGTGAACAACAGACACAAAGGGATACACTTCTTTCACATGATCTAGAACAGGAACAAGGTATTCCCATATTGCTGGAGGGTTCTTTTGTTTGGATGGAGATATTGTACTAAAGCAGACATGCTCTTCTTTTCCACCAAGTTACAGCACTCCAGTATGTAGTGTAGCTTGCTGTTGAGATGAGGTAAAGTGCATTGCTTGAATTTCACTACAGAACTTGCAAGAATAGTTTTCTGAGAAGTCGATATGAATCAAGCCCTCATGTGCTGACATGTTTTTCTTCAGTTCACGGTGGTACAGGAACTGTTGTTTTATGTTCAAAAGATGTCTTCTGAACTTTTCGAGTTGGTTTAGAAACATCTCAACTAGCTCCACCGTGGCACTTTCCATTTCTTGCTTTACTGTGACTTTTACAGGGACCTGTTCCTTTACTTTATCTTTGTTTTTTTTTCCTTTAGCACTGACTTGGTTGTCCACTGCCAGTATGATACACTGGCCTGTGCATCATAGGTAGAAGCAAGTGGAAGCTCAGTATCTTTGCATTGGGCACATTCACCATACATACATGTTTTCGATGCAGGGTCACAGTAAATCGATTCAGCCAAGCATTCCAAGTCAATGCTATCGAGAAGTTTAAGCTGGTGCAGCTTGTTTGCAAGGAAACCAAGATTCTCATGAAGTTTACAGAGACATGTTTCTCGATCAAAAATTGTTGGATGCACAACCCAAAATGGTTGCATGCGGCAGAACAATGAATAGGAGATGGTTGCAAATGGATTCTCCAGAAGGAATTTTCTGTGCAGACTCTTCAATGTATCAGTTAGGAAGCGTTTTTGCATTTTGTATTTGTTCACTGTAACGGTTTGTTTCTTGCTTGCAGTTATATGGCTGATATCATCTCTGACGTAAAAGACAACAACTTCCCTCTTTAGTTCATTGGCAGCTGTTCTGAATTTTCTCCGAACAAATGTTAAAGGTTCCTATTCATTTTCTAGGCCCCTATGAAACTGCTTTCTTGAAAACCCAAAGGCTTTTTGAGCACATTTCTGCAATCTGTACTTTAAAATTTTTCCAGTAATGATTTGTGAATTATGTTGCTTGTTCTTTTCTTTTTTGGAATTGCAATATTTCTGTTTAATGTCTTCAATTAATGAATGATGGAAGACAAGGGTTTTATGGAGAGTATCTGGAACTGAAAATCATCTAAGCAACCTATTTGTTTTAGATCTGGGAGATCTTGTTTTCTTTAACAAGCGTTGGTACCTTTTCTTATTATACCTATCTAAGTCTCTGCTGTCCTTTTAGAGAATTTTTCAATCTTTTAATTTCTCTATATATTTGACTGTTTCCTTCTTATTTTTCTTCTGCCAGATAGCAGTTGCCTGTAAATAAGCAAAAGCAAGATCAAAATTTATCTTTGAAAATGTTATTTTGTAAACAATTACTTAAAGGTCTACTGAGGAATATTAACACTAACCACTGATTTTAGTTTTTTTTTACATGCAATCTTAAATGTTTCCACTTATACTGTATGCATTTATACTCTATCTAACATTGATGGTCCAGGCTGTGGATTCTCCTCAGGGCTCTGTAGGGGTGTTACCAGAGATGCTACTCTTTTCTTCCTTTCCCTAGACTGCCGTTGAGCTTTTCTCCAAAATTTGCATTTTCTACGTTTCTCCCTGTCACTTAGCTCTGCCACTGACTTTACTTTCTCTGCTTTTTTTTTTTCTTGCCATTTCTGGCTCTCCCTTTGCAAGTACTGCTGTCTTTTAATGGGATCGGCATCACGGCGAGCATGATAGCACTGTTGCTTTTCTGCAGCAGAAAGTACCATTTTATTCTATATCTGTCTGGGAAAAAAATAAGAATTTCCTTACTGGTCTTTATACAGTTTAATTACAAATCCAGACAAAAATGTATGTTAAATATTGTAACAAAGTAATCTTATTTGTATATATATATATATTTTTTAAATGTCAAATCTGTTACCTTCAGTCAACTCTGTTACTTTAAATGGTTAACAGGGTTGACTGGTAACAGTGTTGACATTTATCACTTATTCGGCCTTCATGCGCCATGTGGAAAGCAACTTGAAACCACATGTTGTGATCTTAGTAGAGGGCTTTATAAGCAATGTAAAAGTGTTTTTGTTTTTTTTATGGATCAAACTATCATAATTACTTTTAAGTAACATTGTTGACGGTTAGATAATATACTGTCTACCCAACTACAACTTAAAGTGAAAAATATAGTCACAGATGTTTAGAAACATACCTGTAGTTGTGCCTCTTATCTTCTTCCCTGTAGATGAGGTCACATGCTGAAGATCACATGGTTTTGTGATAAACCATTATTTTAGACTGTAGATACATTTTAACTGTAAAAATACATATAAATATATATTTGTACAAATATTTTCTAGTTTGTTATCCATGATAATGGCTGAATTGTATATATTTTATACAATTTACTGAGTTTAATTCATTAATGAATTCATATATTAGCCTATAGGGACATCACCTAAACATGAATATAGGATATATTATATTAATTATTTGCTCAGTTAAGGCTTTATGTTATATTATTTCAAATTTAAAATATACAATTAGCATTGTATTTTACAATGGACATTGGTTTTGTAATTGTATTTTATAATTTACCCAAAATATGGCCCAGGGACATAAAATGTACCCTATTTGTAGAATCGCCCATAAAGTTACGATTCGTGGTCTAGCGATGCCCTCTAACAGGTGCAATTTTATTTAATAGTACAGGCGATCCTCGACTTACGACTCTTCGATTTATGATGCACGGCACTTATGACCATTTTGCATTATTACCCTGCTTCGAGTTTATGACATTGATACAGCATTTAAGACACGGCGAGACCTGAGCCATGCGTCATGTGCGCATGCTCTGTGTCCGAACTGCAGCACTTGCCGTGGTCGCCCTGACTTAATCTAGCGGGGTTTTTGACTGATAATAGCAATGGACTCAAAACGAAACCTAAACTGTGAACTCTGCCACATGATGAGGAGCAGGCTTAACTCCAGGTGATCATATTTCCTGCTAGGAGTACTACATACACACACTGAAGACGTCATTGGAAAACCCCGAGTCTGTACTTTTAACAAGCCAAGTAGATGTCTGAGTAATATAACGGGCTGAGTGTAAAGAGTTAAATAAATATTTGTATGAGTACAATATAACGGGTCATTTTTGAAAAACTATATTATCTGGCAGAAGAGTCAGGAACGTAACCCCAATTTATAACATTGTTCCTATGGGAAAATGTGCTTCAACTTATGACGCTTCGACTTACAATGCGACTTTCAGGAACCAATTGTGTCGTAAGTGAGAGGACCGCCTGAATGAAATTTGATTGCTCTTAGATAATTAAGATGCGGTTGAAGATTATTCAATTGAACTGATTGATTGCAAATTTGTGACAAGTGTGCTCTCTTTTACAATGGGTTGACATTTCTAAGATGATTATGCTTTGACGAAGATCTGACGCCCGAAACATCGGCTCTTTTCTGTTTTATTTCTTTTAAACAATAAAGTGAGATTTTGGAAAATGCAGTGTGCAGGATTTTTCCATTGCTTCTAATTTGCTTTCTGTTCTCCGACGCACCTACGGCTACACTTATCAGGAGTGCAGGTGTTTGATTTATTTTGATCCAGCAAATTATAAAATACACCCCATGTTTAAACAAGCATATTTTGAAAAACAAGAAGATGCCCAACATGAGATTCCCATAGAAGGCAGAGTGAAAAATCAAGAGGTCGTTTTAATCTTTATTAACAGAACGGTAAGATACAGAAAGTTGTACACAGACCCTTTTTAAATTTAAGCATTGTTTTATTAAACTTACATGACATAAGCAATTTGTGTTTGTTTTTATTAGCACTATATGTTGTTACATTTTTTTTCCCATGGTAACATAAAATGAAGCAGAAAATGTCAACTTTGTTCTTAAAATAAACATTTATAATATGAAATGCTTAGTTTTGCAAACAGTCCCAAACCAGTGGATGATTAGCTCAAGTTCAAGAGCTCTTGCCTTGTGTGTGCAGCACTGAAAGTATTTTGTGTGGCTTCTTTTGTAGGTTCAATTATTATTATTATTATTATTATTATTATTATTATTATTAGTAGTAGTAGTAGTATTATTATTATTATTATTATTATTATTATTATTATTATTATTATTATTATTATTATTATTTGTTGTGGTTGTTTTTCAAGTTCAAAAAATGGGGGAAAGGAAGGTGCCATAAAAAGAGAAATTAACAAGAACAATTGAAAGGGAGTGACTTTCTGACGTGAACAGGTTGCATTTGAGATCCAAACTAACTAAAACATTAAAAGAAAAGACATGTTGTACAACATTTATTTCAGCCTGTGTGTACAGGTAAGAACAAATAGATTTCACTTGAAACTATATATATATATATTTTACGTCAACTTTATTTGACTGGATACTTACATCAAGTTTCACAGACTCTTTTTTACTGTCCTGGCAAAAAAAAAAAAAAAAAAAGTACCTAGTTTTGCTTGGCATGTGTTGTGTTTTGTTTACTCAAGTCTTGGCATCTCTGGATTTCTGAAACCAGTAGTAAAAGTTCACTTATTATTTAATATACGTTCTAATTGCAGGTGTAATCTGAATCTAACTTCATTCAATTTGTGTTCCTGAGCAAAAAATACAACATGGCAGTGGATCCCAGATTCCTACCACTTTTTGGCTTTTTTTACTTCTCCTCACGTTCATCTCTGTATAGTGGTGGTGTAGGTGGAAGAGCACGTAAATTCAGAAAAAAGGTAACTCAACCTGGGGATAATACTGGGGAACCAATTTATTTCTTCACATTTGAAGGAGTCCTTGCTTCGTCTCCCGAAGAATACCTTTCTTGTACAGAAAAGACCAGAGATTGATAAGAAATAACAAAATACATATCCCACCCTGGTTGTGATAGCCATTGTAAGCATTATAACTGGCTATTAAATACACATAAATACAAATAGAATTTTAATGTATCAGTTAGATTTGAAATACTGACGCTGCTTAAAACATCTAATGAACTGTCGTAGCACTTTTGTTTAACCATTGCATATATTCAATTCAAAATAATATTCTGTTAAATGTTAGCTGCTGTCAAGCATTCTGTAAGTGTTGAGGAGTGTGGCAGGGTGAAGGTTATTCAAAGGAGTGAAGTGTGGCCTCCCGACAGAGAGAGGTGCTATTTAAGCTAACTTCCCTGCCTTTATCAACAATAGGTCTATAGTCGGGTTGTGGTGGCCATCTTGGTAAAGGCAGCTACACAGGTGCTTCTGGTTCCACTCTGTCAATATCTTTGTTAACACTAGAATAGCCGCCGGCATTTATTCTGACGGTTACATTTTAAACAACAACAATATTAAAATGGCCCCCGCAGATCAATTTGTGAAAATTGAAACCCCGATACGATCACTTTAATGGAAGAGGCATAATTGTAAGTATTTTTAAAGTAGGTTAAGAAAGAGGACGTCCCTGTAACAGTAATTGAAGGAAAAGGAATGCTGAGGTAGAATGAAGGGTCTGGGCGACATGCTAAGAAGTGCTGTTTCCTGTGCTTGTAGAATGAGAGGACAGAGATTATGATTTACAGGAATTTCAGGTCTGAAAAAGGAGGAACCAGCAATGGATGTAGATCCGTTTCTGAAGCCAAGAGTCTAAATTCCTGAAATTGAAAACAAGAAACAGCCTGAGCAATCTGCTTAATATGAGCTTAATGAATAATAATAATAATAATAATAATAATAATAATAATAATAATAATAATAATAATAATAATAATAATAATAATAAAAAAAAATAAATCATAATATGTAATAAGCAGAACGACCACTGTTTATGATTTTGATTGTTGCTTAATTATCTGAAAGGATGAGAATTTACTTTTTAGCCCAGAAATACAGCTAGAGCAACTGGATACATTTCGTACAACACTGAGGACCGATTGGAATGGGGTATATATTCAATTTATTTAAGCCAAGACGCTGCAAACCATTTCCCCTTGAAATACCCTCCAAAGCCACGAGAAGAAGTATCTGTAAAAGCTGTAAATCTTCATGTAGAAGAAGGCAGTTGTCATAAAAGAACGTACTTTCATTCCATTGCCTTAAAAGGAGTTTCCATAGCGTAATTCCTGGGGGTGAGAGGAATCAATAGAAAAGATATAAGATGGAGTTGACGTAGGAAGCAATCTGAAGATAGGAAATGAATGCACGACTGCAGAATGATTCTCATAGCATAAGGTGGCCGAGGAGAGACAGGTGGTCATGTTTAGTGCATGTGTCTCTAGAGAGGACTGTAGAAATGAACTCTCTGTCATGACTCAATTCGGAAATGGTGATTCGGGATCTGAAGACTTGAGTGTAATAGAGAGTTCTCCACAATCAGCTGTTCTGCTGTTAACACTATCTGGGGAACTAATAACCTAAGAGACTAAATATCCCTATGTGACAGGGTGCAGCCTTTGTGTGTTTTTGTGGTGTTTAGAGTGGATGTGAGACTGCTGTGTGGATCTGAGTGAATGAGTTTGTGTGAGGAATGTGTGAAAAGTGTTGCAGCTGATGAGGTGCAAATTGCCCAATTAGCTGCAGCACCTGTATAAAAGGGAGTGGTTGTTGGTGAGTGTTTGTAAGAGTGAGAAGACCTGTGTGAGAGAGTGTATTTTGTGTTTAGAATTTATTGTTAACTGTGTTTTGTGTTTGTTCTGTTTATTTGGCCACTGTGCTTTTTTGTTTGGTAATTATTATTTAATTAAAAGTATTTCATTTGCTGCACTTTCTATCTCCTCATTTTGGTTACCCTGTCACACCCTACCTGAAAGTATTTGATGGCATTGAGAAAGAGAGATAGCATTGGATTGAAGATAAATGCTTTATGGGGTGGGAGTCAGAGAAACAGCAGAGATGAGAGTAAAACCAGTGAAAGGCTGGTGAACTGTGGGGTGTGCTGGATAATCATCAGGTTAGTAGGGGAAATGAAACCTTTGGGAATCCATGGCTAGACGGACCACCCTTCCTCCAGGTGGCTGGTTAAAGGTCTTATAGATGGTGTGTGTGTGTGTGTATATATGTATACACACACACGTATAGTGCCTATAGAAAGTCTACACCCCCTTGAACTTTTTTCACATTTTGTTGTCAGTGCCTCAGAGTTACATGCATTTAAATGAGAATTTTTTCCCACTTCATGTTTCTCTGCACACCATACTCCACACTGTTAAGGGGAAAAAGTTTTTATTGAGAAATAAATTATATATTAAAACTATAAAACTGAAAGATCATAATTGGATAAGTCTCAACCCCCCCCCACCCCACCCCCAGGCTATGAGGCAACAAAAGGTGAACATTTTGAAAGGAGGTGTAGACTTTCTATAGGCACTATATATATATATATATATATATATATATATATATATATATATATATATATATATATATATATATATATGCACAAGCCTGTTATCTCTACTGGACCGGGCAGCCATCATCTTAGATTAAGCCTCAGAAAACATAAATGCCATAACAAAACTGCTACAGAAACCCATCTCAGACCAAATAAATCTTCAGTTGGATATCATATCCTTATGGAATGTTCAACGAACAGTAATTCTTGCTTAGCATGGTTGAAAGGCATCCTTTTATTGATAGTCAAGTAATGGTAGCTGGTGAATAGAGACTCAACTCTAGAGGCAATATTTTCTAATGGATAGTGAATAAATATTTCAAGGTGAAAGGGAACAAATTATTTGATTCATGGGGTAAATACAGGTTTTCAAATGTTCCACCTGGTAGGGACTGAGACAGAAGTTAAGCATCCCAAACTAAAAGCAATGTCGCCAAGTAATGTAACAAAGAAACCAGACCTATATTTGCCCTATTGGGCAAATCAAAAGCAAGCTGCCCCCTCCAAAATAATTGTATTATGTGGACTTTTGAAATCTTAATTAAGTATGGGTAATGCCTGCAAATCAAGCTATGTTAAAATAAAGAGAATTTATTGCTTGATTTTCTCTTTTGCATAAGCATATTTTGATGTTACAGAATGATGTGCCACAGTTATACAGTTATCATGCAATATGACATAAACTACAAAGACAAACGCCTATGTATGTATTACTTTTGCTTCCCAATTAATGCATTAAAGAACTGCAGCAGAAATCTCAACACAGTTTATTTAAGTTGTAAACTTTATATACTGTAATGCACTTGGGACACTCAGCTTTCATCTCTATAAATGAATCTTAGCAGTCATTTTAAAGAATGATGTCCAGTTCATTCAAAAATTGTATGTAATTCTAATCCCTTTTACTTTAGTAATGCTCAGTAAACCAGATTTGTCTAGAAGTTGTTTTCTTCAGTTGTCTCTATACCATACCATAGTCAGGGAAGTGCCGAATCAACAAATGAAGAGGTTAGAAGGAAAAGGATTGAAAATGTTTATTTTCTATAAAACCAGTCAGTAAAAGCTTCCAATATCAAATTGGGTCTTCCTCCAATGGTTCCATCTGTAGTCTACAATCCAGTCTGCAAGCAGATGGTACATCTAAGGTCTATGATCACTTATAAGTGTCATACTTTGTTTTTATAAATCTCCCTGAAAGTATCATTCATTCACAGTCCATGCTACGAACATTGCTTTTTTATGCATGCCAAGGCTTAACATCTGCCTGCTGTCCATCACGTTGAATGCCCATTAGGTTAGTTCCTCCATCAGATTGACTGA
Source organism: Polyodon spathula (assembly GCF_017654505.1). Taxonomy (NCBI): domain Eukaryota; kingdom Metazoa; phylum Chordata; class Actinopteri; order Acipenseriformes; family Polyodontidae; genus Polyodon; species Polyodon spathula. The sequence continues at coordinate 61,131,836 of NC_054537.1, forward strand.
GTTGGTATTTCAGCAACTAAACACTGTTGATATGATGCAGGTGGAAAGGACCTTGACCGAATGCTTTAAACATGCAGACCTCGCCCACTGATTTGAGTTTCGAATTTCCATTGCACAATCATTTATTAATCATTTAAACATGCAAAGTAACTATTACACAAACACAAAAAGCTTATTTAAGGACCTATTAGAGGGAGGAAAAAGAGCTATTCAAATTATATTCTTGAGCATTCAGCAAACGCAATGAAGTATTGACCCAGATGTCCTAGTCATAAATATTATGACAATGTATTATGGAATAATACATCAATCTGCCCATCAAAAGGCTTTACACCCTCCAGAGCCCTCAGGAGACAGCAATTCAATGCTAACTGACAGACTACTTTATGAACTTCCTTAATCAAGCATGCTGTGCCACATTTAAATCCATATTCACAGTGAAAAGTTTGTGACCAGAATAATATAAATTTACTTTTGTTTTGCAGGCTTAATAACAAGGATTTGTGTGTGTGCATGTGTTACTGTTTTTTATGACAATTTGCTATTGTAAAGCAATCAAAACTGACATTTAGTTTGCAAGATAAAAAGTTAGTTTATATGCATTTTGAAAACTTTACTGTACTTCAACACAAGTATCTATCTATCAGGCTATGTAAAGTGTATGTATAAAATAACTACTTTTATTAATGATAATTTATATTCCACTGGATAGAAATACATCACTAGATGTTACTTATTGGAGATTAATGAACGATATAGGATATCATCTCACATACCCAGTTGTTCTGTATGTCAATGTTATAAACATGTAGGTCATCTGGTGTAAATTTAGTCAATATAGCTCAATACATTTTACATTTTTTTTCTTTTACAACATAGAGTTGTAAAAGAAGAAAATGTATTTTGGTTTTGAAACTAAATACATTTTAAAATGGTAATAGTTCATTTTGTGTTATTTATTCTTTTAAAACATGATCAAATCAACATGAACTCATCCTTTGTCACAATGAATCATTTATCTTGTTAATTTGTTGCTCCACTTCTTTCACGTTTGCAAAGAAAAATAAAGAAACTAAAGATTTGATGCCAAGCTTATCAAATTATGAAACTTGTATTAAAAACGGGCATGTCTATGACATGACACCAATTTACTAATAGGAATTTACCTGAACTCTATGCAATAGAGATTATTAAAGTGCTTAAATGTGATTGCAACAATGTGGCTACAGTCTCCAATGATGTACCGTATCTTAATCTTAAAGTGATTATATTTAACATAATAATTACCTAAAACCATATCTGCTTTGCACTATATACATCTGTCATCATTAACTGCAGGGTTGTGGTGAGCTGGAGTCTAACCTGGCAGACACAGGGCACAAGGCAGGACTACACCCAGGACGGGATGCCAGTCCATTGCAGGGCACAACACACAGGGCAATTTAGAGTGACCAATCAACCTAAACAGCATGTCTTTGGACAGTGAGAGGAAACTGGAGTATCCAGAGAGAACCCACGTGAGCATGCAAACTCCACACAGACACACCCCTTTGCCCAGAATTGAACCCATACCCTGACGCTGTGAGGCAGCAGCGCTAACCACCGTGCCGCCTGCACTATATACAGTAGGTCTCAAATGTACAATTTTGAAAGAAAAATATTTTATAGCAAACGTATTTTCATGGATTAAGAGAAACGCTGAAGGACAAGTATAAAATAACAGTGAGAGTTTTGTTTGTTAGTTTGTTTGTTAGATGGCTATCACGATTCGGAGCTGTTGCTTGAGGCCAGCATAAACCCGGATGACACTGCACCATTGTTTACTGATTAAACTTGTATTTCACCACAAGCACTACAGCACTCACTCTTGACTTGTGAATGTGTCTGTGTTTGTGTGTGTATTTAACTGTGTCTATTATTTTGGGACTGCAACACATTGTTTATTAAACTGTGCAATACATATCACTGTGTATTACCAGTCCTCCATTTCTTTACTGTTGTCATCAGACTGCGGATTATAAATAAACCACCACTTCACCAGTAGTTTGTTGTCTGTCATTGTCTTGAGCACTGCATCACCTCTCCACCTGCGCACTGCAAACCTTTTTGCCACAATACCGTACAAAGGTTTTTTTCAAAGTGCCATACATCTCTTTGTAACTATCAGTATATAAAGACTATTGGAAAGTCTAGCCATGTTTGGAAGCAGGGAGAAAATAATTTGTAAGATTTAGATTATTAGAATGCCAATATAAATATGTTATGCTGCTAGCACATGTTTGAAACTAATGTTCATCCATTTTCATGTTTGCATGTAATGCTTTGGCTACATAAGGCTTCTGACAATAAGAAAACGGGATATCTGCTGAGGTGAAAATGGCAGCCCCCAAGAAACAAGATGATCAGCTGATCTTGGACATGAAACAAACTACCTAAATGCAATATATTTATGATGCAACATACGTACACATCGCAGAAAGGTGAGAAAACACATGGGAGAGATTCCAGATTTTGGCAGTGCATGGTATAGCATGTGAAAACCGTAATACCTGTATTTGCCCACTCATTGTCAGACCCAGATCATTTAAGAGCCTTTTAGAAGAAGCGTCACTCAGAATACAATGATATTTGTTGACAACAATTTTATGAATGCAGCCATATATATAGTGAGGATTTACTAGACCACATGACATATGATATTATTACTTATGTCGTATTTTTATTAAGTTAATCCATTTCTTTAAACAAGTTTTAGTTACTAGAAAATTACCTGAACTATTTATTTCTAAGCATTGCAGTCAGCGAGAATATTTTGAATAATGTTTTAATGTAGAGTCTAATATATCTCACTGTTTGTTTCTGAGCTTCATTAAGCATGGTCATTACTGACGATTCTACTGTTGTGACCTAGGACTCTATGGCACTGCTCTTGTCTGGTTCTCCTATCTCTCTGATCGCACGTACCGGGTGTCTTTGCATGGCTCACCCGCTGCCTCTTGCTCTCTTTCTACAGGTGTCCCCCAAGGCTCAGTCCATTGGACCCCTCACGTTTTCTCTCTACACCCGCTCCCTGGGTCCCCTCATCTCCTCCCATGGCTTCTTGTATCAATTCTATGCCGATGATGCCCAGATCTTCCTCTCCTCCCCCCATCCCAACTGACTCCCACATCTCTACCTGTCTCTAGGCCATCTCCTCCTCGATGCACTTGCATCATCTTAAACTCAACCTCTCCAAATCAGACATCTCCAAATCCCCCTCTTCCACCCCCACCACTGATCTCTCTATCCCTATTCCTCTTGAATCCACCACCCTCTCTCCCTCTTCATCCACCAAGAATCTTGATGTTACCCTCAACCCCTCCCTCTCCTACTCTCAGCAGATCTCTCCTGTGGCACGCTCCTAGTGCTTTTCCTCAGCAACATATGCAGAATTTGTCCCTTCCTCACCAAGTACTCAACGTAGCTCCTAATTCAGGCCCTGGTACTGTCTCATCTTGACTACTGTAACTCCATTCTGGCCGGCCTCCCTGCTTCCGCTATCTGTCCGCTCCAACTCATACAAAACTGCCGCTCACCTTTTCTTTTCGCTCCTCATTTCTCCCAAGCTATCCACTCCCTCCACTGACTCTTTATTGCTGATGACATCCACTTCAAAACTGTTGTATAGACCTGTCGTTGCCTTGACCTTTCTGCCCCCTCCTACCTTCAGACTATTACTTCTCCCTCCACCCCTTCTCACCCCCTCCACTCCTCTGCCACCAGAAGATTAGCTGTACCCCCCCCTCCACAATCTCTCCTTCCAGAGCCCCCTGCTTCTCCACCCTTGCCCCTCAGTAGTGGAACGACCTGCCCACGGAATATCATGCATGCAGGTTAATGCTGTGTTCGAGTTTCTAGGACCACCTTTTTATTTAACGCCCTGTACAAAGTAAGTCTCAGTGCCACTCAGCTTTCTCACCTGTCAATCACCACTAAATGCGGCCCCAACAAAAATTGAATCAATAATACTGTAGCTGTGTGTATGAAATACAAACAGCCTCCACACTGGCAGTATTCTCGTTTCGAATCCAGCGGTTTATCAGCACAAACATGAAACAAAAGGACCAGTCAGCCTTGGACTTCGCCCAAAATAAAATAATAAAACCTGTTTCCCTGTCAAACTCCAGGTTTTCAAAAAAATTGCTTAAAATAGAATGATCGAATCGCTAATATGTACTACAAAATGAAAACCCTGATTACTCTCAAAAAAATTTGACAAGTAGCTGGTCTCAAAACCAAAGTGTAATTTTGCAATAATAAAAAAAAAATCACATTATTAATCTAAAAATGTCTGTGAACCGACTGGTGGAGAAATATATATTATAAACCTGCTTGGAAAAATCCTGCTTTCTGATTGGTTAGCTGCATTCCATCAGCCATACATTAATCTCACACAACCTTTCAATGAAGATGCATCACCAAAAGCTTTGAATTCAAATTCATATACCATTATTCTATAATGTGTAATATCTGTCAATTATCATTAATTACAAAAAAAAAAAATTGACAGACTCACAATCAAATTTTGATCTTCTTAATGGAATAAACTTTTGACGAATATATGAAGATCAATTTCCCGAATCTGAACGGTACCAGTAATTAACATTACTTTAAAAGAAAAAAGGCACAGTGTAATAATAGAAAATGAACTAAATTAACTTGAACTTGAACGCAACCAAAAAAAAAAAACACAATAAAAGCTTCCAAATGTGCTGTGAACATCATACAAAACTGGCTTCAAGAAAAAGGTAAACCTGTTTCCTTTCATTTACTTTCTCAGGAAGAACTGTCTCCTTAGGGAATTTTATGCTTCCATAAGAAATCAAACTGGAGGGCAGTACAGCATTTCCAGCTTTATCAGTCTGCGAGCTGGGATCAATCACTTTTAGAATGATCCGCCGTACAGCAGAAAAGTTCATTTAGTGAAAGATGCTGCATTTAACACAGCTAACAGTGTATTCGAAACAGTAATTAAAAAACTGAGACAAAGTGGAAATGACAAAGCAACACACTATCCCTCAATAACACCTGCAGATCTGGAGAAGCTAAAAAAAATCTGAAGCCCTCACCCTAACGCAGCTCAAGGATTAGTTAGAATCGGGGATGGTTCAACATTGATACAGCTTCATTTTGTTCATTGCGGCAGAGAAGATCAAAGACAACTTAAACCTCTCTTCCTTCGTAATAAAAATGACTATATTTACTTTTTAAATTAACACAGCAAATTAAAAAAAAATTAAAAAGTTCAATAACAGTAAATATCATGTAAGGCTTCTGTCAGAGTAACAGTGTAGGAAGAGTCCTTAAGTGAATACACAGAAGTCCAGACTTTTGGAAAGGCCTCAGTTTATTTTCCATCATATACTTCGTTAGTCCATCCTCACAATCGAGTACACAAACTACAGATAGCCAATATATGCTTATTATTGTAAGAGTTTCAATTTCCCTGCACAACTATTCCCTGCATTGCCATGATTTACTTGTTCAACTCTTCCCATACACACTCAAACATCTGCATCTCCTCCATTGGGAGATGGAGTTTGATGTCAGTCTCTCAAGAGCTCCAAACCTTAAAGGTGCAGAGGTAATATTAATATATAAGGGATCATTACATACTCCACCTGGTTATTATAAGGGCTGTCCTCGGACCTTAAATCTATCTATACCACAACCAATGGCAATATTATTGATATTACACTTAGTGTGAACATCACACTATTTCCAACAATGGACAGTTACTAACCCTATGCATATATCTTCCAACAGAAATAGAAAATGTTTTTCATAAACAACCTAAAAAACACAAAGAAAAATAAGGTGATTTTAACCTTGCACTACTGGATGTTTGTATGTAACTATTATCTTTATAAAGACCGCTTTCCCTCTCTTTAATTCAGTTTTACTCAACTTTTCAAAACCAAATACTAGAACTGGAGTTAAACTATTAACTGTAAATTGCAACTTATGGTCTCTTTTAACCTAGATGTATGACCTATGTGAAGTTTTACATTCTCTGTCCCATCGTTTTACCTTTCACTAGAACCATATGATTTTATATATTTTAAGACTATACACTTATTTTTGCTCTCTACAATCATTGTTTTTGCCTTTATCAAACTAAACTAATCAAAACACCTTTGTTGTACTTTTTTTTCTTTCTCTTTATACCAATAATCAATTTAAAAGAAGCATTTCTGCATCCTAGCATTAACTCAGAAAGCACCTTTTAGAGTTCTTGTGAATAGAAAAGAAAAAAATAAAATAACCACAAATGTCGCATGTTAAGTCTCTGGGTGTGGTTTTCATGAGTCCAGTTATTATTTGCCCAATTCTGGGATGTCTCTTTTATCTCAAATTGTAATGTGGAGGTGATATGGGAAAGATACAATGTTCCCCATAGTCAAAGTCACTGTCAAGGATTGAAGTCTTCTGTTACTGTTTGGAACACATTTTCCAGACTGTACTCTGGAGGCTCCTCCTGAAAAGAGTCTAGTAGACGTTGGTGATTGTATTTCACTTTGCTCCTGGCTGGCTGATGCTGGAGTACGAGAATATTTCTGATTCGATGGATCCATACTGATGTAAAGGAGAATTTGCCTCACTGTGACCATGAGTCCTGACTTGTGTTGGGATCATTCGCTTCTTGTGATGCATCCATTTTGCCCTTTTCTTTTGCAGTTTCCCAGGTATAGCAGGGCAGTAAGTTGGCTACATGCACTACACCGAAATCTCTACCTTCTGGAGTTTGGTCAGTCTATAGTTAATGTCAGACAGCTTTTTTACTATCCTGTATGGTCCATCATATACAAGAGTGAGTTTTGCGGTGAACCTTACTGCAGCATTAGACTTGTTTTAACATGGACCAGATCATTCATTCTGAAATTACAGTTTCATCTCTTCTGATCATAGTAACGTTTCTGAGTTGTGTGACTACTGTCTAAGACCCTTCTAGCATGGTCATGTGTGGCCTGAAGAGAGGTCACTAGTTCTTCTTTGTAGTCAGTCACAGAACCCTGTGAGTGTAATGAGGGCTGCAATACCATATCTAGTGGCATTTGTATGTCTCTACTGTAGAGAAGAAAAGCTGGAGTTTCTCCTGTGCTGGAGTGTGGTACTGTTCTGAGTGCAAATGGTACTTATAATACATGTAGGTCCCATTTGATATGTTGATCCACAACAAACGCTCTTATTGTAGTTTTTATTGTTCTGTTGACCTGTTTCGTTTGGGGGTGGTAAGCAGTAGTAAGGAGCTGTTCTATACCCACAATCCTCAGAGAAGTTTGAAACAAACTGCTGAAAAAGGGGGTTCCTCTGTCAAGATATCAGAAACCTTGGAGCTCCATATCTACAGAAAATGTCCTTGACGATCTTTAATGCGGCTGTTTGAGCTTTTATTGTTTTAACAGGGAATATCTCTACCCATTTGGTGAAAAAGTCTAGAAAAACTAGTAGGTGTTGAATTCTTCTTGAGGTCCGGGTTAAGGGTCCAACATAGTTTACTCCAGAATACCCCCAGGGGTACTGAGGTTCAATTGGGTCATGTATCCTGATTGTCTTTGTTGGCTTGGTCTAGTAGTCTGACAGATTCTGCAACACTTTACATGTCTTTGCGCATACCTGGCCAGAACACACGTTGTTGCAGTCTTTGTAGCGTTTTTGTGATTCCTAGGTGACCAGACAGTGGGTGGTCATGGTAATGTTTCAGTAGGGTGCCCAACAAAGCCCGAGGTACATAGACTTTGTACTGGTGAATTGGGTTAATTTGAGAATAGGCTTCTTCATCTCTGTAGTGCAACACTCCATCTAGAACACAGAATTTAGTTTTATTTACTTTCAGCTTCCAAATTCACTGAGGATTCAAACTCAATTAGAACAGGTCCAGTAATGGGGTCCTGTAACTGCAAGGATCTTAGTTGGTCCTTATCTTCCAAAGCAACAAGTCCCTGGTTATGTGGGTTAAGATTACATATCAAGGCATGGTCCGGTAGAACATCAGTGGGTTCCATTGCTTCTTGTGTATGGTTTCTGGAAAGCACATCTGGAACCAATTTCTGCATTGCCCCTACTCCAGTGTCTGAAGCATCAGTGTGAATTATGAAGGGTTAGTCAAAGTTAGGTAGTGTTAGTACTAGTGTAGGTAGTGTTTCCTGTGTCTGGTCTGAAGCCCTCAGATTTCACTACATGTCCAAGAAATACCAGTTATTTGCGACAAAATTGACATTTAGCAATTTTTGTAGTTAGGCCTGCTTCTGAAAGTCTTACAAAAACTTCTCAAAGATCTTGCAAGTATTGTTCAAATGTTGGTGAAACTACAACTATGTCATCCAAGTAAATTATACAAGATCGATACACCAAGGCAGCTAACATCATGTTCATAAGCCGCTGGAAAGTAGCAGGTGCGTTACTCAAACCAAACAGCATTACCCTGAATTGAAAGAGCCCTCTGTGGGAAATGAAGGCAGTTTTAGATCAGGATTCTTCTGCTACTGAAACTTGCCAATCCACTCATTTAACTCACCTAAACTATCATTTTTGTTTCTTTGTAAAAGTAAAATTTGCTTTATACTTGTTTCCGAACGTACATCGTCATGTCCAAGCCAAAAAGTAAACGACTACAACAGACATACTCTTCACAACTCGAATCAACTCTGTCTAGAGAAGACGGCGCAGCAGCTGCAGAAAATGACGAAGACCAGAGCATGGCCTTTCTCATATCAGCAGTCACGAACATTCACTCCACTATCGAGATTCAGAACCAAAACTCGATCATCAATCTGCACTCTGCAAGGATATTCAGATGTGATTTGTGAAGGGCGGTTACAATTTGTAAGTATTTAGATGTGAGTAAAGGTTGATTTGTACGTTTATTTCAAACAACTTGATTCTAACCTCAGATGCTTTTTCAATATCATTTATACACAGTCAACTTCTCCCACTCTAGAGGTGGTTATTTCTCTCGATGCTAAGAAACCATTTGATCGTATTGAATAGGGTCAAACTGCTACATACATCTCCATTAGCTTCAGTTCGTACAAATGACTCCAGTTCTACTTACTTCCCTCTACATCGCGGCACTCAGCAGGGCTGCCCTCTTTCTCCACTTTTATTCACTATCGCTATTGAACCCCTCGTAATCTGCTTACGCAATGACGAGATGGTCCCGGGTTTGGTCCGGGAAGGCCGGGAACAAAAGGTATCTTGTCCCTCCTCATCCGCATTGAAATCTGCTTGGGAACAGGATTTGGGCCTGGCTATCTCTGAAAATGACTGGAATTCCATTCTTTTGAGAGTCCATTCTTCCTCTGTTGCGCCCAGCATGGGTTAATACAGTTCAAAGTTTTACACTGTATTCACCTATCTAAATTGAAATTGGCTAAAATCTATCCAGTCTGTGACAGATGCAAACATACTCCTGCATCCCTCTTGCATGTGTTTTGGTCCTGTCCCAGGCTGAGTCCCCTATGGACTTCTATTTTTAAGACATTCTCTAAAATTGAACAGACATATATTGAGCCTACCCCCTTGATTGCACTCTTTGGTGTAATGACTAATGATGCCCCCCTTTTCAATTTGCAGAGAAGCACCCTGGTCTTTGCGTCCTTGCTGGCTAGACGCCTGATAGTCAGCTACCCCCTTCACACAATTACTGGATCAGAGATCTAATATACTTCCTAAAACTGGAGAAAATTAAGTGTACACTGTGCGGATCCACTGACTCCTTTTACAAAGCCTGGTAGCCCTTTCTGTCATATGTTCATGACCCGGAGCTTTTTTCTTTACCTTGATCTCTCTTTTCCTATGATGTGGCCTACATAGTTATTCTTATGCTTGCTTACCTAATATATTTTATTTTGTTATTTTTTTATTATTAGGGGAATAGGGATTAATGGCTGGGTAATAAAATGAGAAAACGGGTGAATTTGTGTCTTTTTGTTCACATAAAGTCAGAAAAAAACAACATATGAATCCAAATTAACATGTATTTATACTAAAGTAATACAAAAATGACTACAAAAGATTTAGAAGTGAATAGTTTTTCGAGATTTACGATTATACTGTAAATCACTTTCACGAATCACCCCCAAATGTAGTCTCCCATCATGTTCTCGTTATACTGTCCTTGGTAGCAGCGTTCAAAGTCCAGTATATCCTGGTGGAAGCGCTCCCCTTGCTCCTCCGAGTATGCTCCCATGTTCTCCTTGAATTTATCAAGATGAGCATCAAGGATATGGACTTTGAGGGACATCCTACAGCCCATTGTGCCGTAGTTCTTCACCAGAGTCTCAACCAGTTCCACATAGTTTTCGGTCTTGTGATTGCCCAGGAAATCCCGAACCACTGCAACAAAGCTGTTCCAAGCCACTTTCTCCCTACTAGTGAGCTTCTTGGGGAATTCATTGCACTCCAGGATCTTCTTTATCTGTGGTCCGATAAAGACACCAGCTTTGACCTTTGCCTCAGACAGCTTAGGGAAGAAGTCTTGAAGGTACTTGAAGGCTGCCGACTCCTTATCTAGAGCTCTGACAAATTGTTTCATAAGGCCCAATTTGATGTGCAGTGGTGGCATCAGCACCTTCCGGGGGTCCACCAGTGGCTCCCACTTGACGTTGTTCCTCCCCACAGAGAACTCGGTCCGCTGTGGCCAGTCCCGCCTGTGGTAGTGCGCCTTGGTGTCCCTGCTGTCCCAAAGGCAAAGATAGCAGGGAAACTTGGTAAAACCGCCTTGGAGACCCATCAGGAATGCCACCATTTTGAAGTCTCCTATGACCTCCCAGCCGTACTCATCATACTTCAAGGCGTCCAGCAAGGTCTTGATGCTGTTGTAATCCTCTTTGAGGTGCACCAAGTGAGCCAGGGGAAGAGACGGGTACTTGTTACCATTATGGAGCAGCATGGCTTTGAGGCTCCTGGATGAGCTGTCAATGAAGAGGCGCCACTCATTCTGGTTACAGGCGATTCCGATTGCCTCGAACAGACTGGTCACATTGTGGCAGAAGCAGAGCCCATCTTGACGGGTGAAGAAGCTGGAAAAAGGTTGGTGACGCTTCCTCTGATCTGCGACTTGCACACTTTCATCCAACAAGTTCCATTGCTTGAGCCTAGACGTCAAAAGCTCGGCATTGGACTTGGTGAGACCAAGATCTCTAATCAAGTCGTTGAGGTCTTTTTGGTTGGGGTAGTATGGGTTTCTCTCCTCAGCTCCACCTCTGAAATTGTCATCTGGATCTACAATGTCTTCCTCGCTCTCTGACTTGCTGCTCTCTTCTAAAGACGGCTGCTCTCTCTCCGGAGGAGTGGGTACGGGGAGCTCATGGCAGTGTGGCACCAGGGCGATGGATGAAGGAAGGTCCGGATACGTGATAGCAGGTGCATTCTTGCCAGTCCGACGTTTGGAAGGGTCCACCATGCAGAAGTAGCAGTTGCTTGAGTGGTCAGTGGGTTCCCGCCAAATTCTTGGGATAGCGAACTTCATGGCTCTCTTTTCCCCTCTGTACCATCCTACAAAAATACATTTATTTCACCCATGACTAATGTGTAAGAGATTCTCGCAACATTTTTCATATGATATATTTTTTCAATAACATTGAAAATTGTAAAACATTTTAAAATTAAAAACTTTTACAATTTAAAAACATTTTTTAACTAATTTTATAACATAAAATTCCGAGCAACAATTGTCCATCTTACCTTCCAGAGTTTTTATGCAGTGCTCGCAGGTGAAATGAGGTGCCCAGGGTTTGTCTTGATCCCCGACAGGCATGCCAAAATATGCCTTGTAGGCCTCACACATCTTAGCAGATGCTTCCACGGAGTACTTTTTCGCTCTTGTCTTGATAAATTGGCCGCAGACATAGCAAAATGCGTCTGCCGGATGCTTGCAGCCTCTTGATGCCATCTCAGAAAAATGCAGATATGTATCCATTTAGGCAGCTGGAACTAAACTGAACTGGTGGGCTTAAGGCCCCTGTATTTATACCACTATTTATATTACTGGAAAGTTCTAGAAGTTACTTCAAGTTTACTCAGTGCTGAATCTATCTGGAATGTTCTGGAAAATAGGTACATTTCAAAATATCACTGTCCTGGTCACAAAAGCAAAGTTTGTAGGGAATAATAGCCATTTTCTATACTTTTGAGGCATAAGCAATTAGGAAATAACACTTACTACCCAGGAAACAAAAAAAAAAAATAAATTGTTACACGGTGTAATAATAATAATAATAATAATAATAAATATAATAATAATAATAACTATATTGCATTGTTCAGTCCCACTCAGTACATTGTTTCCTGCTTACATGCATTATAATCTATGTAAACAAATGTTTTCTCAATAAAACCAAGTTTATAAAAAAAAATTAAATAGTTTCTTATCTTTAATTTATGAACATGGCAACCAGGCAGAAGCAAGTGTATCCCTGTTTGTTGGTGCACTTAAGTTGAGTGTGATACTGATATTATCGAGGAGGTTTAATCAGGCATACAGTAAGTATCAAGAAGTGGATATAAAATTGATCAACACACAGTATAAGAGGAAAATAGGATTATGAAGCAGTAATGAATCAGAATAAAAAAAACAAGACAGTTTCTAGAAAAGTGGACAGCTGATTATTTTTACGTTGAGACCATTGCCATTTTGAAAGAATATAATATCAAACAGCATTACACAACCAAACATGCAGACCAATATAAGGAAAAAGAAAGGGAGAATACTGTTTTACAGCTGAAGAAAACCTTGTATTCACAGCAGCAGATTTTTCAGAATGCAAAAAAAGAGTCAGAGAGAGCCATTGCAGCAAGTTATGTGGTTAGTAAAATGATTGCCAAATCTGGGAAACAGTTCAGTGAAGGGGGTTTGTTAAAGAATGCCTGCTAAAGGTAGCTGAGGTTGTGTCCCCTGAAAAAAGAATAACGTTCAGCAATCCTAGCCTATCTGCAGACACAGTAGCAAATCGTATCGTTGACCTGGCAAATTATCTAGATGGGCAGCTTTCTGAGAAAGTCGAAGAATTCTGTGCATGAGAGTACCCAGGGTTAGACTCCTACAAAAAATAGTGAGTGGGCTCTATAGGGTTATGCAGTGCAGAGCAACAGTGACTGTTTTCCTACATGCAAGGGGTTTTGGGACCCATCAGGCCCCAGTGGGGTCCAGGGGAAAAGCCCCTGAGGAATTTTTTTACATTTACAGTGCCAGTGCAGTACACCTAAAAAGATGAAGAAATTGATCTATAGATATTATTTGGGGAGCCTGGATCCACGAAAAAGCATACTGTCTATATGTCTATATACTCTGGCTAGCCCTGGTGTCTTTGCAGCCAATCACAGTAAGAATAAAAAAAATTCGAAGCTACACAGGTTGGAGCATAAACACCCTAGTCCAGCTATAAATTGAACTGGAACCATCGTCAGAGGCAACGGCTAAAAAAGGTGCCTATAATATCCTCTTTAAACTAAGAGGCCTTGCTTTGTTTACAAACCATCAACCTGAATTGCTGTAGTAGTTACGTGACACTGATGGCCCAGCTGAGTGTGTGTTTGGTGGAAGAGCGTAGAGTTAAGGCCCAACATGGGCCCCGTGCCGATTGTGGGAGAAAGATTTAACAGAGTGGGAGTAACATGATGCCAGGGATGGGGATGCATGCGGTGAAGGCAAGCCGCTATGATGGTAAATCCCCATGGGAAGCTGTGACAAAGTGACTTGAGTGGGAGCAGGTGCAGGAGTGATGCAGTGCGTGAAAGAAGCAGACAGAGATAATTGTAATCCGCTTTGGGAATCATAACTGCTTCGTTATGAAAATGAAAGACATACTATCAGATACAACTCAAAAGTTTTATTCAGGAACATCATATCTAACATTTGCATCGCAGAAACACTGTTTTTAAATGGAAAATTAAACATAAAAGGCTTAATTTTCAAAATGAGCGCACATACAGCACGACTACAAACAGTGATAAAAAATATAATAAAATATACATTTCAAAAGGAACTGGTATGTACATATACCCGTTTACAGGTGTAAATGGGTATATGTACATACCAAACTGTAAAACCAAAATCATTATTTCTAATACTACATAAAAATAAAATATAACACTACTTCCGGAATGATGGCTGCATTGTACTCTATGGGCGTACAGGTCTGCCAGCTGACTGTGCCTGCAACCAGGAGCTGTGTTGTAAACAGTTCCAGTGAACATTATTGTGTAAACTGGTACATACAAACCTGTAAAACAGATTTTTCTTTCTAAAACTAATATAAAAAAGAATATGTAACAGACGTTTTAAATTGTTATCCTACCTGTCATTTCAGTTTGCTATGTGCATCTAAGTGCAGCTTGCCGTATTCCAAACAAAATGACTACTTTCAAGATGACATATTTCCTTTTGATATATTCCCAGTTGCATTTCTGGAACAAAAAGAAGGATCTCCCAGGTACATTTAGAAATAAAGTATAGGCTTTCACTGAGTTGGCATCTTGGTGCAATTGACAAATCCACAATCATAGCAAGCTCTGTCTCGTAGTCATTCTACAAACAAAGAAAGGCTTGAAACAAAGAAAAAAACAGGTGGGCAAGAAGGAGGAGGTGTGTCTTGCTGCATTTACAAAAAAAAAATAGATTAGTCTATATTATATAAAAAAAGACATGTATTGTAATGCATTGGTCAAGTTGACCCACATGGCAGTTCTAGGTAGAACTGTTTATAACTTTTTTGAGATTTTGGCTATTAAATGTCATCAGGATATTTAATTCACATATTTAGGAAAAGTCAAAAATGGACATACACGTACGATTTACAATGGAAGAGTAATTAACATTTTAAATCCAAAATGGGTCAAATTGATCCACATGGCGGTTATAGCGTTAAACTGATTTCAAAGAATAATCGCTCTCATTTCCTATCGAGACTGCAGAAGGTGACATACATGTCAGCGGAACTGAGCACACGTCTAAACTTTTGAAGGAGTTTGAGCAGCGTTTTGCAGACTTCAGAAAATACAGAGCCATTTCCAAGATGTTCGCTGATCCTTTTTCTGTTGGTTTTGAAAGTGCACCCAATGATGTGCAGGTGGAGGTCATTGATCTACAGTGCAACACATTTCTAAGGATTACATTTAGAGGCCCAAGGAAATAACAAACAGTTCTGTCAGCAGCTACCAGCACCTTTAGCCAAGCTTAGTGAATCTTTCAGAAAAAAAAAATGTTTTTGTTTGGTAGCACGTACATATGTGAGAAACTATTCTCTACCGTGAAAAATGAACAAGTCTAAATATAGGACCAAACTAACAGACTTACTAAAAGTTTCAAGTGCAGTCACTGAAACCAAATGTTAAAAAGATCACAAAAAATGAAGCACTGTCAAGTGTCTGGCAAACACTGAAAATGAAAAAAAAACAGACAATCAAGGTAAAAATGTTTTTTGGTTCATTTTTTGGAAGTTTTTTTTAAACATTTCTTTTTTTAGGTACCTCAACTGAAGAACAGTTAATGGAATATTGAGGAAAACGCTTGTATTCATTTGAAACAAAACTAGTGCTGCATTAATTTTTTTTTTTTTTTTTTTTTTTAACATGTCCAATTTCTAATAGCAATAGATTCCTTCAGCTCAGGGCATTTAACAAGGCCAGTCTTACCAGGCAGTAAAGTCCTCTTCTTTCAGTCCTATTGCTAATAGCTAAAGTTTAAATCATTCTGTGAAAGGAAGTGTGTTTTTTGTGTTATTGTTGTGCATCTAAGTAATTGACAGTAGTATTTCTCCATTTTAATAAGCCTTCACTTTATAACTTGCATAATGTACTGTGCACTGTGCTATTAAGGTTACTATGGTGTTTTTTTTTTATTTATGTATTTTTTCACCGTTATCGTACCGTTGAAATTTTATACTGGCCCATCCCTAATACCAATGTATTATCTTGAGAACACCTGACAATTATCAGCAATGGTAACACAATGGTCTTGATGCATTAGTACACCGGTACCAAAATATCATTGTAACACCGTTGGTATTTTAAAATATGACAATGCTACCATACAGCACAGTTTTAACTTCCCTGGTTCTATCATTGATCTTAGTTCAGAACCATTGCATTGTAATTCCACTGGATTTTCACTAAGACTATTTGTTAAACCATAATCTGAACTTTGAAAAATGAGCAGGTTTTCACCTTTTGCATCTGAAGTTTTCTTATGTTATACATAAGTTACTCGAATGAGCAGCCTGGTTATATCCAGGAAGCCTACTATCAGTAGCATGTCAATGGTTATGCAAAGAAACCTGCAGTTTGGCAGGATGTGGTGCAGCATGGTGGCTTCTCTACAGAGGACACAACTGTCTCCTTCAGTTTTTCAATCATTTATTCAGTTTATAGAGTGGTTACAGCCACTGAGATGATTTTCACTTCTGCATTGCTATAAAAAGAACATTCCCAATAAAGGTGAAAAAAGTAATGGGCTGATGCTTAACTCCCCTAAGCATGTACAGTGGCTTGCGAAAGTATTGACCCCCACCCCCTTGGCATTTTTCCTATTTTGTTGCCTTACAACCTGGAATTAAAATGGATTTTTATTTGGATTTCATATAATGGACATACACAAGATAGTCCAAATTGGTGAAGTGAAATGAAAAAAATAGCTTGTTTAAAAAAATTCTAAAAAATAAATAACGGAAAAGTGGTGCGTGCATATGTATTCACCCCCTTTGCTATTAAGCCTCTAAATAAGATCTGGTGCAACCAATTACCTTCAGAAGTCACATAATTAGTTAAATAAAGTCCACCTGTGTGCAATCTAACTGTCACATGATCTGCCACATGATCTCAGTATATATACACCTGTTCTGAAAGGGCTCAGAGTCTGCAACACCACTAAGCAAGGGGCACCACCAAGCAAGCGGCACCATGAAGACCAAGGAGCTCTCCAAATAGGTCAGGGACAAAGTTGTGGAGAAGTACAGATCAGTGTTGGGTTATAAAAAAATATCCGAATCTTTGAACATCCCACGGAGCACCATTAAAGCCATTATTAAAAAATGGAAAGAATATGGCACCACAACAAACCTGGCAAGAGAGGGCCGCCCACCAAAACTCATGGACCAGGCAAGGAGGGCATTAAGCAGAGAGGCAATAAAGAGACCAAAGATAACCCTGAAGGAGCTGCAAAGCTCCACAGTGGAGATTGGAGTATCTGTCCATAGGACCACTTTAAGCCGTACACTCCACAGAGCTGGGCTTTACGGAAGAGTGGCCAGAAAAAAGCCATTGCTTAAAGAAAAAAATAAGCAAACACGTTTGGTGTTCGCCAAAAGGCATGTGGGAGACTCCCCAAACATATGGAAGAAGGTACTCTGGTCAGATGAGACTAAAATTGAACTTTTTGGCCATCAAGGAAAACGCTATGTCTGGTGCAAACCCAACACCTCTCATCAGCCCGAGAACACCATTCCCACAGTGAAGCACGGTGGTGGCAGCATCATGCTGTGGGGATGTTTTTCATCGGCAGGGACTGGGAAACTGGTCAGAATTGAAGGAATGATGGATGGCGCTAAATACAGGGAAATTCTTGAGGGAAACCTATTTCAATCTTCCAGAGATTTGAGACTGGGATGGAGGTTCACCTTCCAGCAGGACAATGACCCTAAGCATATTGTTAAAGCAACACTCGAGTGGTTTAAGGGGAAACATTTAAATGTCTTGGAATGGTCTAGTCAAACCCCAGACCTCAATCCAATTGAGAATCTGTGGTATGACTTAAAGATTGCTGTACATCAGCGGAACCCATCCAACTTGAAGGAGCTGGAGCAGTTTTGCCTTGAAGAATGGGCAAAAATCCCAGTGGCTAGATGTGCCAAGCTTATAGATATATACTCCAAGAGACTTGTAGCTGTAATTGCTGCAAAAGGTGGCTCTACAAAGTATTGACTTTGGGGGGGTGAATACTTATGCATGCTCAAGTTTTCTGTTTTTTGTCTTATTTCTTGTTTGTTTCACAATAAAAAATATTTTGCATCTTCAAAGTGGTAGGCATGTTGTGTAAATCAAATGATACAAACCCCCCAAAAATCAATTTTAATTCCAGGTTGTAAGGCAACAAAAGAGGAAAAATGCCAAGGGGGGTCAATACTTTCGCAAGCCACTGTATAGTTTATACAGAAGAAAGTGTCTTTTCTTGAGCTGGGCAAAAAATCTAAGCTTTTCAAGGGCTGTTTGGACTAATGAGCTTTTAGCAAAATGGCTGCAGCATTACTTATCTGTCAGCAGCACAATCTAATAACTCACTTATTCTCTTTCAGATGACATGATCGGTCATTTGATTATAAGGAGGATAGAATATGGCCAAGTTATTTCAGATCTATCTGTTTCTGGTTTTACTGCCAGTGCTTCAAGCACACCTTGTTTGTCTGAATAATTTAAAATGAATCTTTTCACGTTCTCATTCCTCCTAAGGGCTGGCAGCAAGCGAAAAAAACCCCACTTTGACGTGTCTGTTCTAATGGTGAATCAGACTTGAAGAAATTGCCCCTAAGGACACCACAGTGCTTTAACTTTTGCCCTTGAAAGCTACAGTATAAAGTTTGCATTTTGATTTTGTTGTGTTGCAAGGATTTAACTTCCAGCATTCTTCAATTATGTTTTCTGTACTCCTCAGCTCCTAACAAAAAACTGTTTTTTTTTCCAGATGTACAGGTGGTACGAGGAATAAGAGATGTGTAAAGTATCTTACTGATAACATTCTAATTTTCTTGGCTCCTGTCTCACGTTGTTTGTGACTGACACTCCCTGATTAAAAATATATTCAGCATATTGTTTGTGACCACAACAATTTTTGGCAGTTGCTTCGGACCCATATATCACAGTTTCATGCTTATTACACTGGAACAGAACAGTTACTGTAGACCAGTAACCTTTTTTTTTTTTTTTTTTTTTTTTTTTTTACAATACTGTATGCATACATGTATACTGGCTGGCCACTATATTAGGACCTGCCTACCCAGTTGTATTTGGAATCACCTGGTGTGGGTCATGTTTTACTGAAATGCACTAGGTCCACCTTGATTGCTGTAGAAGGCTGAAATAATGCCTTAGTTTTAATAAGTATTGATGACAACCCCCACAGTGCTGGATGACGATGGTTACTTTCAAGATGCCATGCCAGAATTGTGTAGGCTAAAGAGAAACTAAGACTGATCAGGGCAAACGTTGGCACAACCAGATACTGACCTAGTAGGGTGTATTTATGTATGTGCATTTTTGTATTTCTGTGTTTTTCTGGAATATCTAAAATTATTTTTTCCACAAAGAAATATAGGTTGAACATAAATCCATCGCATATCTAACTGCAGTGGGATCAGATTAAGGGCAGATATGTAAAACGTTGGTTAAATGAATCCTGTTTTAAATACCATTATGCACAGCTGTAACAATTACTATGTTCACACAATTATTGTTTTGAGATTCAACTTTTTTTAGGGAGCTCCCCTAAATCTCTTGTTTAGAAAGATACAAGGTTTTAATGCTTGTGATAGAGTAGCTGTCTACCTCGTGGGTGCATGCATTCGCTGCTGAGTGACAGGCAGGAGATCGAGACAGAGATTGAAGTTCATGCATCCTGCAGGCGAACCGGATTTATTTACATATCAACACACTGAACCGCTCGCATGACACAACACAGTGTACGAAAACTTGGTCGGGATCTACAATCTCCGAACTAATCTCTATTCAATAACAAACAAACTGTGGTTACTTTCTCAGCTGTCAGTGGTTTCGACTTGCCTACTCACTCTTCGGTATTCAACCCTGGTTCTGGTTCTCTAACGCACACACGCACGCACACACGCACACACGCGCACACACACACACACGCACACACGCACACACACACACACGCACACACGCACACACACACACACACCCACACACACACGCACACACACACACACACCCACACATACACACACACACACACACACACACACACTTCAAATTTCAGCTTCTTTAGCCCAGTTGGCTTTGGTTTTGCAGCAGCCCTGTGGTGAATAAAAGGAAGCTTTTTATACCTGTTGCCCCACTGGAACACACTTACCTACTGATTTAGATTCCACACCTGATAATTACACACAACAGTAAGGCTCTCCCAGGAGTGTCAGGTACCTCATTAATTAATTACAGTAACTACACACTATTTACAATATACAGTTACACAAAAAACCCTCTTCACGAGCATGGCTCCTGCCCTGCCACAGTGCTGTATACACTTACAATAGTGTCGGGTAATTTACACAGTAGCAAAATGCATAGGTTTACGAAGAAATAAAAATGTTCAATTGAAAGCACAACTTGCTTTCGCTTTCCTGTAGCAATTTTGAGTTAGCGCTGTACACGTGGGTGACGTTGCTGAAGAGTTTGATCATGGCGGCTAAGCGGTTGGGGTGTATATGTGATGGGTGGATACACGACAGATTACTGTATTCTGAAAACACAGTGGGGACACTTTATTGGAACAATCTCCAATTGCGCATGTTTTCTTCCCCTACAATTATGGTGCCATATACAAATATATTCTAATCAATGCAACAAGTCATAAGTTCTTAAGTTATAAGTCACACACATCCAAATATCAATCCATGCAAGAAAATGTATAAATATATAACAGTGTGTTGCAATCTCATGCACATAATAAATGTACTGTAATCCGACACCAGCAAAGAGAATTCAGCCAACTAAAACTTTTGAAAAATGCAAATGAAAAACAAAAAGTCATCCCAATTTGAAAAATGCGACAGCAAAACTGAAAAAGTTTCTTAGTCTGGTAGTCAACATTTTTGACATGTGTCTTATTAAATATCATGACAATTGGTAAACCTGTTTTAGTTGGAACAGTTCTTGGGTAAAATATGTTTTGACAGGTATACCCATGTGAAATGTAAATAATGTATATTGTCTGAGACCAGCATCGGTCACAGTATGTTCAAAACTTTTGTCCATTTTTTTCAAGGAGTAAACCGAGAGAATGCCTTGATTACCACTGTGAAATGAATTTTATTATGAATATAGATCTGCTTCAGTAAACATGGCCTATGCACTCGACAGTGTCACGAATCATCACCAAGTACACCTGACAACAATTGATTATAAATGAGCCCTACTAAACATACCAAACACAGCGACGGATTGGAAGTGACTTCTAATTTTGCATGTTCCCAAATCATTATTTTTGCAGACTACATTGTCTGAAACACCATAGCACTGAAAATAAAATTGAATATGTATTTATTTTTGAGATTTAATAAAGAACACCTCCTATGAATATGGGATTATATTTCCAAAAATAAACGTTGTATATCCTTATGGTTCTGTTTCAGTCAGCCTGGTGTTCTTTAAATCGTCTGTGTTTTTTTGTTAACTATGTAAATATTTGTGTTTTTATCAAGAATAAAAATGACTATATTTATTTTCTGGCTAGACACCGAACTGTAGCACATGCAGCAGGATTACATTTTTACTATACAACAACCAGACAGTGCTCGTTTTCATTCACGGCTGAGAGATGCCATTAATTAATGACCCCTGTTCTAAAACCACTGCTTACTAATCAACACCTGCAGTGGACTATGGATTATTTTAGCTGAACAAAGCTAAGTAAATAAAGTTGTAGTATAATAGAGATAATAGCATTGTTATGGTGTGTTCCTCCTGCAGCCAGTCCAGGGCTGGCTCTAGGTTAACTAGCACCCAAGGCAGTGTTTGAAGTGCTAACCTTTCTGAGTTATGGTTAAACTCCATTAATTACCAGTAAATCTTTTTGAATAGCTTTAAACTATACATATTCCAAATATTATTATTCATATTGATGTAGATGAATATTAAGTATTAACGATTAAGTATTATGAATATTAAATATTAACGATTCTGCTGAGATTGTTGGGTTCTTAAAACTTTTTACTTGATAATTCAAGCAGATCTATAAACAGCCAAAGGTACCATCTTTGTTCTCATTCCTTTGCGCTCTTACGGGGCGCCGCTTGTGTCATGTATCATTTTGTCCACAAAAGGACCTTTAGTGGATAAAATGCACATACTGGTACATTCTGTGCACAAAAGGTAAGAAACTGCACAAAATATATAAAAAACAGGCATTGCATTGTGTCCATAAAACATAAGCATATTTTTACTTCATGTGGAAAAATGACTTTAACAGTTTACATTTTGTGCACATAATATTGTTTTTCTTAATTTGTTTTGTACATATAATATAATTTGCAGTTTATATTTTGTCCACAAAAAGCAGCTCATGCTTTCTCTTTTCAAACCACAATACATTTGTATAGCATGTCACATATACTACTGCCACAATCAGACCATTTTAATAACAGATTTAAACAACAGTATACACACAATACAACAGCAGCAATTTTAAAGTTACATTTTGTGGACGAAACGCACAATTATGTGGATGAAACACGCATTTCATGAAATCATTGATGACACACTATCACATGCTACATGTGTCAGCCAATGCTTTGAGGCTGGTGCTTGCAGTGTGTACCCATCTTTTTTGTTGGGCTTGTCTCCTGGTGAGAATATTTTCTCTATGTAGAGTGGGATTACTTACATTTCGGAGGTGGCTTATTCCATAATTGTACAAAACACTACACAGTCATATTTGTCCTAAATCAAACTATGTCGTAAAATATTACGAACGTCGCCAGATTTTTTTATGGCCAGCAGCCACTGATTATTTTCAGCTCCGCAAACATTTTAACTGTGCATCATTCTATGTTGCTACTCGTTGCCAAGGCAACTCTCCACTCCACTACTGAAATTCTGCTTTTATAAATTTCACCTTTTGTATTTTCCCCATAACTTGAATCATACTATGATTCTGCTTCATTGATAACAGCTCCTTGTATTTAATTTAATTCAAACCAAACACAAGTGAGCTTAAATGAACTTTCCCAGATTTTAAATCATAATTACTCGTTGAAAAAAAGGTTACATGTTTTGCTTAATTGTGATGTTGTGATGTAATTAAAACAATTTAGCTTCACTCGCTTTTGTGTGTGGTTTGAATTAACAAGGAGTTGTCTTTTTTGTACTTTTTTCAGTAAAATAGAATAGGGTTCAAGTTCAAGCTATGGATGAAAGTAACAAAGTGACCTGTTTTACAATCACCACGAGTTTGATTAAAAAACAGAAGAGACTTTTAAGGGACATAATCATGTCTATAATACATTATAGGAATTCTATGAATGGCTGTGTATTTTTACAAACAAATTAAATGGTCGATATCACAAATAAATTTGTTTAGATTTTTGGCCAACATCGACATTACTAAACTAAAAATTGTCAGTTTTTTTTATATAGAGAATTTTTTTCGTACACAGTTTGCAATAATTTGTTCAAATTTTCCAAAGAAGCATCCAAACGTTATTAAACAAGTTTTGTTTTTCCCTGGCTAGAGGGGAGGTGCAAACGCCGCTTAAACTAAACAATCAAAAAACCTATTTAAGTTATCACCTTGGATAAATGCAGTGGTGTCATGCTACATGTTATAATGCAGGTGCTGAGATATTCTGCATCTCCAGCCCTTTGGATCTCTTCGGAACTCCTCCCTGCATTTTTCATTTTTACATGCATGTGCAACAGATGGCAGGGAGATGTACAGAGGGGGATACAATATATTATAGACACACTCTGTGTGGTGTTGTCACACATAGTTTGATTTAGGACAAATATGACTGTGTAGTGTTTTGTACAATTATGGAATAAGCCACCTCCGAAATGTAAGTAATCCCACTCTACATAGAGAAAATATTCTCACCAGGAGACAAGCCCAACAAAAAAGATGGGTACACACTGCAAGCACCAGCCTCAAAGCATTGGCTGACACATGTAGCATGTGATAGTGTGTCATCAATGATTTCACGAAATGCACATTCTTTCCACATGATGTTCATTTTGTCCACACAATTATATATTTCATCCACAAAGTGCACATTTAATCAACAAAAGGATGTAATTCAACTGCAAAATGTACATTTTGTCCACAGCATTAAGTATTTCGTCCACAAAATGCATGTTTTGTACACAGAATTTTGCATTTCATCCATAAATTATGTATATCATCCACTTAATGAACATTTTGTCGCAAAATGATGCATGATACAAACGGTGCCCCAAACGCTCTTGCTCTGCTAAGATAATCAATATCTGAGTTGATCACTCAAGCATGGCAAGTCAAATACAACTGAATTAACAAGCTATATAAGTAGTTAACATGAACTGTTCAGAAATTAAAGCAAATATGATTTAACTAGGAGCATATTAATGAACACACTAAACATTTCCTATAATAAGTGAACATATTACTATTTTGGCCTCTTTACACTGGCTTCCTGTGCAGTGTATATATATTATAGTGTGTATATATATATATATATATATATATATATATATTATATATATATATATATATATATATATATTTTTTTTTTTTCTTTTTTTGCTGTTAACTTACAAGGCCCTGAATGGCTTACCACATATTTATTTGCAGGAGTTACTGACCCTGTATCTTCCAAACCGCACTCTGAGATCACAGGATGCAGGGCTGCTGGTTATTCCTAGGATCAACAAAAGCAACACGGGAGCTAGGGCTTTTTCTTGTAGAGCTCCTAAATTATAGAATACTCTGCCTTCATTAGTCAGGGAAGCTGGGACCATTACAGTTTTCAAGGTCAAGACTAAAAACGCATAAAATGGCTTTCTTACCGTAGTGGGTTTTAATGTAACTTTAAAATTGCTGCTTTTGTATTATTATTTGTATACTGTATTTAAATGGTCTGACTGTGGTAGTTGTATGTGTGCTATACGAATGCACTGTGGTTTGTTCTTTTTTCTGCTATGTCCTGTACAGTGCTTTGCGATACTTTTGTATAGCGCTATATAAATGCAATAAATAAACAGTAACTTTCATATAATTTCCCTACTCTCAAAGACGTATTTCAATCACATCCCCAAGCCCTCATTTACACTATTTACTTTTTTAAAAAGCCCATCTACACAAATGGCAATGCAGTGCTTCCAATGTCCAGCCAAGCATGACAGAGAAACAGAATAAATATTATCATCAGCAAAAAAATGATCGGTTCACTCTACCTATTGCTCTGTTCTGAAACACTTTGCATTTTTATTGGCACGGCATTGCAAATAAAAACGTGTGTTCTGTAAACAGATATTACAGCTATCTCAACTAGTCTCCTAGGCACCAACTACAAAAGAAAGCTATAAGTAAATCCATACTTTTGTTTTAATCCTCAAGTCTCTGTATGGCTGTTTCAACTTTCAATATAGGTCTGTAAATACATCAAAGTTGTTATCCACAAAATAATAACAGTACGGTTTCATATATCTATATATATATATATATATATATATATATATATATATATATATATATATATATATATATACCAAGCATCAAAAGAAACTTATCACTATTATAACACATTTATTTTCAAAAAATAAAGGTATATAAATGAAGGACATTGAAGGAATATTTTTGGAATGTTCATCCTTGACCATGACAGCTTGAGTGACTATGACTGAAGCATATGTATGCACTTAATCACCTAATTAGTGAGATAGCTGATTGGACACTGGATATAGAGTGATTTCAGCTGTTGAATTGCAAGCTTGAATAAAACCAATAAAGAAAATCACAATAAAAAAACAATACGCCACATCTGTCAAGAGAGTAGTGCCTCATGCAATCTGGACTAGGGCAGCATACTGTGGCTTGCCATCTTGGGTGCTCACAGCCAGCAATTTCAAACATAGCAAGAGGGTATTACAGACACACTATGTCAATGACAGGCCACGAACTGGGAGACTATGGCCCCATTCACACTTGGCTGATATTCCATTTCCTGGTACAGTTCGTTTGAGTTTGGAACATTTGCCCTTAAGTGTGAAAGCTCCAAACGTTCCCGGGCACAATTAAAACGAACCATCCCGGTGGTCTCGGCACGGTTACATCCTTTCTGCGGACAGTTCGCTTATTTTTGCTTCAGTGTGAAAGATTAGGTCTTACTAATACATTGTACAGGTTTAACATTACTTCCCATGATTTAAATTCAACACTTTTCACAATATATCCGAGCATCGTGTTGGCTTTTTTTATAGCTTCCCCACATTATCTAGATGAAGACACTTCTGAGTCAACAAAAACTCCTAGGTCTTTTTCATAGATTCCTTCTTCAATTTCAGTATCTTCCATATGATATTTATAATGCACATTTTTATTTCCTGCATGCAGTACCTTACACTTTTCGCTATTAAATGTAATTTGCCATGTGTCTGCCCAGTCTGTGTCGGAATGCTGTCTAGATCATTTTAAATGACCTTTGCTGCTGCAACAGTGTTTGCCACTCCACCTATTTTTGTGTCGTCTGCCAAGTTAAAAAGTTTGCTTACTATACCAGAATCTAAATCATTAATGTAGATTAGGAATAACAGAGGACCTAATACTGATCCCTATGGTACTTCACTGGTTACCTCACTCCATTTTGAGGTTTCTCCTCTAATCAGTACTTTCTGTTTTCTACATTTTAACCACTCCCAAATCCATGTACATGCGTTTCCTCGAATCCCTACTGCATTCAGTTTGAGAATTAATCTTTTATGTGGGACTTTGGAAAACGTTTTAGCTAACTGTGATATCGGATGCTAAACTTTAAAAGTTATTCTTTTAAAAAGATTTTTTTTTTAAAAACTGCCACATTTAAAACAATCGAGAATTAAGAATATTTAACTATGTCCTATGTGTTATATTAGGCTGGCCTATATAATAAAGAAATGATAACTTGAGATTTGTTTTCGTAGTCGTGCCAGTAGCTGAGAGACTAGAAACTCTGGGTGAGATTTTGTGCAAACAGCAGGCCCCACAAGAAGATAGTCTAAACACGAAGTAGGTTTTATTTCATTCACGCTTCTCTCATGCAGTGGTTTCATTTGAATGGTAGTTTTACTTTAATTTGTAAATTCTGTGGCGTGAATACATTTAAATTAAGATGTGTATTTGTCCCAGTGCTATAAAGAAAACAATGGCCTTGGGTTCGGTTTTGCCAAGATCGTAAGGTTGCTACTACATCATATAGAGCAGCTGCATAAAGACCTTTCTACCACAGAATAGAATATGTTAAAAAAAATGCATGAGATAAGTGGCTTATGAACAGTAAGTGCAAAATGTTTTATTGTTATATTAAATTAAGGCTGCCAAATGTTAAATTCATATGTTTTTACATATCATGTATCAAACTGTATCGAGTTTTGTTTTATTTGCTATTAATTAGCTATTAGCTGTTTTTTGTGTTCTCAGTACAATTGCAGATGTGTAATGTGAAAGGGAAGTGTTCTTGGTACACTTGAAAAGATAGAACTGAACTTAGTACATTTCCAAGTGTACTCAGCACACATCCAGTCTGAAAGAGAAACGATCCGAGGATGTTTCCACTGAAAAGCGCCGAGCACACTTGGTAAGTGTACTGTACTCGGTACACTTACAAGTGCTCCTGGTGTGAAAAGGGAGTCAAAACACCTGCCCAAGATCGACATCATTTTGCAGCATCTTCATGGTGTCAATTGTTAATCAGCACAATAAAAAAAAATCACTGCACCTGCTCTAAAACAGAGTTTGTCATTTTTCGATCACATCTAGTGAATTTTATCCAAATATAAGTGATACATTTCTTTTGATGCTCAAAGTTTTTGATTTGATGCTCAGCATATGTACAGTAGAACGTTACATATCCAACTGTCAGTTAACCACCCTCATCAATTAACCACATTGCTAAAGAAATTAGACTACAAGAGTAATAGTATTGGCAGCAAATGCAGCTTCCACGATGGAAACAGAATGAAAGCGTTATAGGAATCAGCCTTTTGGTGCGTTCCCCTTTAAGAGAGACAGGCTGTGTGCGTGTGTCAGTCAGCTCTATGTACCAGTGATGTTTCAATACGCCAGTTGAGAAAGCTTTGTGTTTTCCTCTTTGTGTTTAGACGATGGAGCGCACGCTTGCAGAAATTGGCAGTGTGTTGTTGTAGCTTTTAAATGCATTTGAATGAAACAAAGCAAGCTTTATAAACACAGTGCTTACCAGCCATTTGTTTAAAATAGGCAAAGCAACAACAATATTCAAACCGAGCTTCTTATCTGCTGTTGGCAATATCAAGAAAGAGTGCAAAGTACCATGAAAGAGATCTTAAGAAAGCAGAATTGCAAAACCAGTCTCCCTATTTCATCTGTGGTACATTCTAGTTCCCACACCAAAGGGCTGAGAAGATTAACCCTTTGATTACTGGAAACTGCACTATATTACCTTAACGGCGTACTACAAACACTCCAATAACAGCTTTATCATTAGGTTTGATGGAACACAATTTCCACTCCATTACACTCGATAATGACGGAACTCCCTCATTCAAATAATGCCCATGACCTCCAGACTTGGGAGTTCCATTATTACGTTGTAACATGTCATAACAATGCCATTATCTCTTAATTGTGGTGCTGCTATCCTTGTTGTGTTTTGTACATGTACTAATACAAATTCCATATGCTGCAAATATATTTATCATTTCATTCCTCACTGTACCAATGCAAATCAATCAGCTTTCACTTTGCTGCAACGCATCCCATAAACCTTTCATACAACATGTTTCCTGTCAGATACAGTTCTTATTTTGGTTTTGAGAAGCAGGAGAAAATAACTTGAAATTGTGAGATGCTGACTTCAGAGACATTTCCACTAGATTGGCAAACACTTGAGAGATACCCTTTGAAATGTTTTATATCTTTTCTGTAAATTACTTCAAAAGGGGCAGTACTGGAAGCTTTGATCTGTTTTTTTATTATTTATTTATTTTATGTTTTTTTCAAACCACTTAAAAACTCAGAGATGTACCATTGCAGCAAAGCTGTCAGCCATAGACATAACAAAGAGAGCCTTTGAAAAAAATAAAGGGCACTGACACTCCATGAAATGCAGTGGAATGCTTTTGTTTTATGAGCGATATCAGTAGAAATGAAACTCTAATTTAGAAATTACACTCTTTTAGTAAGATTTACCCTAAGATTAGTTTTAAAGAGCAAGTGGTTTCAAATGTCATTTTATTTATTTCCCCTCTGTGTTTTTATGATGTTTGTAATTGTTGTGACTGTGCTGGGTTCTGTCGCTTCTATATTGAATTGTCATTTTTCTTCAACCTGTGTTTACCTGGCTTTGATCTGGAGATTTCTAACTGCTAGCTCTGAACTGACTTCCTCATTGCATTCAAACTTCTTCATGACCTTTGTTTGACCAAGCTATCTATCTCTCTATCCACCTAGAGATAGATAGACAGACAGACAGATAGATAGATAGATAGATAGATAGATAGATAGATAGATAGATAGATAGATAGATAGATAGATAGATAGATAGATAGATAGATAGATAGATAGATAGAGAGGGGAGTGAGTAGATGGACCAGTCAAATCAAAAGGCTTTTTTTGTCACATGATTTCAAAAGAATGAGGTCTGTTCAGTCCTGGGCAGTTAGAATTAGTGTTATATCTGAGGTGCGTTACAACTGAGGGAGCGAGGGAGCACTAGATATAAAAACAAGTAGCTTTTGAGTTAAGGGGAATGAAAGCAGTGAATATAGAACAATGGGTAATCTGGAAATATGCAAATTTCACTATTACAAGAGCCAATCAAATCGAGTGAAAATCGCCTATAGGCTTCTACATTCACAGGGTTTTAAAAGTCAAAGCACAGCATCTGCAGACATGTTTCACCCTGTTTGATACTGTGCTTTAACTTTTAAAACTCTGTGAATGTAGAAGCCTATATGCATTGATGTCTCACTTATATTGAACCATTTGCTGTAAGGTACAGGAATTATATTTTAACTTTAGACAGTGATATATTGGATGCTTTAGGATTTAGCAGTGGGAGCTTTAGCTTTTTCATGGCTAGCCTAAAGACAAAACATGTGATAACCATAAGAGTATTGAAGTGTTTATGCTGTTAAATTTGTAAGGCACTGCATTGCCCAGACTACATAATAGTTGGAATCTGAAGTGGTCTGTAAGCACTTTCTATTATTAGCATTTTAAACCAAAGGGGTATTAATACTACTCTGATTCATTAAAACTTCAAATTGATTGAGTCTGTGTGATTTTCTTGATTATTTAAAAGTTGTCTGGACACACACACACACACACACACACACACATATATATATATATATATATATATATATATATATACAGCGCCTTGCAAAAGTATTCAGACCCCTGACCAATTCTCTCATATTACCGAATTAAAAATGGTACATTGCAATTTCATTCTGTTTGATATTTTATTTTTAAACACTGAAACTCAGAATCAATTATTGTAAGGTGACACTGGTTTTATGTTGGGAAATATTTTTAAGAAAAATAAAAAACTGAAATATCTTGCTTGCATAAGTATTCAACCCCTGTGCTGTGGAAGCTCCCAGTTTGCACCGATGAAAGAAATTGCCCTAACGAGGACACAATTACCTTACCATTGGCCTCCACCTGTGAACCATTAAAGTTGCTGTCACATTTTCTGGATAAAAACCCCACTGTTGAAGGATCATTGGTAAGGCTGTGAATCTGAAGGAAAATGAAGACCAAAGAGCATTCTACAGAAGTTAGAGATAAAGTAATACAAATGCATAGATTAGGGAAAGGGTACAAAATAATATCCAAGTGTTTGGATATCCCAGTGAGCACAGTTGGATCAATAATCAGGAAGTGGAAGCTGCATCACACCACCCAGGCACTGCCAAGAAAAGGCCGTCCCTCAAAACTCAGCACTCAAACAAGAAGGAGACTTGTGAGAGAAGCCACAGAGAGGCCAACAATCACTTTGAAGGAGCTACAGAGTTCAGTGGCTGGGAGTGGAGTAATGGTGCACCAGTCAACCATATCAAGAGCTCTGCATAACACTGGCCTGTATGGGAGGGTGGCAAGAAAGAAGCCGTTACTCAAAAAGTACCATCTGAAAGCATGTCTGGAGTTTGCCAGAAAGCATGAGAGTGACCCAGCTGTGATGAGGGAAAAGGTTTTGTGGTCAGATGAAACCAAGATAGAGCTTTTTGGCCAAAACTCAAAGCGCTATGTGTGGCGCAAACCTAACACTGCCCATGCCTCAAGACACACCATCCCTACAGTGAAGTATGGTGGTGGCAGCATCATGCTGTGGGGATGCTTCTCATCAGCAGGGACTGGGCATCTTGTTACAATTGAAGGAAGAATGGATGGAGCAAAATACAGGAAAATACTGCAAGAGAATCTGCTTCAGTCCGCTAAAAAACTGAAGCTTGGGAGGAAATTTACCTTTCAGCAGTACAATGATCCCAAGCACAAGGCCAAAGCAACATTGGAATGGCTCAAGAACAAAAAGGTGAATGTCCTACAATGGCCCAGTTAAAGTCCTGCTCTCAATCCCATTGAGAATCTGCGGCACTATTTGAAAATTTCGGTCCACAAGCGTCGTCCAACCAACCTGAACAACCTGGAGCAAATCTGCCAAGAAGAATGGGCCAAAATCACTCCGACACTGTGTGCAAAGCTGGTACATACTTACCCCAAAAGACTTAAAGCTGTTATTGCAGCGAAAGGTGGCTCTACCAAATATTAATTTGAGGGGGTTGAATACTTATGCAAGCAAGATATTTTAGTTTTTTACTTTTCTTAAAAATAGTTCCCAACATAAAAACAATGTCACCTTACAATAATTGATTTTGAGTTTCAGTGTTTTAAAATAAAATATTGAACAGAACGAAATTTACCATTTGTAATTCATTAATATGAGAGAATTGGTCAGGGGTCTGAATACTTTTGCAAGGCACTGTATATATTGCAAGCCCACTGCAGGAACAAACCACAACAGAAGTCCAAACCATCTCTGTGTCCTCCTTTAGGAGGTGGCTTGTGGTGGCCATGTGTGCTACGCTGAAGGGTGAAGGTGGATGGCAGGGCGGAAGCCCAACTTGTAAATAGTGTGTGTGTGCTTTTGGGATAAAATTTAAGTTTGGCAGGGATAGGGTTAATTTTAGCCCTGCCAGATTCAGATGTAGGATGTGTCTGGGTTGAGACTGACTAATTGATGGTCACTCAAGTCCTAGCCATATGGTATATAAAGGGAGCCAGATCCTTTGTTTGAAGGGAGTTTGCAAATGTAAACTAGATTAATTAGGCTACAATACATAGTGTTGCTATATGGTTCACTATAAGCCATCTCAATGCAAAACTTAAAAAAAAAAAAAAAAAAAAAAAAAAGTAAATGTACCATTAACCTGCAACTGATGGCTTCTTTCTTAACTCTAGAAGTCCCTGCCTCCCTGGTTCTGCTTTCTTAATATCTCTGTCACAGTACTTTGCGCTGCAACAGCAGATAAGAAGCTCGGTTTAAATATTGCTTCAGCTATTTTAAATAAACGGCTGGTAAGCACTGTGTTTATGAAGCTTGCTTTGTTTAATTGAAATTCATTTAAAAGCTACAACAGCATGCTGCCAATATCTGCAAGCATGCGCTCCATCATTTAAACACATTGCACAAAAAAAGAGTAAAACAAAAAGCTTCCCCAACTGGCGTATTGAAACGTCACTGCTACACACAGCTGACTGACACACACACAGAGACTCTCTTAAAGGGGAAAGCAGCAAAAGGCTGATTGCTGTAATGCTTTCTTTCTGTTTCCATCGCAGACGCCAATACCGTTTCTCTTGTAGCCTAATTTTTATATTTATGTATTAATTTATTTATTTAGCAAGGTGGTTAAAGGGTCAGGGTGGTTATGTGACGGTCAGATATGCAACGTTCCACTGTACTTTATAATGTTTCCCAGAGTGTTCTGAAAAAAGGATCCCTTTCCAAAACACTATTGTAAAAATAGATTTTTAGTGAATTTTTATAGCAAACAAACACCTGGTCCTGGGGGAGAAGCACACTGAAAAATGCTTAGGTATGGTGCCTCCAATAAACACTGGTCATCCTGAAGAAATAGCACTTGGCCTATTGTGGCAAGGTAGATGTTCCCTGCCATTGAAGACTTAAACTCCAAAGACTTTCAGGTGTGCTTGTCCAGGCGGCTTAATTGACAGAAGGCAAAAGGCTTTCTCGTGAATGGTTGGCCAATCATTCAATTATCCCCCTAGGTAGGCACCACACCCTATACAAAAGAGTTTTCTTTTGTTGGATAGAAACCACAAGGAAAGAGAAGAAGAAGCAGAAAGAGTGAGCAAGAGCAACATAGAGAGAGAGAGAGAGAGAGAGAGAGAGAGAGAGAGAGAGAGAGAGAGAGAGAGAGAGAGAGAGGACCGAACGCTGCCCTGGTTGCTGTCACTTTTTTGTTTTCTGGCTCTCGAGCCATTGTTTATTTTGTGTTTTGTTGAAATAAAACATTAGCCGTATTTGATCCTTTTGTTTTGTATCTTTTAGAATATTATCCCTTTGCAGTCCAATGTCGGACCAGGTCGAACATTACAATTTAATCATCAAAAAGACGTAAAGCACAGGTCTCTAGTCGTTTTTTCTCTGGAAAAAGCCAAAAAAAAACGTTCAATGGCCGAGTGAGACCAATAGGAGCCAAATGAAACCAAAACAAAAAAGGGGGGGGGGGGTGTATCTCATAGCCCCATGCATTACAGAGATAACATGGACATAACAAAGGAAACACATGCTTCTGCATCCAGCACTGAAAAAATAACACAGGCATTTATAGTAATAAAATAATGACTTGGATCACATTATTGTGGAGTTTGGTGATAAAACGAGTGATCAGGAGAGGATTTATCAGTATGCACGTCTATAAAGAGGTATGTGCAAAATACAGCAAACAAAGGGTGGGGCTTACTCTGAAAAAAATATTGTAAAATAAACAGCTCCTGTGATAATTGAATGACCTGACGCGTCTGAAAAGTACAAATAAATGGACTGCAAAGGGTTAATAGGAAGAATAAACAGTTAAAGTCAGTTTAAGCCAACAGATTTCTCTACCAAGTGGTGCTTGTACCACTCATGCACATGCACAAGTGCATGCACTAGTGAGTAGCACCATTTTTAAAGGGATTCCGCCATATCTGTGCATCTGTACATACCATCAGAACATAAAGTTGATGCTAAAGGCATGTAGTGCTCAGGAGGACTAAAAAAAACTTGCTCGGTAAGACTGTGCACCCCCTTGAGGAAGAAGCTTATATGACAAGCGCTTGTGAAGCATATCCTGGTCCTCAACCCCTAGAGGAATGCTTTGATGGTCTGGAAAGTCTGGATACAGTTGACAAAGTTGTATTCCATCAGTGAGTGTATGTTGATTGCTCCAACCTGCTGACTCTGACAGAGAAGGTCAAGGATTTTAAAAGAAGTCTGGTTCAGAAACTTCTTAGCCTGCACAAGCATCACTTTATCACCATGAGTCAAAGCAACTTCCTGAGGTGCCTGAAAGAACACCTGAAAGAAGACCATGTCATGCGTCTGCTTGATTTTGATGAAAATTACAGTTTTGTGATCTAAGACGCTGGCCTAGGATTTCACTGGGACAATTCTCAAGCAACACTTCATCCGTTTGTGCTCTACTTCCATCGGGACGGTGAACTTAAGCACACAAGTGTTGCAGTGATGAGTAATGAAATGCAACACTCCACATTGACAGTGTATGCACTTCAGGAGGTAATTCCTTTGATCAAGATGGAGGTCTCTGACTTGAAACACATACATTACTTCAATGATGGAGCTGCTAGACAGTACAAGAATCGCCAACCTTAGCTTTCATCAGCAAGACTTTTGCATCACTGCAGAATGGCATTACTTTGCCACATCACACGGAAAAAGTCAATGTGATGGTGTGGGAAGTACTATTAAGGCAATAGCAGCACGAACTAGTCTTCAAGGCAACATCATTCTTACCCCTTACCAACTGTATGAATGCATGAAAGAACACATAACTGGTGTGCAGGTCATGTTCGTCTCTCAAGAACAGGTTGAAGAGAACCACCCTCTCCTTAATGCCAGGTATGACGACACCCATCACCAGCTCCAGGGAAGCACACCACTTTGTACCCAATACCCCAGGCAAGATTAAGGTCTCATTTACCAGTCAAAGTATGGTATTCCATGTGGTGACAGTGTTGAAAGGTGCAGTTGTCTAGGAGGGTCCAGCTCAATTGCGGCTACAAGTTAGTGACTGGGTGAAGGTGTTGTATGACATAAAATTTTCCCTAGAGAAGTTGAGAACATCCCTGATGATGGAGCACAAGTGAAGGTTATGCATCCTGCCGGACCGAACACCTTCAAGTGGCCCTTGATGATTACTGAACTTTGTGATGTGTGGTTCCCTTTCAATTAGAAGACGACCAACAGACAATACTTTTGGCATATGCCTGCCACAGGTCAGGTATTTATGTCAGAGCTGCGGATAAGCCCCTCTACTTAATACCGATAGATTAAGTAATCACTCCACGGATATCACATTCTCTTTTGCTTCTCACAATCAGGTAGGTAAGGTATGTATAACTAACCTCTCCAGTTGTGTGACTGTATCTTTGGAAAAGAGCTCACACTTCAAGTTTTACTCTAATTCCTTGGCAAATATTGCTGGAAATCGGCTTGCCATGTCCTGGAATCAGTAACTCCACACCGGCCCAGCAACCTTGGTGCTTACGCCCCTGGTGCTTGGTGCCTTCAGTGCCCTTGGTACCTTCGTTGCCTCAGTGCATCGGTACTTCAACGCCCTCATGTCTCCATGCCTCAGAGCATCAGTGCCTCTGTGCTTCGGCGTCCTCGGTGCTCGACGCTCACCGGCCTTGGTACCTTTGCGCCTTGGTGCCGCGGTGCTTTGGTGCTCTTGGTGCCACAGAGCCTTGGTGAGTCAGTGCTTCATCACCCTTGTTGCTTAGATATTCCTTGCATTGCGCCCTCGGTGCACAGGCGTCTCAGAGCCTCTGTGCATCAGTCCTGTGACCCTCGGTGCTCCAGAGCCTCAGTGCCTTGGTGCTTCAGCGCCTTCAGTGCATAGGCACTCCCTGCTCAGCTTCCTCAGCCAGCTCTGCAGCGTTGGGAGCCCCATCCTCCCCCCTCCTCCACTTGCCTTCCAGCCCATCACAGGGTATACCTTGTGCACAGGCTTCAGGCCACCAAGCCCACAGTCGTCTGTAGGTTTCCATGGGCAGGCCCTAGGTAGAAGCCTGGCGGGGTTTGTAGTGGCACACAGACAGCTTTGGCTGTCACAGGCCAGGGTCCCGGATGTGGACAAGTCAGCCCTGTTGGGCACACCTATCTCCCCTGGCCATACCTTTGAACCAACTGCAACACTTCCACAGGGAGCAGGAGGTGTCTCGACAGGTGGCTGAAATGCTCCCTTCCCATGCTCTGGTACGGGATAAGATGATCTGCTGGTGTCCAGAAGTGATTACGGTAACCCAGACAGTCCTGATCCCCACTGCACCGCGTGGCAACCTGAAGCACTGTCTGCAGCCTTCCATGGCAGCTAACACCCAGGACTACCTGCAGGGATGAGGGAATGCAGGATGTGGGGCCCCTACGCATCAATGAGTTGGAAGAGAGTTTCCCAAGGAACCGCACTAGGCAGCCTCCAAGGCAGGCTCCACCCATTCTTACAACATCAGCTGCAAAACTGGTGCAACTGCACCTCAGACTCTTGGGTGCTCGCCATCATACAAACTGGGACCTCCTCCCTTTCGAAAGATCACAGTTACTTCCGTGAATGACCCTCTACAGGTCTTGGCCCTCAGGCAACAAGTAAAAACATTACTTCTCAAACAAGCCATATGCCTCGTAGAACACACCTCTCAAGAGGAGGGGTTCTACTCGAGGTACATTCTAGTGCCAAAAAGGACAGGGGCCTTCTCCCCATCCTAGACCTCAATGGGTTCTTGAAGTAGAGGAGGTTCCAGATGGTCATACATCACTACATCCTCCAGTCAGTCCGGCTGGGTGACTGGTTTGCCACTGTGGACTTAAAGGATGTGTATTTTCACGTCCCTATTCATCCCACGTACAGGAAATACATCCGCTTTGCCTTTCAGCGAAGTATCTTCGAGTTTTCTTTGCTCCCATTCGGCCTCTCCTTAGCCCCCCGCACACGTAGTTGCAAGGGATCAGGGTGTTAAATTACCTAGATGACTGGTTGGTCTGCTCCCAGTCGCAGGAAGGAGCAGTGGCCCACACGGCGATTCTGACTGGGGCTCACCCTCAACAAGATCAAAAGCCAATTAATACCAGTGCAAAGTACAGTTTACTTGGGTATCCAACTGGATTCCCTTACAATGCGATCCTACCTTTCGGACAACAGAGTAGCAGCTATTCATAACTGTCTAGCCCTGTTTCAACAGGGATCCATAGTAAAACTGGTGTTGTGTCAGAAATTACTGGGTGTGATGGCCGCAGCTTCATCAGCCATCCAGCTGGGGTTACTACACATGTGCACGATCCAAGCATGGCTCAATGCCTTCTGGCTACACCCCAAATGTGACAGAAACCATCAATCATATGCGGGGAGGCCCTACGCTGGTGGAGATAGACCTCTCACCGGCGCAAGGGCATGGAAGTAATTCACAGCTGTCAGGTGGTGATGACAGGCGCATCCAACTCGGGTCGGAGTGATGTCTGAGCAGTCAAAGGAATCCACGGATCCTAGTAGGGTCGTTGGACATCCCTACACATAAATGTAATGGAATTGCGAGCAGTTCACCTCGCTCTCCAGCATTTCCTCTCCGTGCTCCAGCAGAGACATGTTCTTATCCATACGGACAACATGCCAGTAGTAGCATATGTCAACTGCCAGCACATGAGGACTTCGGTCCCCGGTGTTGCACCACATAGCCATTCGACTACTGACCTGAGCAAGGAGGCACTTGGATAACCTCCAGTTTGTTCATCTCCCGGGAGTGGTGAAATGGGCCGGAGGACCTCCTCCACCCCCAGGTGGTAGAGCGCATTTGGGAATGGTTCGGGAGGGCCAGAGTCGATCTCTTTGCCATGGCAGAGATGACTCATTGGCCTCTATGGTACTCCCTCCACCGCTGTGGAGGTCCACTTTGCGTCGACACCCTAGTGCACGAGTAGCCCAGAACAGTCTAATAAGCATTCCTGCCAATACCGTTGCTCCATTCAAACAGTTCTCCTAATGGCCCCCAGATGGCCCAGGAGAATCTTTGCCAACTGCTGCAAGGCTAGCCATGGGAGATCCTGCTATGCGTGGATCTCCTCAATCAGATGAGAGGCACCTCTGGCACACAGAACCGTGCAGACACCAACTGTGAGTCTGGCCCCTGAACAGGACCGTCTGTCCCCCTTTGGCCTCTCAGACGCTGTAATCAGTGCACTGCAGAATGCTGGGACCTCCTCCACGAGGGCACTGTATGCCTATACGTGGAGATATTTTCAAGATTGGTATATGACCAGAGATCATGATACCTTTTATTGCCCTATAGCAACTATTTTACAATTTATGCAAGATCTGCTAGAGGCAGGCAGGTCCCCCTCTACACTAAAAGTGTACCTAGCAGATATATCTGCATGCCATTTCTCCATTGACTCAATTTTCTAAAGGGTGCTTCGCAGCTACGTCCTCCTTGAAAGGACGCCCTCCCCGAGAGTCTGGATGTGATATTGGAGGCTCTCACTAAGGCCTCGTTTGAGCCTATACATGCCAGAGTTGAAGTATCTGTCTATGAAGACAGCCTTTCTATTAGCTATCATCTCAGCTAAGCGGGTTAGTGAGCTACAGGCTCTGTCAGTGCACAGTTCTTATAGCGGGTCTGCGATGATGGAAACATGGTGTCATTGCTCACAAAGAGAACGTGATGTCCGTGGAGTGACCACTTAATCCCTCAGTAGGCAGGACCGAGGACGTCACTCCCCGGATGGGCCCATCAGTAGCTCTGACACAAAATGCTCAGTAAATACCTGACCTGTGGCAGGCATATCCCAAAAGTATTGATTTTTCTTTCAGGGAATCATTTCTATACAATTATTAACCAACCACATTCTGCAAGCAACTTTTAAAATGTTTAAGGTCCATTCCTTTTTGCATAGTTATACACTTGGCATAAGAACTGAGATTTTTTTTTTTATTCCAGTATGAGTAAACGTGAAATTCTAGTGACATCGGAAGCTGTTAACCTCTCAAGTTCCTTATGTTTACCATGGTAATCTATTTTTTGTGTTTTCTATCAATTTGTAGTTTTTAAAAAGGATTTGGTAGTTTCAGATATGTCAATGTAACAAAGAAATTTAAGTTCCACAAGTAAGTTCATAACCCCTCAGCTCCAAGATAGTGCCACTGGAAGCACACCCTGTCACTTTTTACTCTAGGTCTAACCCCAGACAATACAAAATTGAAGAATAACGGCAGTTCAGTTAGGACTATGTGGTACTTTAGCCTCACCAAAGTGGCCATATGCAATGCTCGAATGCATGGCAAATGCAACTTCAAAAGTCTGCCAAAAATCCCAAATTCGTGGAAACCAAAATGTTTTGCTCGAATCTTGTAAATCTCATCAACATCTATCCAAAAAATATCTTTGGGTGATATTTTGAACCGCACCCCCCCCCCCCCCCCCTTCCCCGTGAGTTATTTCAGTCTAAACTTAGTAGCAATAACAAAAATTCTAATTTCAGAGGGGGTTAATGACCAGTGGAGGGACTTGAAATCAAAAGTGTTTCAGAAAATTTAGAAGAGTGGTCCCTAAGGTTCTTACAGCAATACAGTAATCCCTCGCCAACCGTGGGGGTATGTTCTTGATAACCTCCGTGGTTGACAAAACTGTGGTTGGTAAATACTAGATCTTATGGGATATAGGGGGTTAGGTTCTCTACGGCCACGCTTACACTTATCAAAGCCTGTCTAAGTTGCATTTTCCTTCACTAAACTAAAGTAATGTTTCACTTACCTTGAATCCTTAGAGTTCAAGGCCAAGGTGTAGTTTATTGCTGAAAATTACGCTAAGTTAACACGGAGCAACGAGACCGCATGCGCATACTACCATGACTAGTACACAAGACAAAGCGAGACATGATGCTGGTACTGGTAGGGGGAGATGCTGGCGAGATGGCAGCGCAAAAGAATACACATGATGGCGCGGAAGCAAATGCAGATGCGTCATATGTGTCCGTGCAAAACCGTGTATACACAAATCTATATGCCGCGGTTGGCAAATTAGTATACAAAAGGAAAACCGTGTACACATGAATTCCGTGGCTGGCAAATACGTGGTTGGCGAGGGATTACTGTACTAACATTTTAGGATCCGCATCCCCTACAGGGTAAAGGATTGGGCTGAAGTTCGAATAAAACTTGTCACTTACCCCTCGTCTGGTATATTTTTCTTGAAAGTCCTATTCCTTATGAGTCGAACGAGGTGCTGCACATGATGAGAGTGTCTATGTTGAGCCCAGGGTGATTTTTGTGGTCAGGGTCACTTTTTTACTTTAGGTTGACCCTTGCCAGGTCGCAGCTCGAAAGGGAAATTAAAAAATAAAAAAATTAGCATTTCTGAACTCAGCGGGTCCGAACCCCCCCCAGTGAATTTTTCTAGCAAAATCTAAGACGGACGGGCAACAAAATGCTCCTTTTCTGGTTGAGTTGGCATGGAATGACCTATGTGCACTATCATTCTTTTGACAACAGAGACTGTAGCTCTCAGTGGGAAGCTGTCTGTTCTAAACAACTGATAAGGAAGATCAGAACAGCATGGGAGGATTATTGAGAGACAAGTATGGTGTTTGACAAAGATATAGTGACCAAGTCAGAAAAGTTTACTGAACTAGATTCATGACTACAGCTCGAAATCTGATATTAACAGAACTAAATATATTACAAAAGGGGGGTGTTTCTTTACCAGTATGTCAAGAGTAATTAACTTCAAATTACATTTTCCATTTCTTTAATGCCCCCTTATCTTGTGGTTCTGTGTGGTTCCGATTGCAATTACTCAAATAATGTTTTTTGTTTGTTTGTTTGTTTTTTGATAAGTGTGTTTAAGCCTTTTTGGTTCAGTTCAGAAGCTGCTGTTTAGTTCATGTTGCCTGCCATAGATATATCTATTTTACATATATTACAAATATATATTACAAATACTAGATTACTCAAAGTGTCTTTAGATTAGCAAGCATCAGAGCAATACAGTAAACATCTACTCTGTGTTGCCAGTTGACTGTACACATTTGTATTTGTCCTCTCACAGAGTTGATTTGCCTTGCCTTCATTTTCAGTTTTGTTCTGGTCACCCTCGCACTCCATAATGTACAGTACAAATTAGAATGAGACAACATCAAATCCCACTGACTCTGATGTGTAGGGATGTTGACTGCTAGGGATGTTGACAGTGCTATCCTTGGATGCAGAACTGAAAACACTTTCCCCATCAAATTTGCTGCTGATTTGTTACAGAGTTAGCAAAGTAGGAAGGCGAAACATTAAAAAATATATTAAGTGGTAGCCATACTAAGCCACAGAAGGTACCACCTTCAGGTTAAGTTAAAATTGATTTGAGGTTCTTTTTTATTTGGCACTGGAATTATTAGGCAAGAGGGAGACAAAACATATAAACAATCTTTGTTTTTATTTTATTTTTCAGATGGATACAAGGGAGCAAGGGAAGTTTAAATCAAAATACAAAATAATAACAACACTAAAAACCAATGGCAGTATTATTCTTTTACAATTTCTTATAGGCCCTGAAGTACCCTGTAAAAATAAAGCTAGCAACTATAAGAGTTAACTGACCACTGACCACTGGGCAATAGAATTAGGGACTATTACAATACAAACACTAAAAGTAGTTAAGTAAGTAGTTAAAATAAATAAAACCAACTTCAAGAAATAAAGATTAAGAACAAAACAGACAAAAAACACAAATACTGTTATCTACATGCTTGGGTTCCGGCCCGCCTGTACACCATCCTGAAGGAGTTAAGTCAAATCATCCTTTTCGTCTCGTTTCTCTTAGTTATACCACTTCCTCTTTCCACTGCCGGCACGAGTCAGAGCGAGATCAGCAAGACCCTGCGCGCTTTTGAAGGCTTGCCGCACAGGAATAGGAACTCCGTCTCCACAGTTCAGTCCAATTGTCCTTTTCTTCTCATTTCCCTTGGTTGGTTCCGTGTAAGTACAAGGTTGTCCTGGAAGAAAACTTGCTTCCTTCTGCTGTGACAATGTTCCCCAACTCTGAGGATTGGTTTTTCCAGCACGACAATGCTCCATGCCACACAGCCAGGTCAATCAAGGTGTGGATGGAGGACCACTAGATCAGGACCCTGTCATGGCCAGCCCAATCTCCAGACCTGAACCCCATTGAAAACCTCTGGAATGTGATCAAGAGGAAGATGGATGGTCACAAGCCATCAAACAAAGCCGAGCTGCTTGAATTTTTCCGCCAGGAGTGGCATAAAGTCACCCAACATTGATGTGAAAGACTGGTGGAGAGCATGCCAAGACGCATGAAAGCTGTGACTGAAAATCAAGGTTATTCCACCAAATATTGATTTCTGAACTCTTCCTAAATTAAAACATTAGTATTGTGTTGTTTAAAAATGAATATAAACTTATTTTCTTTGCATTATTCGAGGTCTGACAACACTGCATCTTTTTTGTTATTTTGACCAGTTGTCATTTTCTGCAAATAAATGCTCTAAATTACAATGTTTTTATTTGGAATTTGGGAGAAATGTTGTCAGTAGTTTATAGAATAAAACAAAAATGTTCATTTTACCCAAACACATACCTTTAAATAGTAAAACCAGAGAAACTGATAATTTTGCAGTGGTCTCTTCATTTTTTCCAGAGCTGTATTTAAAACTAAATGTAATACCACACCAAAATCTTAATCTACATAAAGTCCAATTCTAAGCCAAAATGCAACTAGTGTGTCCAACAGTGCTATTGTGCTAACTACACAGTTTAAAACTAGTCTAAATCTGTACTTTTGTATTATTATTGCCATATGGGCATACCATAATGCACCATTGTACTATTGTTGTACAACAGAAGTACCATGCTATCTATAATGAGCACAATTGTAATCCAATACTGGACATGGTACTCATTCTTTTACCATGGTAGTACTATCCTGTACTATCAATGTACTATGCAGTACCATAGTACACCGTGGTAACCCTATGGTACTTTCTCTGTAAAGGTGGTCTGGTTAAACAGACTTAATAACGATTGACTGGTTAAGTTGGTTTAAGGAAAAGTCCCTTCTATAGTCTATAGTTTTCTATATGTTAGTACATCATTGTTATACATAAAGTGTGTATTCAGTGGAAAAAAATACGCTGTTGTTATGCATTGTTTTAGTGGGGTGGGGGGGGGGGTTGTTTGTTTTTTTTTTTTAAATTACAACAATTGCGAATTTATGTCGCCTACAATACCAGTAGCCAAGCACTGAATATACATATAATATGATTTATTTCAAAATATGTGGCGCCTCTAAAGGAACGTGGAGTTAATTTAATACTTACAGTAATTCAGATTTTTCTGCATAATTCATGGATTCATGAAGAGTGCCTGCTTGCACAGAGTCGACAGCTCCTCCTCCGTTGTGGTGGCCGCTGTCTCTAC
This sequence comes from Polyodon spathula, assembly GCF_017654505.1. Classification (NCBI taxonomy): domain Eukaryota; kingdom Metazoa; phylum Chordata; class Actinopteri; order Acipenseriformes; family Polyodontidae; genus Polyodon; species Polyodon spathula. The sequence goes on from NC_054537.1 coordinate 61,175,531, forward strand.
CCCGGTTGGTCGATCACATTGCCTGTCTGCATCCAATTCTTTCCCACAGCACTCTCGGGAAAGGAGTTGCGGTTCGGGTCGCCAGGCTTTGGAATCAGTCCGAAGAACTACCTAGCCGAATGAACCTGAGAGGTGAAGGAACAGAGGGGCGAGCTGTTAGTGAATGTGACGTTTTAGGGGAATTTGGTGTGTTTTGATTACAACCGCACGCGGAACGTGTAGTATAGTGAGTTTAATACTGCTGGCTGCAAACAGTTTATTAAGAGTGGATTGCGACCCAAAAAGGACTGCCGTGCAGGTAACTTTTTAACTGTATTGTCTGTTTGAAAGCGATTGGTTTAAACTGTGTGTGTGTGTGTATATATATATATATATATATATATATATATATATATATATATATATATATATATATATATATATGATATATATATATATACAAAACAAGCAAACGATAATCCAGACTAACTGATGTATGCTATTGTGTGTGTGTGTGTGTGTGTGTGTTTTCAGTGACTAATACCTATAAATGTTTCTAAGTAAAACGTGATTCAAGAAGTTAATACATGGAGTAGTTTTTTGGTGTACTAAAGGTGTAGTTTCCAAAAGCATTTTTATTTTTCATTAATTTATTTTTTGTATATGTTTGTTTAAAAATTATCAGTATTTCAAAGTCATCGTTTTAAGTTCAATTTGCTTTTTTTAAAACTGTTACCAGTTTATAGCTGACAGCCTCATTCCACAATTTATGTTTAGGCTTTTCCTAGCATAACTGTCATGGGGTGTGTAAACCACCTGGACAATCAACACACTGGACTGTTTTCTCCGTAGAGTGTCAAGGCTAAACTGTGAAAGGATTAAACGCGCCTATAAAATTGAACACAACTTATTTAAGAAAGTGCCTAGTGAGTCAAATTCTTGAACAAATTACCGTATATATATATATATATATTATATATATGTATATATATATATATATATATATATATATATATATATACACACACACACACACATATATATATATATATATATATATATATATATATATATATTATATTATTTTATTTTATTTTATTTTATTTATTTTTCTTGGTCTAATTCTTGACAGTTACAATTTTTGTGTTCACATAATTTACACTAGTGTTTGAACCGTTTCTTGTAAAGAGAAAAAAAAAAAAAACATTTGGAACTGGCAATGTTGCAGAATTAGCAAGAAACTTAAAAGGTTAATGTCTGATCTCGTAAATTAATCTCATGGGTAATTTATTTGAAACTTTTTAACATCAACATTTTGTTTTCCTTTGAGGTCATTGCTTTGAGAATGTGGCTTTGAATCTTAATGTACTTTCTTTGATTGCAGTTGTTTTAATGCTAACTGGTCCCTGGTTCAGTTATTATATGTAAGAAGTGTCGCTTTTGTATGGTACAATGCACGTAATGCTTTCAGCAGTTAATGCGTTTGGTATGCTGTGCATCAATGCAGTTGTGGGGCTTGTGAACAGAAACAAAAATATGAGCCCGAATTAAGACATTGTCACAATTTAGCAATAGACTACGCAGTGGTAACTAAACAAAACTTTTTAAAACAGAAATTTAACAGTTTCATATACACTGTATAGAAATACAACTCTGTTATGATTTGTATAATTGCGAAACTCCCTCCTTCTAACCAGTTCAATGTGAAATACCACTAAGCTCATTCTGAAACAGTCTGTAGATTGATTTAGTGCGGAATAAGATTAGTAAACAGCGTAAAACATGAACTGTAACTATAAATGATCAGTGCAGTGAAAAAGCAATAATTAAGTGTTCTGACATCACAAAGTCTTAAATAATGACGCTAAAACAGTCATTGATCACTCTTGTTGTATTCCAGTTTTGCAAAACAGACAATGGTTATAGATTTAGTAGAATTAGTTTTCTGAATATGTATTATATATTCTGGTATTTAAGCAAAATGGCTTTATGGTTGATCCTAAAATAGCGCTTTACATTATTGTTCAGCCTTTTCACATAAAAAAAAACCCTCACTTTCTCACTTCAAAACCTTTACCCCGTGAGAGAGAGATAGAGAGAGAGAGAGGGAGAGGGGGAGAGGGGGGTTTTACCATCAAATTAGTAACGGACGGTTATATATTCCCTCAAGGCAACACGGCGCCTTTGGTGACCCGACGTTTAAAACAAGTAATATAGCCTACTTTGTAACGCATAACATAATATTAGTTACGGATTGACAATCAGATTAAATGTCAGACCTATTTATAAAATATATTATTAAATATTAGATTACATTAGATTGAATGTGTGTCCCGACAGGCTAAGTTGTTATTGGACTTCCATGAATATCACATAAAAAGCTTCCCTATGTGTAGAACACTATTGTATTCATTAAGCCCTAGTAGGTTACCAATTAATGTGTGGAGTACAGCAGACTCTTGGCAGGTAGTCTGAATTTAACTTTTATCCAAACCATACAATCATATGCTGAGATGCATGTGCATAGCTGTTGACACGAAACTTTAAAAGGTCTCAGTTCTGAGATGAATGTGTAAATAATATTTATTTATTTATTTTTTCAAATGTAAGGACCAAGATATCAAACAAAGACCATGCATTTTAGTAGGGTACAGATCACAATCAGCGTTCTGAACAAATGTCTAATCAGAACAGGTGATAGTTCCTACTGTTTTGGACTAGTAAGTCTACTGTATTTATTCAAAACTTTGGATAAGGAAACTGAAGGATTTAGTCTTGAGGTCTTGATTAATAAACTCAGTTGTACAGCCAAACGTAGAATGGGAGTACAGTGGTATATGCACGTTTATAAGGTTAGTATTCCCTATGTTCAAGCGTAAAAGACCAATGATGACGTGAAGCCTATAAACCACACAAACAGATATATAAATAAATAGGTTGATCTACCTATGGAACTTTTCAAATTCATTTTAGATGTATGTAATATTAGTTAGTCTGTTTAAAGAGTAAGTAGCAGGATTCTGAACATTTTTGCATTATACATCCCCACATGTACAACTGTTTCAGTACAGATTAACCCGTTTTATATAATCTCGCTTAATATCATACCCCATTTATTATCATGATTTTTCAAAAAAACCATTCACCATGCACCATAGGTTCTTTTGAGAAATTCTCTTAATATCATCTCACAAACCTGCTTATTCGTTTTGTGCAGCCTGTTAAATGCTGCGTAGCCAGGCTTTACTAAGTAACCACAGAATATAATTAATTTCCAGCACAACTAAGCCAATAATCATCTTGGCTGATAAACTGATATTTTGTGCAGCCTGTCAAATGCTGCGTGGGCACTCCTAATGGGATACAGTTTGATTACAAAACACCAACATCGCCAATTTTTTCTTCATATACAGTCTTATACAAATGCACACATAAAAAAGAACAAGTGCAAAGCCTAAATGATAGCTCTTACCCGTCGACAATTCATGCCTTTTTTAGATAATAACACAAACTGTTTCGCTCCAGTTAATGATACAACATATTTGTCCTGTAGGAAACTACAGTACACCCTTGCTATAAAAACCTTCATTATAACAAGCCTTGGGCTAACATACCTGGCCCCTGGACCCCAATTAAAAAAAAAAAAAAAAAAGATAATATAATATAAACACACACTGTCAACATCCCGGTCGCACACACAGGATACCAGCTCTGCAGTGAAGTCAACTGTTTTGTCTTAATAAAAGCGTGCGCTGTATAACTATGCTTCCGAAAGGAAAATCATTTTATGTTTCAACCAAGCTGGAAACTATATTGATATTTTGAAAAAGGAGTAATACCAATGTAGTGAATATAGGTTGTCAAAAAGCACAGTTTTTTGGCTTGTTCAGCAATCATGCTGTAAAGCAAAACTGATTTAAAGAAAAAAAAGCAACAACAAAAAACAACAACTTGAGGATCCTGCAAACTTTTCATGTCGGGTTGATTTGGACTAAAGGATCGGTTTGGGATTCTTGCATGTTGGATTAAGATTTGGCGCACTTTGAAACGATTCATGTCAGATTGATCTTGAATAAAAGTTCAGCTTCAACTCTGAATTTTTTTTTTTGACCTTTTTTTTTTTTTTTAACCATTTTTTTTAGCCATCACCAATGATTTTTTACCCTGGTTTTCTCCCCAACTTGGAATGCCCAATAATTTTTTATTTTTTTATCCCGGTTCACTGGTGCAACCTCCCAGCAACTTGGGAAACTGAGGCTGAAACACGCGTCCTCCGAAACGTGTTCCTGCCAATCGGTAATTTTGTTCGCACAGCGAATCCACAGCAAAGCCACCAGACCTATAGTGCCAGAGGGCAACACAGATCTCAATGGCTCCATTGCAGACCCGCAGGCATCCTAACAGCCACAGGGGTCACTGGTACGCGGTGAACCGTGGATTGCCCTGCCGACCTAAGCCCTCTCTACTTGGGCGGCGCTCAGCCAATTGTGCGCTGCACCCTAGGAACCCATGGTCACGGTTGGCAATGACAACCTGCAATCTCCAGGCTATAGGGTGCATCCTCCACTCCATGGGGAGCGCCTTTACTGGTTGCCCTTTGGCAAACAGGTACTTGTAATTCTACTTATATCTCACAATCTCATCTCATTAACTTACTCCAATAGTTTTATCTTCATTTTGATTGTCCTGTTGCTATAATGAACTCCTCAATATAATGAACAAAAGGCATTGACCCCAACAGGTTAGTTATAGCGAGGGTGTACTGTATATGTATTTGTTTAAACGTAGCAAACGACTAAATGTACTGTATTAAAACACTGCTCTTTAATTCATTGTTAGTTTTTTTTTTTTTTTTTTTTGCTCGCACTTGTAATGTGCTCTCATAGGCAAATGTGAAACCCGCTTTATATCACAAATTATGCCTGCACGACAATCATGATATAAAACATTAATTTCTGTACCCCTGGTTCCCTGAAAGATAAGACGACCACCAATGACATTATGCATGGGATATGCCTGCCCGTTGGATAGGTATCGCTGAACTCTCTATACCAGAGCTGCCGGTAGGCCCCTTCCTGGGATGATGCACTTGGTCCCGCCCACCAAGGGATTAAAACCATCGTCCTGAGGAAGCCATTCCTCTTTTTCCATCGAACCTGTGGGGGTGACCGATGCGACCTTGCGGTTGGTGGTCGTCTTCTCTTTCAGGGAACCAGTGTTACGATAAGTAATCTAACGTTCCCTTTCAATTCGAAGATGACCACCAGCGACATTATGTATGGGATAATATATACCAGAGCCGTTGTGAGGGAGAATTGTGAGGGAGAAGGAATGGCAGCATATGAGGGACACATCAGAGCCTCATAACACAAGGGTTAGTGGTGTTAGCTTACACCCTCAAGGACCCTCGTGCCTAATGAAGGTAGGGCAGAATCTACCACATTAAGACGGTAGAACCTGGAGAAAGTATGTGGTGTTGCCCACCTAGCCGCAGTAGAAATATTGAAGAGGGCCCTAAATGTAGCCAACCCTCTAGTGGAGTGTGTAGCTACCCTCCCAGGTGGGGGCACGTAGGCACCACCATACGCAGTCGAGACTGTGTCCACAATCCAATGTGACATGCTGCTTTGAGAGGGGTTGTCTTAGAGTCTGTGTCCCATGACAGACAAAGAGTTGGTCAGACTGACGCAGAGCTCTTGTCCTATCCAAGTAGCATCTCAATGCCGGCACTAGGCAGAGGAAATTCAATCTCTCATCTTCCATTGAAGAAAATGGGGGTGGATGGAAGGACTCTAGTTCCACAGACTGATTAACGTGGAAGGCTGTGATCACCTTGGGGAGGAAAGCAGGGTTGGTTCAACCTGACTCATGTGGGAGCGTGGTGAGGGAGCAACGGGCCACCTGCCGGGACGCCTCATGTTCCCGGTGGGATCTCTGCAGGATCTCCACCACGGCTGGCCCAAAGGTGTGTCCCAGAGATATAGACGCGTCTAGCAGCGCAGCTTTATCTACATCAGGGACCCTGGCTTGCAACAACCACAGCTGTCTGCAAGCCACAATAAAGCTAGCCAGACTCCAGCCAACAGTTTGCCCTTGGAGCCACTGGCTCAGGGAGGGGGGCCTCACGCAGTACAAGTTCCATATAGGTCCTCAGTACACTCACTGTGTTTGACAGGCGAGTTCCCAGCGCCTCCACTGCATACGCCAACATGAGGTGCGTTTCCGTCACCCTGCGCTAAGGGTTCGGGCAAGCCAGGTCTCTGGCTAGCCCACCCACCGATGGGGCCTTAACCAGGGCCGCGATGGTGGAGTCTTCTAGGGGAAACTCCGCTAGGTCCAACTTTCCTTGTTGTGGCCTGCTTCAGGGCGCTAGAAGCTGCCGGACGATTCCAGGAGGAGCGTACCTCCTCCATGAAGTCCAGGAAGGCCGGAACTTTTGAGGGCGAGGAATCATCGTCTGTGTCCGGCACACAGACAGGCGTGGTTCTGCCGATGGCGTCCAGGGGACCTGCAGGAAAGCTACAGCATGCCCCATCAGTGCAGAAAATGAGGTAGACAGCGGGGGAGCGCTGGCTTCCAAGGCTACCTCAAAGCCAGGTTCTTCCTCTGCAGGGAGTTCAAGCTGCCCTCCTACCTACATGTCAGAGGAGAAGGAGGCCCCATCCCCAGAGGCCACTATAGAAAACGTGTCCTCTTCACCAGCTGGGATGCCTCCCACCCGCCCTGATCTCCCCTGGGGGAAGGGGGATATGGCAGTTGGGGTTGCAATGGAGCTGGGACTGCAACAGGAGCAGTAGGTGCCTTTTTGGCCAAAAACTCTAGGACCAGGGCCATCTGGTCCATAATGTCCCTCGCTTGCTTTGAACACTTCACCCTTCTCGTCTGTGGAGATGGGAATGACTACTGGGGTCCTGCGCGTCAGGGATGTCCTGGGACAGTTCATGGAGGAGGGGCTCCGGGGCTCCAAGAGCCGCTGATGGTCCAGCCACAGAGGATGCGGAACTCGCCCTTGTGGCCCAATCCAACCAATTCTCCCTTACCCGGGGCTGAAAAGCCGAAGAGATGCTGCAGGCCACCTCTCTTTTGAGGGCCATGGTGGCATGTTGAATGCCCAAGCACCACACACAGAGGGTATACCTATCCTCGTGTGGGATCTTTGCCTTGCATGCCGTACAGGGGTGGAACCCCGACTTGCCTGACATCAGTTCGGTGTTCTGCATTGGCTGTGCACTGAAAACTGCTTCCACTGGCTGTAACGTGCGCTCAAGCACTGATTATATATTGCAGTGCCGTGCGTTCATGCACTAGGGCTGTAGCAGAGGGAACCGAACACCATGCGCACCATGCACCATGTGCACCATGCGTACCGAGCACTATGCACAAGTGTAGCAGTCGGCACCGAGCACCATGTGCACCATGTGGCATGCGTACCGAGCACCATGCACAAGTGTAACAGTCGGCACCGAGCACCATGTGCACCATGTGCCATGCGTACTGAGCCCTCTGTGCACCAAGCACCGTAAGCACTACATGCACCATGTACTGTGCAGCACCGTGCATTCGTGCACTGACGGTGTGGCAATCGCCATCGATCACCATGTGCATTGTGCGTATCGAGCACCATGCACACGAGTACCGTAGCACTACTTGCACCGTGTACCATGCAGCACCATGTACCGTGCACTGACACCGTCGCAATCAGCACCGTGCATCGAGCGTACCTAGCACTGAGTACTGTAGCACTATGTGCACCATGCAGTATGTGCTCTTGCAGTAGTGCTCTAGCAGTGGGCACCAAGCACAGTGCGTAACGAGGACCATGCGCACCGAGTACCGAGAGCGCTATGTGCACCGTGTACCGTGCGGCACTGAGTCCGTGCACCGACGCTGTAGTGCTGGGCACCGTGTGCCGTGTGCAATGGGAACCGTGCGCACCAAGGTACCAGTGCACCGGGGGGCAGCTGTGCAATGGTGCCAACCTTAACCGCGTGGTCACACACCTGGTTCTGCGCTTAGCATGCACCATGGAGACACAAGGGCCGAAGCCGCAGCGGCCAAGTTGAAAGCAGACAGCAAAAACACAGTAGAACAGAAAGGGGAGAACACTTTGTTGTTTACGGCTGTGGTAATCACTCAACAGCGGGGATGTGGCAAGGCCTAACCCATGGAGGAACTGTATTCTCCCAAGAAAGAAATAGACACTCAATCACGGGGTGACTGCACAGGAAATCGCTCACAAATGACAGACAGTAAAAAGCAGAGCAGCCTACAACGCAAGTGAGGATGCTGCTGAAAGACAGAAGCAGAAGAGTCTCGAAGTAGAATCGGTGATTCCAGGAAAGTGGCAGGCAGGCTTTCAGCATGAATGCAAGGGAAATACAACATGACTCAAAGCTCTTTTCTATCAATAAGTTCATCTAGACATAGAGGTCTTACAGTACAGTGTTAAGAAGCAAAAAGAGAAATGGCTTCCTCAGGATGACGGTTTTAATCCCTCAGTGGGCGGGACCAAATGTGTCATCCCAGGAAGGAGACCTATCAGCAGCTCTGGTATAGAGAGCTCAGCAATTCCTACTTAATGGGCAGGCATATCCCATACATAATATTGTTGGTGGTTGTCTTCGAATTAAAATCTCTTTCAAAGCTCTTTTCAAAATGGCTGCTCTAGTGCAGTGATGTTTGAGATCTGTCCTCTAAATCACCTCAGGAAGAGCAATTAAAAAAAAAAAAAACATAACTGGCTTTTTATAAGGGCTCCGGCTTTTCTGTTCTGTACCATATCATGGATCGTTATTGCTGTGTTACCTGTTTGACAATGTGGGCAATAATCCTTACACTATCAGTGCACTAGAGCGGACATTTGGAAGAGCTTTGAAACAAACTTTAAAGTGTAAAAAGTTGTCAGGATGTTAACAATGAAAAGAAAAATTACAGGCATGTTATTTAAACTGTTGTACAACACGTGGTGATGTGTAACGCAACTTTATTCGGAACTCCGCTACTTACTTTTTAAGATCCCCAAATCAAATACCTACATTTTGAAGAAATAAAAATATATTTTCTTCTGAAGTTAGAAGATAGAAAGAACTGTATCTGTCTGTTCTATTTCCTTACCCAGTGTGCTGTCACTTGCAAAACATTACTACAATTTTACTAAAGTGTCTTTAAAAGTTACCTAATTGTATATGCAACATCATAAACAAGGTTTTGCCCCTCCAGGATTATTAACTCCAAGACCAATAAGAGTTCATTGTAAGCAGGCTTAGCTTCTAGCTGGTAAAAGACGCTTCTTGAGCCATCAGATTGACCTTCAGTTTGTTAGTATGTCAGAGTCATGTGACTCTATGAATAACCCATGTCACTTTTGATCAGTGTTAAAGAGAAGTACTGCAACATACATATAAGAAAATCAGGATAACTGCTCCGGAAAGACTCAACAGGCACTGAATCTGTGATGCTTGCTATCTAAAAAAAATATAATAAATGTATAGTCATATTTAAATGTTATTTTAAAATGCAGTGAAACCTGGCTTAATGTCCACCTCGTAATTAAGGCTGATTCCACTAACTTTAACCTCAATAAACCTTCAATATTAAGGCAACCCACATATTAGGGACATATTTTGTTGAGGTTTCACTGTATTAAGATTCTTAGGTCTAGGTCTAGGTCTAGGAGGGGTCTTGGTCAGCCAACTTCAGAATATACAAAATTGATTTTTTTTTTTTTATTATTTTTTATTTTTACCAATACCTAGATCAGTTGTATGCTACAGCATCTGACAGTAAGCATACTGTGTACTAATTCTTACTCATATAACTATAATCACCTCTACCAACATAAGAATTACCGGGTATTTGATGATTGAGATTAAACGATTGTGTTTTTGTCTGCTTTTGTTTCCCAGGTAATTCTTGAAAACAAGCAGGCTGTGCCAACTTCATGAGGTGTGTACAGTTTTAAAATAATATAAAATGAAAAGTTTGTTGCATAGCTGTATTCTTGGATTTTATTACTTAAGTTGTGTTGTCTTGTCCTGTAATAATGTAAGCATTTCTTTAATCTCTGGACATGTCAACTGTATTACAGGTGGTTTCCATTAAAAATGTACCTTTTCACTGCCAAGTTTTAGCCTTTGGGTATATAAATAATAAATCTTGTTCACATTTCCATTTTACTTCATGTTTAGAAACTATTCGATCTGATACTTCATACTCCTTAAATTATGTTACTAGAGATGCTTTGTGTCAAAAAAAAATCTGTATCATTGATATGCCCAGAGGTTAAAAATATTGCAGTTAGCTTCTACTAGACACCGACTGTACTAAAACTTTATTAAGAGAATCATATAATATGGCTTGCAAGGCAAAGTCTTAAAGCCATGGGTATGTATCAATAATATAGTTAAAAGAATGTGGCACTGAAACGTTTAATGTTAACTGGACACTATCTATAATGGAACTAATGCAAGAATCATAGAATACAGTTGTGTACCAAACATAAACTGTACTGTCTCTGTGGCAGTAACTTCAAAAGTATTGACCTCAATAGCAGTATGGGGGAAAAAAACTGCTATGAAAGGGTACATTTTTCTTGTGTAACACAAACAATTGAACTTGGCCTAGGGAATCAAAAGATACATATGTGTACAGAGTATGAAGCCAATATCTCAAAGCATTATAGGTCTTTATCATCCAGAAATCAAAAAGTCAGATAACCCCTAATGTGGAGTCATCTCAGGCAGACCTGGGATAAATTTAGTTATAAATATGGTTTGTGAAAAGTAACTTTATTTGAAAATAATTAAATACATATCGCAGAAAGTAACTATTATTTGAAAATATTTAAATACAAATTGTAAATAATTGAAAATGATGAAATACAGATTGCTGAAAGTAACTATTATTTGAAAATATTTAAATATGATTTGTGGAAAGCAATTATTATTTAAACATATTTAAATATGAGTAAAGTAGTTGAAATACATTGAAATACTTTACACGCTACAAAAATATGTGACTGTAACATACAGCAGCCTAATTATTATCCTGCATTCTAATCAGGTTAAGCCTTGTCCTTGTTAATCACTCAGTTATCTTTGGGAAACTGTTGTATTTCAATTAGATTTAATTTGATCAATTGACTGAAATTTTGAATATTTTATTTCAGTGGGTAAATATTTGAAAAAAATTAAATATCTTTAACCACTGGTTTAATAACAATACTTGGTACATAATTATACATTTAGGGTAATAATTCGTTTTTTATTTTTTATTATTATTAACTATTTGGGAATATATATATTCTTCAAATAACTTACATATATTTAAATATTATCAAATAATATTTGAATATTAAAATATATAAATATTTCAACTATTTGAAATTATTGTTGTTTACAAATAAAATATCAACTAAAACTATATTTGACCCAGGTCTGGTGTCCATAATAACAATGCCTTTGTAGGCTTACCACTCTATCAAGAAAAAGGTGCACAATTCCCCTCATATTTTGAACTTATACACGCCACTACTGCTTTGAAAATAGTATCCAAAATGTTACATAAAGTAGATGTTGTCTTTTTCCTCAGTGCTGCATTTTATGGAGTAAAGTAATTAAGGCACCCAAGCTTTTTGGAAAATATTAAGTCCATGTAATAAATAGAGAGTTGTTTATTTTCATCAATGCTATGTTCGTACAGCAGTAATATTGCGTCCACTTTATTGAATTGGGCTTTTGGTGACAGAAAAAGAAAAGTAATGGAAGGTTGGAAATTCAAGCCACTGCTTCGTTGGGTGCCCTGAGACATCTAACAGGTTGATGGAAAGAACATAGCCCCCTATTTCCCACTCTGCTGTAATGATAAGGTCAAAAATATGATGCTGTCATGCTTTTTTATATTTTCTTTTTACTCTGAAACCACATGTATTTTATTACAAACCCAAATAAGAGGCGTTTTCAACACAACTTAACTAGGCCATACTGTAGTAACTACAAAATGCCCCAAATTGAAGAAATATGTCTTTTCTTTGTTACAAAGTTATTGCGCCAAATATAAATTAAATAAAAAGTAGGAAGATAGGTGCATTTTTTGGAGTCTTATTACCCAGGGCTGTAGAGTGTTTGGTCGGGAGCTGAAGATTATTTCCCCGGCATTTTAAGGTGCTTTGACCACAAGTTCACTAACCGCTCTTCAGTTCTAGTTGCCTGTCGTTGAGATATGTAATGTTGACTAGATCAGCCGAAGTGTCTTTGTATTAGTAAGCACTAATACCACCCAGGACACACCAGTGTAACACCAGCAAAACATAAAGACAATCAGCCCCAGAAAGGAGAATCACTAGAAGGCTCTATCTTACTTATATAAATACACTATGGGGTAGGTGTAATAAAGTGTTGAGCCTGTCACAGTACTCACAAACCAGTTGCAAATGTGTCAGAAATCTTGGGTGAAATGTAGTAAACAATGCTGTTTGCGACTTTTTAGGGAATACTTTGCGGCAGCACTTTCTGTTTGCGGTTCAAGCGTAGATTAATATGCAATTATGGCCGTTCCTGCATAAATTCGCAAAAAGGGGGTGGAGATGAGTGCAAATGAGTGTTCACAAATATTATAATGAGATGCACTAAAGCTGCTGACAATTGCAACACTTACAATTGCATCAATTTCATAAGAACTTTTGAAAGCATGTTTAAACGGTCGCAATTGTTGCTGGCATTTGCCAGTCCGCTTTTGCTCGTGCGTTGCAAGTTGTACTCAATGCATTTTTGAGGCGAATAGCAAATACAGATTTTTCCCTAAAAGCAGGGTGTACTTACAAGCTTTGAAAATAAATTTATATGACATTTCTGGATTCCCCAGTGTGTTGGGAGCAATAGACTGCACAGATGTTTTCACTAACCCCTCCAGCTCGTTCTGAATATCTGTATAGGAATAGGAAAGAGCCCTATTCTGTTAATGTGCAGGTGATTTGTAACTGTACACAACTTAACACTGCACCCCTGACTAACTTAAATAAAAACAGACAGTATACAGTTGGCTTATAGACTACCAATGATAATACAAATTAGTGGTAAAATGCAAAATGTGTTGCTGGTCCTTTGACATTCGTATTAATGAGAAATGACTGTCCTCCTGTAAGTATCATAACTTGTTCATACAGTACTATGCTCTATTTAATTGTCTAGGCTGCCAAGTTAATAATAATAATAATAATAATAATAATAATAATAATAATAATAATAATAATAATAATAATAATAACAAAAAAAAAACCCTGCTAAAATCATTATGCTTCAATTTAAAATAATATTTTATTCACATTGCACACCAATGTGTACAATGCAGCAGCATGAATTATTTTGTGTTACCAAACCGGTAGCCAGCAGGCTAAAGTGCGGTATGTCTTCATTTAATGTTACTACTGTACTGTGTACTGTAGTAGGCATACTGTACAGATTTATATTTTTTTCATAATGTAATGTATAGCCTACCCAAAACACATTAGCGTTATTTCAATGCAGTGATTTATACATCCCTCTGCTGCCGCAACCTTCAACCCAACTCTCGCTATTTATTTGAACAATATCGCACGACTCTTGCAAGAGATCTCTCTAAGAATACGCAACAAATATTTAAATGAGTATATTGCGGCTCTTTTCATTAACATATTTTGTCTTAGTACATATGACAAAATGTATACTTTGCTAAGTGTCACAACGAAAATGCAAATTGCAATGTGTTTGCTCTGCTGCTAGCCCTCCTCAGTACACCTACCCCTTTGTCTGATCTAGCATGCTTTACATACAATATAGATAGACAACTAGAACTGAAAACCAGCTACTGAAATCACCTTTAACACAGACTTGTAAAATCAGAACGAAATAATAATAATAATAATAATAATAATAATAATAATAATATAAACAACACTAACAATAATCTGTATGTTTCTTTCCTGTGTACGCAGACACTAATCAGAACTATTTGTTTCTCTTTTATGGTTTTGCAATGTTCTTGCTGTGGCTACTGACGGTAATCATCTTATAAGATAAGTAATCTTCAGGTTTTATTTTAATTTATTTTCCTAGCAGGCAGGTTATTATAATATTTTACTGAACTGGGCTGACACTGAAATGACAGATCGTGTGACGTTTACTGTCACATACTATATCTTTTCTCTGCAGGCGTTCAGGGCTCAAACACAGTGATGTGATATTGTCATGCGGCACTCTCTTGCCATGACGATTGGAGTTCTCTCAAAATCTCTTCTAATTGCTTGCTGCCTGATGGGCATCTTCTGCAACCCGACAGTCCCCCTTCCGTTGAGCCAAGAGAGGCTGGAGCGTGCCTTGACACAAAGCAAAGACGACCAAGTGTCCAAAAGCGGCCTGAGCCAGGCCACGCAGGACCAACTCAAAGAGATCACCAGAATTGGCAGAGAGGAGGCTGCAAAGAATGGGAAAAATAATAGGAACAAAACCAGCTGGGTTAAACAGAGGCCAGGCTGGAGTAGTCAGGACCTGAGGGTCAAGAGCGAGACACCCCCAGGGGACCGGGTACAACGAGATGAAGAGGCACCAGAGCAGATAGATGAGGGGCCCACCCCCGGGGCCAGTTTCACTCCTGACACCCTGGATGAGTATGCCTACCCAGACTACCGTGGGAAGGGCTGTTTGGATGAGAGCGGCTTTGTGTTTGCCATTGGGGAGAAGTTCACACCGGGGCCTTCTACCTGTCCTTGTCTTTGTACTGAGGAAGGGCCCCTCTGTGCCAAACCGGAGTGCCCAAAGATCCACCCTCGCTGCGTCCGTGTGGATACCAGTCAGTGCTGTCCACAGTGTAAGGAGAGGAAAGATTTCTGTGAATTCAGGGGCAAGACCTACAAGTCTCTCGAGGAGTTTAAGGTGAGAACTTGTTATTTTTTTAAAAAAACAAGTAGCTTCAAAACATATTTTTCACCTTTCCTTGTCTTTTTTTCTGTTTGCAATTGTGTTGAGTGGTTCTGGATTCTGTTCATCCAATACTGAGTTTTTCACATACCTACCCATATAAGCCTATATTTGCCTCTACTGTCTGGCCGATTTATTGGGGCATGTACATACTATCAGATTGAGCCTCCATTTCGTCTGATGACAGAATTGACAAAAAAGATTTATAGCCCTGCTGGGATCACTTCACATCACATGATTAACACTAGAAGGACTGGAGGTACTCATACCTAGAAGCCCCTGTACACTGTAAATAGTATAACGAAAGGAGAAACAGTCAGATTTAATTTTGTTTATATATATATATATATATATATATATATATATATATATATATATATATATATATATATACACACACACACACACACACACACACACACACACACACACACACACATATATATATAGTGAGCAGGGAGAGGGTTAATTTCCTCCCTGCTGAAAAAAAAAAAAAAACATGTCAATGCACATTGGTCTAATTTACAATAATCACCAGGTGCATGGGGATAATTAGTAATAAAACAATTAATACAAATATCAATTATTTTCTGTTTTGTATTTGTAATTAATTTAGAACAATTTGTAGATTTTATTTTTCACTTTGACATTATGGACTTTTTCCTGTTGATCAGTGGCAAAAACTCCTAATTAAATCCATTTTGATTCCATTTTGTAATACAATAAAATGTGGAAAAGTCCAAGGGGGGTGAGTACTTCTCAGAGCCACTGTATATATGAACATGTATAAAACTGAAACGATAGCAATACATTTTTAAATTTTCAACAGCAATCGGTTTATTATCAGATGAGCAAAAGCAACTGAACAATGTAGATAAATAAACTTAGAAGAAAACATTTTACAGAAGTACACAGCCCAAGAAGTATAAAAAAAAGTCTTAATTTCTTTCTTTTTTTCGACAAAAGGGTATTCCTTTACATTGAGTCTAAGGCTGTTCACAGTCAACACAGATAATAACACAGATAACACCACCTTTCTGCACAGGGCACAGCTGTCTGAAGTTTTATTTTTATTGCACTGGCCAACCTGTCATTGGCGTCTCTTGAGGCTCTCAGCAGAATTGCCAGCTTCAGCTGTGGGTACACACCTGGCAGTTTCCCTCTGTTCCAAATGCTTCTTGCGAAGTTCCTGTGCTAATTGCAAAATATATTCTCTCCTTGGTAAATTCTTCTCTGTGCATTCTGTGTAAAGTACCCAAGAGTTCTAAAATACCTGAACAGGCCACCATCGGGAGCCAGCTTTCATGGAATGCTTCCGTGCCGTCGGATCCAAAACATCAATTCCATATTTTGTTGCGTTGCAAAACTCCATGGTCTCTGGTATTTATTTTCACTAGTCCCGATGCTAATTGACTGACCAAAGCAGTGTAGCTGGCAAGAAGGCGCCAGCCTTTCTTTCAAAAGGCTGATTGAAAAACAACAGCCTGTCAGTCATTTACTCAGGAAGAGAGTAGAGACTAATCTAATTACAGCTAAACACATTGGCAAATAAAAATAATAAAGTAGAACACCATTCTGTATGATTAAAATACAATTGTTTTCTGTGTGGCCATCAATGTGATTGCTCCTGGGTCTTTTAGGTATAATGTAATATATCTCCTTTATTTCTGCACTCCTGCGTTTCATGCTTTGCGAGAAATTGTAACACATACGGACGGAAAGATGCACAAACGCACAGCCCTATATGTGTTGCGTGACTGGAGAAAATTACATTTTAAAACCAAAAAAACGCCAAAAGTGTTAATCTTATTTATATCTCTAATTGAGGACAATGCCAAATCCAGTCACATAGACAGGTTCTAATAAAGTGGCCAGACAGTGCATTAATAATGTTACTCACATGTTAGTTATATAACCCAACTGCTGTAAAGCCTTACATATTTGCAAACCTGTTATTATGATTTTTTTGTGTTTGAAAAAAAAAAATGCAAAGGTTTTTGGCACAAATATCAAATTCCACTAACAATATATACTTTGTGTATTGCAACTGGAGCAAAATAGGTTTTATGGGTGTGATTTGCCAAATATTTTGGTCACAAATATTTATGACTTTACAGTTTATCTTTTTAAAGACTTTATCAGAAAGTAAAAAGCTATTTGGTATGTTTTGTCATTCCATTAATGGGATGAGAGCTGAGTTCATTAATTTGGGTTTTAGATTTCTTAAATCCTGAATTATTTTAGCACTTTAGACTGAAGCTGCTAACTTGCAGGATTAAGTTAATTTTAATGCCCATTTTAAGGAAATATATCTTGTGTTTCAGTAAGTCCATTAAATGAGCACAATGTTCTGTACTACAAACTAAATTAGCAGGTAACAGAAGGATCCCTTGAATACTGCAGCAAGGACGCTTCAATAATACATAACTTGAGAGCTAAGAAGCAGTTTTAGTTGGTTCCACTGGGATCAACCAGCTAACAGAGAACCCTTGACCCTTACAATATTTTTTTAAAATCCATCTCACAATTCCATCTAGTAACTGCATGTTTAATTATCCTCTGTAGTACATTCTGAGCTTTAATTGCATGAAACTACTTTTAAGTAAAACAAAAAAAAAACTGTTCTAGTAATAATGATATTAAAGAGAAAATACTGAGCTGAGTTATGTAATGGTTGCACAAATACAGTTGAACAAACCCTTGAGATCCTTTTGCCTTCTCATGATTGTTGCTGAATAGTTGCACTCTCACACAGCTTGCATAGAGTGGATCACATGACTCATAATGTTGATATGTAAATGTGCATACTTTACAGGTCGAGTGTTTGTGACAGTCAGTGTAGCTATGTTAGTTAAAGGTGATGAAGAAAAAAGAAAATTAAAAGAATAGGGGGCTGGAAATCACTGTGATTTTTTTTTTTTTTTTACCAGAGCTGCCACTGGGAGATGTATGTATTTTTTTTAGAAATGCACAATACACTTTTTTAGTTTTATAGTCTTCTTAGCTCAAACACCAAAGTCACTCCACACAATTATAACGACCCATGCAATCTTTTAGTGTAAAATTCATGCTGCAAATATGAAACAGTAACCCTTGTTGATATATCTCTTACCTCTTTAAAACACGGACGGGTTTTGATGGCTCAGAACCGCCACTGATTGTGTGACTTGCCTGTAAGGTCACAGAGCCGTTATATTTTATGCCGTCTCTGAACCATCTTATCTCCATTGTAAAATGCTGTGCAGCACTGAAACGCTCTAGTGGGTGTGGATTGAAAGTCAACATCCCACGTGACTGTATACAGGACGTGTTGGGTATTTTTGTCGTTGGTGTTACATGCTTCCATCTTTTTGAAATAGAATAGCTGATCAAGAACGATGGAGTAATTGGGGTCTGGAATAAGTTAATGAATTCTTAACTTTACGGGCTAACGAGGAGGTGAATTCACAAATAGAAGGGACGGTGCGTGTTGCTATGATTTATGGGTTAATCGCCGTTGCCATGAAAACAATATGTTAGCTGACAGGTTTGAAAGTTGTACTCACATGGTCTGGCTATGTGAAAGGGTTATGTCGGTATTATACCGGCATAGATTGAGCAATTTCATGCTGTGTGAATGAGTATTTTAAATACTTCAAATGTCTCTGAGACAGCTCAGTAACAACATTTGTGTGTGGAAGGGGCTTCTGTAATCTAAATGTGACTTGTTATTACTACAAACAGATTTACAGCTTTTTGTTTCCTGTCAGATTCTCACAGTTAAAGTAGCTGCAAATACCCTCTTTTAAAAAGCTGATGAGCCAGAGGATAACCAGATAGAGCAAAGGGAAAGTTTTTCAGTCAAAGCTTACTCAAAGATCCATGTAGTGGCCCTCCCTATAATGAGTGATGTTTCTGTATTTTGTTGTTCACAAACCATCAGAGCCAAAGGCTTATCATGTATTTTAAAATGACTGTGTATAAGAATCTCCTCTGTTGTTGATTTCTATTATAAGGTATATAGAAATCAATACTTACAGATGATGTTACCTGTTATGTTTAGGTGCTTGGTGTGTTAGACAATATGCATGTTTGTAATTTTGAACTAAGTGCTTGCCTTTGTGAGGTTTTTTTCAATTAACATACAGTATCTTTTACCATAAACTTTGAATAATAGTTTTATTGTATAAGTTAATGCCTTGATAACGATATTATAGTCTATAGCGTTGGATATGGTATTTCATGTGCATGCTGTCAATTCATCCAGTGAAATATTCTCTAGCACCAGAAGCATACACACATAAACTGTACGCCTTTGAATGGCAGAGGGCAGTGTCCACTGTGTTAACCGTGGTTTGTATCAGGGGTTTGGAAATAGGCCTTTTTTTAAAAAGAAAAAACTGTACGATTTTTTATTTGCTCTTTTATAGTAATTGTTATTGAGAAAAAAACGTTTAAGATTATGATTTGTTTTCGTAGTTTGTAGCTGGGGTTTTACTGGTTAGCATTAGGTCTGAAGAACTAGTAATGGTGATATTTTATTGGTCATTTGTATTTATATTGTACTGGTATTGTATTGTGCGTTTGTGCGTTTCAGGTTTCTCCGTGTGAACAGTGCCGCTGTGAGTCCAGCGGGGATGTGCTGTGCACACTCGCAGCGTGCCCACAGACTGAATGTGTTGATCCAGAATACGAGCCTGACCGATGCTGCCCTATGTGCAAAAACGGTACATTTTATCAATTTAAATGTTATTAAAAACCTTTCTCAAAATTAATTATACATGATCATTTGAGTGATATGCTGTATTTATGTGGTGAATTATTTCATGTAATGGAATGACTAGTGCTCCTGGTAACCAAAAATCAAAGATGGTAAAAATGTCAAAGCACTTAATTTACAAACCATAAGTCTACCTTGTGCTTTGGCAAAGTGGCCCACCTAAAATCTGCATCTTTGTGAATGCCAAGTTTAAGTACATTCATAAAAAAAATAATATACGTCATTTGTGTGCTCCGAAGGCGGGTGTTTAAGTTTAGGTCAAATAGGCTATTTTTTTAATGCGCAGGCTTTAGCCAATCAAAACAATGTAGTAATTGTGATGCAATATTTGGGTCGGATCTTCTCTCACATAACGAATCATGTGCAAGTCACGTTTGATTGAAAGCTTGCGAGGCAGTTGGCGTGGTTCTGTTCAAAAGTCACGTTTATTTTAATGTGCATTTTTAAAGTAAGTTATCAGTGCGGCGGTCAACTTGGCAAAATGAATATGCACACAATTTTAATTTTAGTAGAAAGGCTGGGGTGAACAGGATTAAGACAGCTGGCCAAATGCTGACAAATAGCTTAAAATTGTTTGAAAGAGGTATGTGCGGTTTTCTGGTGACATGACTATATAACTGCAAGCCCCGACGCTTTATCCTATGTAAGGGGGAGCAGAAACGGGACGATACTATCTAGGCAATGGTAAGTAACTGACTGACTTAAATTGTATTTAGTAATTGCTTCAAATGTAATACTGTGTTCTCACTGGTTTGGTGACACTGCCTGTTTGACTTTCATTTACTACGAATATATGTAAGTACATTTATTTCTGTCTACTTAAAACATTTTAAATGGTTTATATGGGAGATGTAGTGGTTGGGAATGTTCCGTCTACAGATGTAGTGGTTGGGAATGTTCCGTCTACAGACAGTTTTCCGTCTTAAAAATATTTTGGGAACTAAAAAATGAGTGTGTGTTTGGAATGAGTACTGTGGGCGGGCATGAGCTTTGAGCTTCTTGCAATTTACCATGAAAAAAATAGGCATTTTATTTTCCTTACACTTTTTCACACTGTGAATTCATACTTGTATCAGCACCGTGCATTTGGTTACTATGGCAACACTGTCAAACAAACACCGACTTCATGATTGGTGTTCGAGTCATACTACTGTACAATGACCTAGCGAGTCAGTAATATGTATGATGTTACAGTTTATTAATAATTTGAAGGTAACCGTGGTTTTAAAACTTCTAAATTATTTAGAGGTAACCATTTATTACATCATAGCTAAGAGATTACAATACAGCTAAGAAAAAAGCAATATAGAGTTTTGTTTGGGGATTTTTTTTTAGTTTCTGTTTGTGCTTTTTTGTCAAATAAAACGTTTTTTGCAGTTATTGTGCACAGTGTGTTTGTTTCTGTAGGCTGTATGCAGTGTGTTTTGTATTTATAGTGTATACGTGCAAGTACAGTTATAAACTGCGAAAAAATGTTTGCCTTGCTTCACTCGGCACCATACATTTTTAGTTTACTTTACTCTGCTCAAACCCCGGGGAGATATTTGATGTATTCAGAGTTTTAATTGATTTAAATCATGTTTGTAATGTAAACTGTTTCCTGTGACGTCAGACCTTAGGTACTTGCCCGTCCACCCGAAGTTGGGGCCCACCCAAATTTCCATTCCTAGCTACGCCTCTGCTGTGGTATTGTTGTTTTACTATGTAACCTTAAATAAAATACAGGCTAACTTCACCATAACGAAACCTTCTTATAACGAACACCAATTTTTAATGATCCCAACAGAAAGAAACCATTTTTTCAATGCAGATTAGCCTTAATAGAACGATCAAGTACAGGATCGACCCGGATACAACGATCTCAGTAGACTGACACTGAACATTCTCCATGTCAAGTGCGTTATTCTCAGTGAAAACAAAGACCATGGTTGACTAATTCAAAGATAACGCTAATTCAAAGATGACCTATTGTAGTACGAATCATGCATGAGGAATGTAATCGTTGCCTGTCAGTCATCTTCACACAAACTGCAACCAGACAACAGGTGTGTGGAGCAATCTGCGCTGGATAGTTTTTTCAAGAGAAACGACATGTAATTATTGTATTGAGCATGTAAGTGTACATTCTTTCTTTTTTCATTTCTTTACTGTTTTCTTTGAAACTTACCAGTTAGTGTTGGTGTAATTTATATGTGGAAACAGGTTTGTTTTGTGTGCTTTTTGGAGTTGCCTGCCTGTCTTATCCTCTGTGAGTTACCATCGTTGTCACAACACCCGTTTGTTTACTTTGTGTTTTGTGATTAAATCCCGCGTGCCTGTGCCGGCGTTTCATATTCAACTCCCCACTCTATGTCTTGCAAAGCGGTTACCCACACATATGACACGAGTACCTTGTCACAATACTGTTTACATGTTGATCAGTGTGAAGGAATCTTCATAAAAGTACTATATTGATGTTCAATTCAAATTTGCCGTTTTGTCACTATTCTGATACAGAAAAATGCCAAACCCTATTATAGTGAGCACTCTGATATAACAAACATTTCTCCAGGTCCCATGGGGGTCTGTTCTAGTGAAGTTAGCCTGTATTTTGCATTCTTTTAATTGCTAGAATATATAGCACAATATACCATATATACTTGAAATAGCGCCCAGTCTCGACTGTCCACCCTTGTTTATATTAGTGCCCCAGTTTTACTGGCAAAAGATTCATAAGCGCCCATGCTCTCCAAAGTATTAGTACTGAAAAACAACCAGTGCTAGAGGGTTTAAGGTCAGAGGAAAGAGTATTTGGGGAATGAAGGAACCCCCGCTTTATATATTTTGTGATGATAGCATATGTAATAATTACTCGCTGACATTGTCTCGAGAGCGTTGAAGTCAAGTCTCAAGGTTTACCATTCTATATTCCTGTACCGCTATGCAAACTCCCCCCTTACTCCAAAGATAGAATTGCCTTATTACTGACGGTTTGTCTGCGGGAGCCTTCTGTGTTTCTGTACACAAGACGTCATTACTCGTACAAAGTCGAAAGAGAGGCTGTCACTGTCACTGCCTCATTCACACAGAAATTACCAAAGAAATAAGAGAAATGGTCATAAATCAGAATTAAATTATCGAAACATATAATGTTCTTTATGATGCCAGTGTCAGTGGTTATAAAGACAATAAAAAGAAAGACACCACATGGTTAGAAATAACAGAACAATTGGAAATTGATGGTATGTCTATCTCTCTTTATTTCACCATAATTTTGGTCAAAGTGACAGTGGGCGCAACACACTGGTTTCCTACTTCTGTAAAAGGACGCTTCTTTGTTTTAATAATGTTGACCAATAATAATTACATTCGCACACTAACTGAAAAGATTTTATTAAAACTGAAAATCAAAAAAAAAGTATATTAAACAAATTTTCTTAATAACTAGTATTGTTTTTGAATAATTTATATGTTAAACCAGATCACATATAAACATTCACTGTTAAATGTCTTTTTTTTTTTTTTTAGTGTGTGGTGTACCCATATTTATTTATTTTATTTCATCTCCACAAAAGGAGCGTTTATTATTATTGTTTCACTCTGTTCATGACTGGCCCTAACGACATAATTTTTTTCACAAAAATGTATTGAAAAGTAACATTATTTGTTAAAAGAAAAAAAAAAAAACAGCAGGTAGATGACTCCCTAAGGTCATTCTGTTAGTTACCAAATCTGTTTCATGTATATTTATTTTTAGCCTGTTTTAAAATTAAACATTCACAGCATTTGATGGCATTGAGATCAAATGCAAAATGTGCACGTGAGGCTTGCCTGAGTTGCTGGACAAAGCGTTTAACTTTAGGAATTAATGTAGTGTGGAGATCAGGATTCAACCACTGTAAAAGATTTGAGTGAATTATTTGAAAAATACTGTAACCTGTTTGTGTAGGCTGCTGTGGGATCCTTTGAATAAATATATAAACCTACTCTCTATAGACGCCTTTATCAAATAACTACCCAGGTAAAAAGAAGGTTGAGAAAATAAGCAACCAGGCGCTGTTTCTGAGCAAATACAGTAGGCATCATTTCAATATATACCGATGTTGATGTCATGAATCCTTTTGTGATTTTCTGCATAAGAGCATAGGCCATTTTGTCCACCAATGTTTGTCCGGTTCCTAGAAGAAGCTCTAAAGCCATGAATGTAGACTAGCCCAGCTCTTTTGAATAGTGGTTAAGATGCTCGCTTGTGGAGTGCAGGGTCTCCAGTTCGCGACTAGCTTTCACCCTGTAAAATGTATGACACTTGCACTCCATGCTGTCAGGACGCAATGCTTGTTGTGTGCACTGTGAATTATAAGGGATATGAGCAGGGTTACTGGCACCTTTACTTCTTGTAGTTTGGAACGCGTCATTTCAGTAGCTCCTTGTTAGCTCCTAGTTTCCCATTCAGACCCAGCCTTTAGTGTCTGTGTGTACCAAAGGCTTGTGGAAACAGCTGTCGTGGACTTGGACATGGACATGGACATGGTCGCGGTCATGATCATAATAATCCTAATAATAGATAGATAGCCTGAGTAAACAAGTGACACAAAAAACATGATACTTTTTCAACATTTATATATCCACAAATGATTCAACATTCAATATCCATGTGTGAAAAAGTATGTGCACCTTTAGATTCAGTAACTGGTGGCACCCCCTTGAGCAGCAATGACTTCAACTAAGCGTCTCCTGTAACTGCTGGTCAGTCTCTCGCATCAGTTTTGAGGAATTTTGGCCCATTCCTTTTTACAGAACTGCTTCAACTCAGTGACATTTGAGGGCTTCCTTACATGGACAGCTCACTTCAGGTCCTGCCACAACATTTCTATGGGGTTTAGGTCCGGACTTTGACTAGGCCATTCTAAAACGTGGAATTTCTTATTCTGCAGCCATTCTTTTGTAGATCTGCTTGTATGTTTATGATCATTGTCTTGCTACATGACACACTTTTGGTTCAGCTTCAGCTCACGGACGGATGGCCTGACATTCTCCTCTAGAATCTTCTGATACAATGCAGAATTCATGGTTGTGTCAATGATGGCAAGCCATGCAGGTCCTGAGGCAGCAAAGCAGCCCCAAACTATCACACTCCCACCACCGTGTTTGACGGTTGGGTTGAGGTTCTTCTGTTTGAACGCAGTGTTTGGTTTTCACCAAACATAATGTTTCTCATTGAGGTGAAAACGTTCTACCTTTGACTCGTCTGTCCAGAGAACATTGTTCCAGAAGTCTTGTGGATCATCTATGTGCTCTTTGGCGAACTTCAAATGGGCAGCAATGTTCTTTTTAGAGAGCAGTGGTTTCCTCCTGGCTATCCTTCCATGAACATCATTCGTGTTCAGTCCTCTTCTGATGAGTCATGAACACTCACATGAGCCAAGGCTAGAGTGGCCTGCAGATCCTTGGATGTTACTCTGGGTTTTTTTGTGACTTCCTTGATGATTTTCTGGTTTGTTCTTGGAGAGATTTTGGTAGGATGACCGTTCCTAGGTAGAGTGACTGTGGTCTTGGACTTTCTCCATTTTTAGATCTGTCTGACAGTGGCTTGGTGGAGCCCCAAATCCTTAGAAATGGTTTTGTAACCATTTCTAGACTGATGAGCATCAATAACTGTTTTTCTGAGGTGCTCAGAGATTTCTTTTGATCATGGCATGACATGTTTCCACACATCTGTATGGTGAAGACCAAACTCACAAAGTTTCTGATCTTTATATAGGGTGGGGCCTCCCAAACTCCCCCCTGAATATCTACTTAATTATTTAAACACCAGATTCTGATTATCCCCTTAATTGAGCTGATAAAACCAGGGGTTGAGTTACTTTTTCACATACCCTGAATCTTAATTTCTCATTGTTTGTCTGATTCATACATCATTTTGTTTCAAAAGACATGAAATTGGTTAATATAAACCCTAATGGATATTTAAGAAAAGACTGGTTTTGATTCAAGAAGGCTATCATGGTAAAACATTGGGGTTCATAAACTTTTTCTCAGTACTGTATATAATTATGAGCATGTTTTGTGTCACATCATTTCACAGTAAATATCTATTGTGTATGCATTACTGTGGTTTTAGAATTGAAAAGAAATCGAATAGTGTTACCCGTGGTAGTCTCGTCACTGAACCGCAGGAGTTGACAATAGTTGAGGTGGTCCATGCCAGTAATGATATATGCCTTTGTGAACAATGTGAGCTTGTCAACCATTGACCATGATCTGAAGAGAGACCATGTTTGAATGAAACAACTCTACGTCACACATTTTGAAAGGAACAGTGAAAGGGTGAAGGAATTACAATACCAATATGTACAAGTAAGCTTACTGTAATTTGTGACTAGTTACAGTAACATGATGTCAAGTGTACACTTTCTCAGTTACTGAGTCCTGTTCTGAGCAGGGACCTTAGTTCCGTGAAATGAGTTCTAATGGCCTCAGATTTTCTTCTTGCAGTATAAACACACCTGAACATATCTTTATATGTTTACAGAGAATGGTGGAGTTTGATGCCAGAATTTCTCCATATGAGTATATCTTCGTTGATGAAGTACTTAAAAAATAGATGGTGAGTAAGTAGATTCAAGAAAATGCACAGAGTCCGTTTCTTCAATCAGTTGCCAGGTTTATTGAAATATGCAGGGAGTCTGGTCCCAGGTACAGGACATACAGAACTCAAAATTACAATGCTTGCGTGACATTAAATACCCTTCTGTATAGATGGTCCACCTCCCCTTTCTCTGACATTAACCAATGGTCAAGGTAATTTAATTTATTGTGTGAGTGTTAATGTGTGTGTGTCTGTGTGTGTGTGGTCTAGTGTGACAACCTCTGAACTCAGTGCATTCTTCACACTCCTGGAGACAAAAGGTCCATACATCTGCCTTTTGTTATCTCCTTGCGACCCCCATTGATGCCAGTGGGATTATCTCTTTTGATCTCTCTGAAGTCTAGAGCCTGTTCCCTTCTAGTCCACAGCATTGTTATCTCGTTAGCTTGCAGTCATTGTTGGGCAGTTTGTAGACGCATCGTCTCTATCAGTGGTTAGCAGTACATGCAATTTGAACCAAACAGTCTGCTATCTGCAATATTAGTCTCTTTTCAGAAAAGAACACCAGTATAGCTCTGCTAGTCCACATGCGTAGCAAACCCCTAATCAATTCTCAATCCATGTTTTCCAACAATGAGGCAGGCTTCAACTTGGCAAAAAGACCCAGACATAGCCGAAACATCATTGGACAGCGTACCACTGTGGATGTGCCTGGGCAGCATGGAGGGAACATCACTAATTGTGTTGCCATCTGGCATAACAGAGTTGTTTGCCGCATTCCATTACTTGGCGCACACAATACAGAGCGGCTGCTAGTCTTTCTTGGTGAATTCCCAATGCAGCAATGTCAGCAGGAAGAGAGGTCACAACGTTTGTCATTATTTGGGACAGTGCAAGTTTTCATCATACTGTGGTGGTGCCGGAGTGGTTTGCTGCACATCCCTGCTTCTTGGCAATGTACCTTCCGCCATATTCCCCTTTTCTGAATCGAAGGAGTTTTTCTCCTCCTAGAGGTGGAGGGTGTATGATCACCATCCCATGAATAAGCCACACTTCTCCAGGCCATGAATGAGGCTTGTAATGACATTACAGCAGAAGAACACCAAGCCTGGATCCGTCACACCAGACGATTCTTTCTGTTGCATAGCCAGGAAGAATATTTGCTGTGATGTTGATGAAAACATGTGGCCAGAAAGGAATGAGAGACTCAATGATGTCAAATAAATACAAATGTGTTGTGGCAAAGTGGCTGGTGATTGTGAACAGGTGATGCAGTGCAGAAGAAATCACAAACAATTGTAATCCGGTAGGAAACGGGAGTTTTAATTATAATCTGGGTCTGGTGACCAAAAAGAAAACGCTCCGGCAATACACAACAATTTTTAATGCTCTGAGCCAAACAAACGGGTTTACAATCCCAAACAATAATTGTTGTCCTCCCACAATACTAAAACACGGTCACCAGTCCAGGGTGTGTGTATTAGTGCTCATGGTGGGTAATAACGGGCTATTTGGTGACAGTTCATGAAGTGCAGTTCCGGCTTGTGCTGGCCCAAAAGCAACAGCTCCGGAACGTGTTTAGCCACCTGGTGATTCAACAAACAAGACAATTACTAACATGTAAAAGAAACAAACACTCACGAATATTCTTCTCAGGCAGTTACTACTGCAGTTCTCAGTCCTTCCAGGTTTATGCAGGCAACCCAAGCGAAGGAAAAGATTAGCG
This sequence comes from Polyodon spathula, assembly GCF_017654505.1. Classification (NCBI taxonomy): domain Eukaryota; kingdom Metazoa; phylum Chordata; class Actinopteri; order Acipenseriformes; family Polyodontidae; genus Polyodon; species Polyodon spathula. The sequence goes on from NC_054537.1 coordinate 61,203,514, forward strand.
TTTCTTTGGCCCCTTTTATGCTACCCCGCATGATCCCTTGGTAAACAATTCCAGTTGCGACTATTGCTTGCAGCTGCTACCTCGTTTACCTTCCGGATCAATACGTTCCTGCACAGAGTGTTGCTTCCATCCAGGCTGACCAACTTCCCGACTTCGGAAACAAACTATCAGGCCAGCCGTCCAGATACTTCTCCTTTCGTTATTTAGCACCCTCACAGGTCACGGGGGATGAACTCCGTATGGTTTTGTCATAAAAAACAGTACAGACGCACACAAACATGTATATATATATATATATATATAGATATCTATATATATATATATATATATATATCATAAAGAAGATCCTCGCAACTCTCACGGTTTGTTGACCCTTTAAGAATAGACCCAGGACACCGAAATTGATTTTTACGGCGCTTGCGCGCACTTTTAATGAACACAAATCAAAATAAACAAAAACACAAACAAAACCTAACTCTGTTTTGGAGCTCTTACTGTACACCAGCAGGTCCCTGACTAACCCACAGGACGGCTAAGCCGTTTACCTGTACACAAACAAAACACACAACGAAAGGTTTTCACACAATACCTTTTTTTCTTTGAAACGACTGATCACACACACAGTCGGGCTCTTCACTCAGCAGCCCTGAACAAACTGGCTGTATCCCTTAAATAGCCTGCACCTGGTTCTAATTTGCAATTACCACCAGGTGCAGGGGATTAACTAAATCATTAAAGTGTAAAACCATTGGCCCATTCACCCAAATGTGCATTCTCACATGTTTTTAGCAGGGAGGATTTTTAACCCCCTTCCTGCTATCTGACTATATATATATATATATATATATATATATATATATATATATATATATATATATATATATATATATATATATATATAATTTTTTTTTACTGTAAGTTTAATTTTATAATTAACTGTATTCATTTGTGCCAGTTTAGTATACATTTCTTTAATGATTGATTTTGTGAGTTTTGTAATTGGGTGAAATATTTGAAAAAATAGAGGTATTTTCTTTTGCTTGAATACTTTAGAACAAAAGCTCTAATTATTTCATGATTTGGTGCAAGCATTTGGTTATGCAAGATGTATAATAAAATTTGGCATGGAAACATAGTTTTGCAAATGTATGAAGCTTTTTCTAATTGAGTGGATAGTTTTGGTTTTTGTGTTAACTGTTTTGAGAACTGTGCTAATAGTTCTCAGAAATTGTGGTTTAGCAATTGAGAAAAACTGTAATTTGTAACCGTATACATGCTTGTTTGTTTTGATTACTATACTCTTGATTGGGGGATATTTTGAATGTCAGGTTATTGTGTGGGAGTTTATACCGTCCATCACTTACTGCGGGTGAATCACATTAACACAAACATGCCCAGTCGAAGCGGTGGCAACTGTTCTGTAAGCCTTTGAATTGCATGATCTATTTCCAGTTGAAAGTTGTATTTTATTTTGGTTCAAGAGTTATACCATATAAACCTAAGTGTTTGAAGAATTTATGTAAATATTTGATTTTGCAAGATTATGAATCAATTTCACATGTTTGCTTCATTTTGCAATTGTATTTGATGTTTTCCAACTTCTTTTGTGTTAACCGTTTTGAGAATAGTGCTAATAGTATCAGTAACTGTGCTTTAATGATTGAGAAAAACTGTAATATTTGACAGGAGTTGTAATTATGATGAATTCAGTGCTCCGAATAGAAAGTTTGCCAAGAAATTGTGAAACTTGCTACGCAAAAATAAATAAATGTAGCATTTTTAAACAATAGTGGGTGCTTCGGTTCAAGGACCAGTTCTTCCCAGATGGCAGCAATATATAGCGTTCCAATATTCAGCAGGTTACCTATTAGGCTGTTACAAAGGAATACCCATTCAAACCAGCACTCTTGGCAGTAATTACAAATTCCAGCTTTAATGGGAAAGTTGGGCAGAGAGTTTTGTTTTGTTATTTTCAATAAATGTGTAGCACTTAGGTATGCTTTTGTACAGTAATCCTACAGCTTATGGGAAATAAGGGGTTATGTTCTCCATGGCAGTGGTTACACTTATCAAAGCCTGTCTAAGTTGCATTTTCCTTCACTAAACACAAATGAAAAACACAGTAATATAAAAACAATGCAAATTCTGTAACATACTGGGTAATGTGACATGTAAAAAGTAGTAAAATTATAACATTATAAAAAGTAAGATTTTATTTACCTTGAATCCTTAGAGTTGAAAGCCAGGGTGTTGTTGACTGGTGGCAGTTACGCTAAGTTAACACGGAGCAATGAGAACGCATGCTACTATGACTTGTACACAAGACAAAGCTAGAGATAATGCTGGTACTGGAAGGGGGAGATGCTGGTGAGATGGGAGCGCACTAGAATACACATGATGGCGCGGAAGCAAATGCGGATGCGTCATATGTTTCCGTGCAAACCGCGTATACACAAATCTATATGCCGTGGTTGGCGAATAGGTATACAAAAGCAAAACCGTGTATACATGAACTCCACGGTTGGCAAATACACGGTTGGCAAGGGATTACTGTAATATTGTGATGGGTGTGGTGGTGAAACAGACATCACAGAGTCACTGGTACAGGTGCAAATAACCCCAATACCAGCAATGGTAGAGGGTGTGTTTTATTTATGGGAACGCAGTCCAAAGCAACAAAAAAGTACAAATCATAGGTCCCAATAGAGCAAGTCCTTCTCAGCTCTATTGTGCACTTGCAGGGTGGTTGAAAGTGCAGGTGCTCAGGTGCTGAAGTGTCCAGTTCAGTTGTGCGGGGTGTGTGGTGTCCAAGGTGAAAGTGCTGGCAGTAGTGCAGCACCTTCTTGTGGTGACGACTCACTCCGACCCCGGTCCTGACAGTAAACAAACTAAAAACAGGTAGCAAACAAACATACACACACACACACACGGCTCAGCATCCCAGGTTCAGTGTTATCTTATTGTTATGTATAAGGTGGCCGACTTCCTATCCTGCCCCTCTCTCCAAGCCGGCCTGTCTCAGTTCAGGCGTGCAAGTACCCCTGCTTAGCGCCCTCTTGGGTCGGGAGGGAGATTTACAGCTCAGATCCTCTCGCTGTCTGTCACAAATATATATTAAATCATAAATGCAAGTGTGTTTTTTTGGCTGGTTACTTCCAGAATTTGGTGGGGCAATGCAAATAAAAAATATGACAGCGCTGCCATGATTAGAATCCCCAGCTAAGTCAGAGACATTTGAAGAACGTAGACATACATTCCAGCCCACCAGCATTCCTCTCCTACCAAATCATAACTTAACATACACTTTTTCCCCTTTTTACAACGTTATCCCCAGAGCACTGTCGTCTTCATCCACATTTTTACTTAAAAACAGCCTTAAACTTTAGTACTGTAGTTTGTAATAGGTTCCTAATGTTCTCTTCATTGGGATCACAAGGACGTCTGACTGAATCAGACAATTGTGTGGGACATGTGTATGACTCTTGACTCTGGAAACATTTAAAATAAGAACTGGTTATTGGAGACTGATTCAGTGTACCATCAAAAGTGGCACATAGGGAATCGGACACTGATTATTTTGTTCCTCGTGCCTATTCAATGGCAAGGCCCAGAAAGACTCATTTGATTTCCCCACGGAAAGTCAAATTGGTAAAGATTTGTTAAGTGATGGTTCTGCGTCTATAGAAAAAGTACCAGAACAATGTTCCTGTACTTTAGTTTATACACTACCGGTCAAAAGTTTTAGAACACCTCCATTTTTCCAGTTTTTAATGAAATTTACGCAGTTTAATGTCTCAGTATACTCTGAAATTAAAGCATAGAACAAATAAACAATTGGAGATAAAAAAGAAATCATGGAATCGTTTTGTTTAACAAAATTGAATCAAAATTTTTGACTCATTAAAGTAGCCACCTTTTGCAGATATAACAGCCGAACACACTCGTGGCATTCTTTCTACAGTGGAAATCAAATATTGTTCGGAAAGTTCTTCCCAACACTGTTGCAGAAGTTCCCACAAATGTGTTGCACTTGTAGGTTGCTTTGCTTTCACCCTTCTGTCCAGTTCATCCCAAACCAGCTCGATGGGGTTTAAGTCTGGAGACTGTGCTGGCCATTCCATGATTTGAAGCCTACCATCTTGTTCTTTTCTTCTAAGGTAGTTCTGACATAGCCTGGAGGTATGTTGTGGGTCATTATCTTTGTAGGATGAATCCCTGACCAACTAGGCGTATACCAGAGGGTATTGCATGGCGCTGCAAAATGCTGTGGTAGCTGTTTTGGTTCAGGGTGCCACTCTGCAAGTCGCCAACTCTGGATCCAGCAAAAGAGCCCCAGACCATCACGCTTCCTCCTCCATGTTTGACAGTTGGTGTCACACACCGAGGAACCATCTTTTGCCTACTCGACAGCGTTCAAAAACGTGAACGTGAACCTGCGTGATGAACCGAAGATTTCAAATTTTGATTCGTCGGTCCATAAGACCTTCTTCCAGTCTACAGTAGTCCACTGGCAGTGCTTCATGGCCCAGGCAAGCCTCTTTTTCTTATTTTGCCATCTTAGCAATGGCTTTCTTACTGCCACTCGACCTGTCAAACCTGCAGCTCGAAGTCTTCTCTTCACAGTTGAAACTGAGACTTGCTTACTTCGACCAGTGTTAAGCTGTGCTTGAAGCTGTTATCCTGTGGGCCACCTATCACGCAAGCTATTGACTCTCAGAAACTTGTCTTCTGATTCTGTTGTGGCTTTAGGTCTGCCAGACCTCTTCCTGTCAGAGTTTCCTCCAGTTTCCAAGTGCCTTTTGATGGTGTAGGAAACTGTACTCACTGACACCTTGGCTTTCTTTGCAATTTCTGTAAAGGAAAGACCTACACTTTTAAGGGTTATAATGGTCTGTCTGTCTTCCTTTGTTAATTACCTTTTTCTCCCTATTATGATAGCAATATACTACTTCCTGCAATACAATACTGTCCAAATAATGCTTAAGAAGGTGAGGTAACACAGTCTGTTCCAACACTGCTTTTATACAGAGAGAGAGTTTGTAAGTTGGGACACCTGTAGGAATTGTTAGCATCAACTTTCAAGGCTTAAATTACTTCCATTGCTGCAGATCAGCTCTAAGTTGTTAACCCATAACTTGTTCCCTGAAAAAGGCCTTTTTGTATAACTCTGAAATGTACATTATTTTTCAGTTTTTGGTAACCTAAACTTTTTTTTAACCTCTGGCAGTTTACCGCTTACCTTTTTACCATTTCAGGTTATTCACTGGACTTGAACTGCTTAAATTTCAATAAATACTGGAAAAATGGGGGTGTTCTAAAACTTTTGACTGGTAGTGTAATTTATAAGTTAATCTCTCTGAAGTTGCTATCTTCGGCAGAAAACATTTGTGGAATGGTGTGGTAGGGTTTAAGGCCTGCCCTGGTAAATAGTATGTTTTGCTTTGAGTTTATAACTAAAATATGGTTTTGTTTTGATTGTAAATAAAATGTGTTAAAGTTTATAAAAACAAATGTGTGCTGGGTGGCAGGGTTGGGAAGTTAGACCTCCCTAACTGCCTAATTGAAACCCAGAGTGCAGGTGGCCAGGTGTCAATTGCATAATTGATAATCAATTAACCCTGGTCATCTGCCTTTAAAAAGAGGCTGAAAAGCCAGTTTCTTTGTTTGTTTCTTCTTGTTTACCAGCATGAACAGGATCAATCAACAGGATAGACCCACCAAGGTTATCACTGTGTGTAGATTGGGATGACTGGCACATTTAGGTACTGATTCATTTAGGGGATTTTTAATCCTAACAAAGTTTATTTAGTTTATGTTAGGAAGAAAGTTCCTGGTGTGGGGCCCTCCCTGTGTAGTGGGAGTAGTGCATGGCCTGAACTTGGCTACCGTTTATTTTGTAGCTGGTTTTGTACAGTGTTTTTTGTTTTGCATTTTTGTTATGTACACTGTGTGTGTGTGAGTCCTCACTAGGCCTACCATTGCTGACACCCTACCACTGCAACTGCCTGTGATTCCTAATAAAATCACTTCAGTGTCACTGCACCAGTTGTTCAAGCAAAAAGAAAAAATGCTGTTGAAACCAAAAATCTAGATCATTAGGGAAATGCCTTTTCTTGCTGCAAAGCCTTTAGTCATATTGCAGAGATGGCTTGGGTTTTAAGTGTGCTCTAGTGCACATCAGAAAAAAAAGTATTTGCACTGATGTCTGTGACTATCTCTTCCATTAGCAAAGTGTATAAAGCAAATGCTTAGGAATACAGGTGAAGGCACACGTGCATAACAATCTGTACTGTGGAAAATACATTGGCCTGGACGTAACAAGTAACATGGTTTGAAGGATTAGTTTTTTTTTTTTTTGTTTTTTTTTTTTGGGGGGGGGGGGGGGGGGGGGGGGGTGGGGGGGGGGGGGGGGAGGGGGGGGGTGGGGGGTTGGGGGGGGGGGGGGGGGGGGGGGTGGGGGGGGGGGGGGGGGAAACGCCGCCCACCCCACCCGGACCTTTTTTTTTAACATGAAACACATTTAAGTGGTCAAATATGGTGTAGTGATCTGGTGTTCATGAACATTTTTTCTGCTTTTTTTTTTTTTTTTTTTTTTTTTTAAATAAAAATGGTAGTGCCGTTATTTCTAAAAGGCATTGACAATGTCAACCCAAGGGACTTTTTCGACCTGAAAAAAGAAACAAGCACCAGAGGTCACAAATGGAGATTAGACAAGGGGGCATTCAAAATAGAAAATAGGAGGCACTTTTTTTACACAGAGAATTGTGAGGGTCGGGAACCAACTGCTCAGTAATGTTGTTGAAGCTGACACCTTGGGATCCTTCAAGAAGCTGGTTGATGAGATTCTGGGATCAATAAGCTACTAACAACCAAACGAGCAAGATGGGCCGAATGGCTTCCTCTTGTTTGTAAACTTTCTTATGTTCTTATTGCTTTATTTTAATTGTGTATTGTAATATTTGTTGGCTTTGTTTACTAAATTGACTGATACTGAGTATCTGTCAGGGTCCCAGAATATCTCCTCTGGCAAAGGCACTTCTGTGTGGTGTACAGGGTGTCATATAGTCAGGAGAGTAGAGGGGTCTCTGAGGGTCTCCCCTGGTAAAGGCACAGCCGCCTGGTGAGCAGGGTGGGTCATACAGTCTTGTATTCCGCAGGGAGCTTAACATTGGCTCTGGCACTCCCTTGGGTGAGTGAGACAAAACTGTGAGACGTTTTCTCATTATCGCACTACAACAGATGCTACAGACCAGACAGCCCATGAGATTAAGTTCTTTTGTTAGAGAAAATTGGATTTCTGAAAAAACAAGAAGTTTGCAAAGAACCCATTACTTGTGCTCGTACTGTACTCGTACTCGGAAACCAGTACTTGTACGAATGCTTGTACTTGGGTAACATCACAGGAAGTGGGTGTGGCTAAACTGGATGTGCCATTAAAATTCATATCTAACCTTCAATTTCACTCAGAAAGTGACCATACAGTGATTTATATTTATTTAATTGTTGAGCTCACACAGAAGGTGAAAAGTAAACACAGTTAACTTATAATTTTAATGCAAAAAAACAACACAAAACTGGTTTATATTTAAACCGGTAATGTTGTTTTGAGGGTCTAAGCATTCTTTTAATTTTTTTTTTTTTTTTTTTGTTTTAATGCAAGCAACGGTAAATGCCTTTAAAATACCAAAAACAAATATAAACTACAAAAATAAGTATTATATTGTACTTGGATATGTAACGTGAACAAAATCTAGTAACAAAAATAAATAATTGTCAACAACTACCTGTATAACGTTGCATTGCAGCTTGCACACATAATTAAAAAAAAAAAAAAAAAAGATAGGCTTCATCCCTCAAAGTAAAAAAGAGAATGCCAGTCCAAATAGCGATGTTATCTGAGTTTCAAAGTCCTGTAAAGGGGGGGCACATTTACTCCAAATTGCCTGGCTCTCTCCAGCATCAATTCTACAAATCAACAGGGGCTATAGCAGTAGCCTAGCTTATGAAAGTTGCAGAATAATATATATATATATATGTACTGTAGGGGGTAATAAGCAGGCTTCTGTAAATAATGCAGTAACCAATACAGTGCTAGAAACGTATGTATTACACACATAGGCTCTCATTCTAAGAGAGAAAATTGACATATGGCTACATCTTTTCTACATCTATCTCAGCTCCCCTGTCACTCTCAGCACTCAATCCTGCAAGTAAACAGGAGCTGCTCATGATAGCCTATACAGTATATGACAGTATTTTTTGCTCACTGAAGATGGGGGAAAAATAATAAAATAATATTTTTCAATATTGTACTGTAATAGGTAATAACAGAGTACTGTAAATAATGCAGTTATCAAATACAGTGGTGGAAATTAATGTATTGCATGCACATCGATGCAGTTTCATGAAAATCACTATTGGCTGAGCAAATAAATATTTATTGATAGATATGTCATTTTAGAAGTGATACACCATTTCTACATCTCCCTCAGCTCTCAACAACTTATTCTGCCAGGAAGCAGGAGCTGTGATTGTAGTATGTGACACATTTAGATTTTTTTGTAACCACCATAAGGTGGAACGTTTATAATGTGTTCTTTGAAAAAGGATTACTCCTGGTTAAATAGGAATTAACAATACGTGTTACCATTTTGAAGTCCTAATTTGCCATTTGAATTCTTGTTGTGCAAGAATGTATTTGTTTTCAAATGAAATGGGATATCTGTGATTGGGAGACCACTTAGCCCAGATTGCAAATTTTATGTTTATTAAGTGTTTTATGTTGTATGTAGTGTGTTAATGTTGGTGTGTATGTATAAAATACACAGGATATAAATATGGGTTACGAGCACAAGTGTTTCAAATGTATATTTGTATTTAGGCACGAGGATTGCACAGCACTTCACGTGCAGGTAAAATGTAATATGTGAGCACAGGGAATTGCACTTTATTAATTCACGTGCAGTTGTACCGAGACTCCAATTGAATGATTGATTAGCAATCGAGTCTCGGTACAGCTGCATATAGACAGCGTGTTTTCACTAACTCTGGGTTGAGAAGGAGATACTATATTAACAATTACTATTTTGTGCTGGAAGCTCAAAAGTAGTTGTGATATTCGATGTATCACTGATGAAAAAAAATACACAGCCCTTAAGCAGAACACAAAACTTGTGGTGAAAAAAAAAACTCATGGAACATATCCTTGCCTTACAAAATGTTCTTCTTAAAAGCTAATGCAAAACAGACAATAGCGTGTGTGTATTAGATCATACTGTTTAAATAACATACATTTAATTTTTTAGTTGTTTCAACACTCTTTTTAAAATGTCAGCTTGGTGTAAGGATCATTGCCCACATTGTCAAACAGGTAACACAGCAATAACGATCCATGATGTGGTGCAGAACAGAAAAGCCCCCCAGAGCATTTGTTGTTATATTTTTATTTTATTTATTTTTCCTGTAGTGATTTAGAGGACAGATCTCAAACCCCAGCGCACTGAAGGGGACATTTTGAAAAGAGCTTTGAAACAGACTTTAAAGTTATAAGTGTAAAAAGCTGTCAGGATGTTAACAATGAAAAGAACAATTACAGGTACATTATTTAAACGGTTGTAGCAACACGTGGAGACGTATAATGCTATATTTTTCAGAACCCCGCTACTTTTTAAAGCAACACAGAGAAAACCTGAATACCAGTAGAAAGCACCTGAATCCTGCATGCAGGTACAGTACAAACAAGTGAATGGCTTTCTGTGAGAATGGTTTAAACAGGCTTATGCTAAAAACCAGGTAAAGATTTTAATGAGGCATTGTTGTGTTTTTTTGAGCGTTCAGATTTTTAGGTACAGTATTAGGTACCTTATTTTAGGTACAGTATTATATTTTTTACAGTAAGTCTGTAATCTATCACACTGACAATTTTCCAGTCCCAAGCGACGCCAGATTGTACAGGTTTTACTGTAGAATAAAATTAAATCAACAAGGGGGGGAAAAAAAAAAAACAGCCCCACAGAAAAGGATTGGAAGGGATTAGATTACTTTGGACAGGAAGATTGAGTGTAAAGACACTGCGTCACAAGACAAAAAAAACAATACAACACAAAAACGGCTATAAAATAAATTAGGCACTTGTGTTTTTTTTTTTTTTTTAATACATTTATCTGTATGGTAGAGCGCACCCACAAACTGAAGCCTTGAAAAACCGTTGACTGTACCCATTGCGAATACTCGTTTGTGGACAGTGGCACATCCCTAATATATATGGTTACTATATTGCCCAATGTGTGCCAACACTCAACAACCTACCCCCTCCCCCAAACTGGATGAAAGTGATTACAAATGCAAGATGCCACTAAGATGTTAACATAATTGCTATGCAATGCAACATCCTGAGGGTGGAATTAACAGGGATTTAAGGCTGAAGGACCATGGCAAAAACCACTAAATGTGTTTTTAATGGATTTGACTTTTCTTCTGTCTCTTTCACTGTTTTCCAAAATAGTCATACCTCAGTTTGTTGGTTTATTAATATATATTCATGTAGCAGTAAGTGAGTTTCAAGCCGTGGTTAATGACTTAGAAAACGCCCACTTATAGTGGAGTCCACTTCTATTCTTTATCTGTAATCCATACCAAGTCAACATGCCTTACTCTTCTCTGCCTTGTGGGAATATGACTGATCAGTTATTCACACTGAATTTTTTTTTCTTCTAAAAGCAGAGATATCTAGGCTTCATTTTAAAGCACTCCTTTGAACAGACTGATTGAAATGATTTGGTCCCATATGGTTATGGAGGTCCTGGGTACTTATTAATAATAAAAAGACAGCATTAGAACATAATTCCTATCAGAAATAACAAAATGACAAGCTTCGAGGCCAGAGTGATTGTAGCTAAATGGAAAATGTTGTAAATCCTATTTCCATAAAGAGGACGCACTCCCTTATCAATTTCTCAGTAAGCCGAAATGGGTTGCTATAAACATATTGCTTTCTCCCATGTATTATGTATGGCTATGAGTGGTATTCATCACTGGTTTTTTACTATTTAATGAAGATTTGTTTTGTTGTATTGGTAAGAATACAGAAAAACAGGTTTTGTGTCTATAGTCATAACTGAAATGTCAATGTCTCGTACAAGATTCATGTTGCGCTTGTTTTTGCACGAGCAAGATCATAAAAATCTCCACCAAGTTTAGCACGATTTGTACTGCTCAACTCAGCAGGCAGTCTAAGAAAAAAAAGAATTGGGTAGGTATGTTTCAATAATCATTGCTTTATTATTGGCATTGAAACTTCTGGAATATAACCTCTTATTATCAGGAATGTATTCAACCGGTGCCTCTAAGTGCATAGCAGATCAGGTCTGTTCATTTAAAGACCTTTGATCTGGAGCAGCGCATTGACATGTAGCATCTGGTTTACAAAAAGGGCCCTCTCTGAAATAAGCATTACAACAATGAATGAGCTGCAGCAGACATGTTCCCTATCACAGTAGATGAAACTGAATAAAATAAAACAGTCATTAACACAATGTTTCCAGCAGGTGTTTGACACAATGAAGATTAAGCAGCTTGAAATGTCATTGCAAATGCTTTTACATTGCCCTTTACTATTTTATGGTGTTTGCAGTTATTCTGAAAGGTTCTGGGTACTGTTGCTCCAGACTTGTATTTTATTTTTTCTCCAAATCTGCTGTTTCCTGGCTTTGTGCTTGTTCCTCTTGGAGCTGGCAGAGTTGAAAGGTCTTTATTTTCACAGGATTTGTATGGAATTAGGGAGGTCGTTCAGTAGTGGATCCAGATGAGCTGGTTTAGAGAAACACATCATGACGATAATTGATTATTGGAGCCACTTATTCCTAAACCACTTAGAATGATTGCAAAACAATAAAATACAGAGAAATGCAAAAACAGCTGCATTCCCTATTAAACACTTACACCATAGAAAAGTACTGTTTTATATACCATTTCATAGTCTCACCAAAACTCACTCTTTCTAAAAACACCCAATACAAAATACCAGTTATGTTACATAACTATTGAAAAAAAAAGCCAGTATCTAAAGAAATCGCCTCTAAGGATCTTTTCTTGTGTACAAATGTTATCTCATGCATGGGCACAATTCTGAAGTTAAAAAAAAAAAAAAAAACAGCAACCCTTTTTTTGTTTGTTTAATAGTATAGTTGTTGTGTTTTTCTGTTGTTGTTTATAATAAGTGAATCTGTGGTGTGTAAGAGACATCATTTTGTATACTTTGCATAGGACCTGAGCCTGTTGCTGAAACTGCACAAGATGACACCTCTTATACAATAGGAGACACTGGATTATTGCACATTTTATTTGGAATATTTGTCAATACTGACGAATGAAAATACTGAATTTGCTACAGATGTAACAAACCTGTAACACCAGTGTTTGTGAAGGGTGTTTAATGTACCTGTATTTTTTACTGATCATGATTATGTTAAGAACACATTTGTTGTTTTGTTTTTTAACAAAGTTCAACGTTCTTTAAAGGTCTGTTCTAGAATGCAAAAATCAAAGACAATATGGGTCATCATTCATAATAAGTCATCATTCCACAGCACCACTGATTAATGTTGAAATGTATTAGGTGGAATAAATACATAAATTAAAAGGCATTTTGAAGTTATTGTTTTGTTCCACTGAAAATCAAGTGGTTTCAATACTTCTATACCCACTGCAGTAATAAATTAAATTTAAAAAGTGACTAAAACGTAGATAAGCAATTATAGTGTGTAGACTTCTGTGGCAAAGTGCCCGCCTCTGTTGTATGTTGTGTGTTAATGTTGGTATATAGTCACTGGTACACGGGACATAAACGGGTCTGTGTAACACAAGTGTTTAAAATGTGTATTTGTATTTAAGCACGAGGATTACACAGCACTTCACGTGCAAGTAAAATGTAATAATATGTGAGCACGGGGAATTGCACTTTATTAATTCACGTGCAGTTGTACCAAGACTCCAATTGAATGATTGATTAGCAATCGAGTCTCAGTACAGCTGGATAAAAGCAGCATGTTTTCACTCAGTCAGGGTTGTGTGTTCGGTGAGTGGAGAACGGGATTGGAGACGGAGGTAATAATAATAATAATAGTAGTTAAAAAATATCAGCTCACCATGTTTGTTTAGTGTTAGTCCGTTTTGTTTGTCTCTTTTGTTTTGGCGAAAGTGCCGTGTTCTGTGTTTTTGTTTGTCTTGCAACCTTTTATTTTCTGTCCATCTGTTCATTATTAAATGCTGAGCGAGACCATTCGCTCAGCTTCACCAAACTCCACCTCTCTTTGTTTATTTCCTGGTTCCTGTTTCTGGTCTGACGTCCCCCACTCCAGCCGTCTTTGTGACAACTTCCCATACATGTATACTGAATACTTGATATGTGTACTGAATGTACTGTATATGTATAGCTAGCTGTTGCTGAGAGAATAGTTTGTGCCTCCTTGAAGCAGAAGCAGCTAAGGGGTCAGTGTGACAGCTGATGTTAATATTTTAATTCAGTGTTTCATTGCTGTTGAATAAAAGCTTTACAGGAACTGTTTGGAGGACAAACTACTGCAAGCATGACTGTGCTTTGCACGTGTAACAGGGTTAATGTAGCATTTATTGTTAATTGTCCCAACAATTGAATTTGACCAGGGGAAAATACAAAGGAATAGTCATTATGGGTCCTCCTTCTTCAATGCAATGGTGCGGAGAAAATCGATTTATGCCAAAACTAGAGCCGTATGGTTAAATGCTGCCTTGTACTCCTTTGAAAAGTAGAAAAACACCTTGGTGACAGGTTTTCAATAGCATGCACTTGTATCCTAATGTCAAAGATATTGCACCAACCCACTGTGCCAGAATTTTGATGGTTTGAGTAGGAGAATACATGCTAAAGCAAGTAGCTGATGTGACCCTTACTAAAGTAAAAAAAGAAGCAAAGTGTAATAAAGCATAGAAGTATGGTAAAATAGGTTAGCATTGTACAGCCCAGCCCAGAGATTTGGTAAAGCACATAAAATACATTGCAAACTATGATACATGTATAGTATAGGAAAAGCATGGGAAAATTGCAAAATTAGCTGTGCAAATTTACTATACAAAATCTTTAAAATGGGAAAGAGGGCTAACTGTTTCACAAGTGCAGAAACTCTTCAGATCCCTTACAGCCCCCAAACGAAGCGCAGCACTTCTTCTTTATTTATTTTTTATTTTATTTCTTCTGTTGCATTAGCATCAGCAGTAATTTAGGAGAATTGGCTCCAAACAGAAGTTCTGAAAATGAGTTCTGAGGAATTTGTGATAAACAGTCTGACTCTGAGCCAGAAGCACATTAGGAGGTTCAATATAGAGTATGCAAGCAGCGTATTGGAAAAGGATTCCAGGGAGACGTAAAAACTGCTCGGAGGCAGATTCTAATTAAAGAAGAAACTGTAAGATGGAGCAATAGGCAGCAAGGGACATGAGAGATTTGCAGACTACTCACTGAGTATTATTGCATATCAATAACTAAAAAACTCATACAGACTACTGTATACATGTTTCAAGATGTCTGATGCCTTGAAGAGCAGCCTGGTAAGGGGCTGCAATATCAGTTTTATTTTAACTAATGTTTTTTTCTTCCTGTTTAGAATCACTTGTATATAATTTTCAGTTTCAGTCATCACATCCTGGGAACTAAAACTCAGAAGTTAGGCCTAAACTCCCCAAAATTGATTTTAAAAAAGGATTACAACAACTGGCATTTGTATATCAGTGTCCCTTCTATATGAATGGATGGACAAGCCTTCACAAGCATTTTATTACCAACATATTTGCCTAAATAAACCTGAGCAGAACCAATAGCAGACCACAGCATTAACAGCATGGAACACAGTGGAGCACATTTAATGAGCAGAAACAAACTATGCAGTTAGCTTTTCTGTGAAGTCATTTTAGTGTGGCTGTTTTTAAATAAATAAATAAATAAATAAACAAATAAATAAAATTCTGGCAGACATTATGCAAATCTTACGAAGTACAATTGGTTCTTACTCAGCCTATCTTATAAATATGTGACCAAGAAAGGCTTGTCCCTGAAGATAAGAAAGTTAATTGAATGCATTAATTCAGCATGACAAATTATCTGATTTTAGGCTACACCATTCTGAATGGTAATCTTGATTAGTAGTGCACTATAAAAAATATGAAAGCCAGGGCGCTCATTGGAGGCTTTTGCCCTTCATCAGTGAGCATTAATATCAAATAATTGATTTCTTGCCATTTGCACCTATTTGTATACTTCCTATGATTAGAAATCAACAGCACTGTCGTCACTGGCATCGGAAAAGTATGCACGCATTTTTTGTGGGATTTTACATTTGCGAGGTACTGCAATAGTAGCATAACCAGAGGGAATGAGATTAATCTTTTCAAACTGCATTAGTTGCCACTGCCATTTCCCCAGAGACCTGTCTTGACAGCCATCAGAACAAATAGAAACCCACTGAGCCTCAGAAGCCTTTGGTGTAAGCAGTGTGTGGTGGAACCAATGTATATTCTTTTAGTATGCCTAGAAGACTAATATGCAAGAGTTTGGGGTTTATAGTACAAAATATAGTACAAAATAATTCCATCAAATCTTATTTGTTGTGAACTTCCATTCGCTAAGTAGATATGTAGATATGTGCAGTTTTGAAAGAAGCACATGTTACAGCAAATGTTTTTTTTAAAGATATCTGGTACTTTGCTAGGTTGAAGAAAACAGTTTGCATGCCTTACTTTAAAGTATGCTGTTACTGTTTCATTTCCTTTCATGTTGGCCAGTAGGGGAAGTATCAGGTTAGTTTAATTAAGACAAGTTAATTTATGACAGAAAAAAAGGCATTGAAGCGGTAGGTTCAATGTGCAGGTAAAATGACCTAGGAAGTCCAAGACTACCTACAAGTAACATGTAAAAAGATAGTTATTCTAAATAGTAGAATACCACTAGGTGCCATTTTGTAAGGAAGATATGTGTTGGCTATAACATGTGTTGCTTCCAAAAGTGAGACCTACTGTAGCTGATGAAATTGTCACTAGGTATCATCATGATAATTTTTGCTTTTACTTTCCAAATCGTTACTGTTGTTGTGAAATTGTGACATTATGTTAGAAGTTTGTGAATATAAGGGTTTACTGAGAAACTGTTTATTACAGTGCAATCATACTTTATGATAATACTGATAGCCCTATGGTGGCTCATATAGGACATAGGGGGAAAAAAATAAAAAATGGTGAGTTTAACCAGTTTGAGCTTGTTATGCAAAATAATCAAAATGGATTGACATAAATTTACTGTAAATAGAAACACAAGTGTCTATGTGCAAAAACAGCCAGTGCTTTGTCTACAGAACTGTGCTGAGCCATGGATTGTACCTGTTGTATTTTGCAGATCACTGTGACAGAGTGAAAACCAAAGAGATTGATTTGAGACTCCAGTGAGGCTGAAGTGACTGAGTTGCTGTGTGCTCGGTGAATAATTTCTGTAGAGACAGGCTTCAGGATTTTTATTTATTTATTTATTTTTTTGTCATTTATTTTGTACTGCAAATTTCCACCTGGGGCTTAGAAACTTACTCTTGGCATTTTAAAATCTTGGTTTCTGATTGTTTCCTGCAACTTGCAATAGCCACTTGACCATCTACTTTAAATTTGGTGGTAGAGTGGGATCCTGCATAAAATGTTAATAATGAATACGAGTTCAAATAGGATATTTCAAAGCTATTTTCTCAAGATCATTGTTAGTACCATTTTTTTTCTAACATGAAATAGACCTTTTGACTACTTCCAAGCTCCTGGATTTTTTTTCTGGTTTAGTAGCTTTGTTGGGTCTCTTGGCATAGAGAGCTCCGAGAATCTAACCCTATGTATTTTACTTTCTAACATAATTGTTTTTACCCAAGGGTGATAAAGGTGATGCTTTCAGTTGAAGTACTGTTTTCAATTATTTTGTCGGACGATCAAGTACACAACTATTTTCAAGTTCAAATCTGATTCAGAATAGTAAATGAGTTGAACTCGGAGATCTTTCAATTTGATGGCAGTGCACATGTAACAAAGCATGGAGAACACAATACTCTCCCAATTCCATTTCCTGAGTCATTAATTTAGGTGCAAGACCAAGCCGAAACTAATTGATATAGTGCTCAAGCTGTAATGAGTCAGTTACAAATCACAAGCTGTTAACCAGCCCCTCCCAGCTTGCATTAAATACAGCGACTTTTGTTTTTTTGTTTTTTTGTTTCTCAGAAAAGCAATTCCTGAAGAAAGGTAAGCATTGAAACCTGTCTCTCTCCCCTGAAAGGATCAAGCAGTTGAAATCTGTACAGGGTTGGTCATAATGATGTACACAGGGTGGCCATTATTATGTTCTGTACAGTATTAGTTATTGTGAATATGTTGTTTTTTAAGACGTTTTCCTCAGATGAGATGCTGGTTTGAACGGTCCAAAAATCGCCTTGGTTTACTCCTGTTAATTAATCTGTTTATACAATGCTCAAAGTCTCAAATCAACTACACAAATCAAACCCAACCCATGCAGTTGTGCTGCTAAACCATTAGTTATAACAATGTGGTTATACTACAGGCCCAAATGAAACCTGCATCATAATAGAATAAGACATTGGTTCTGTTCAAACACGGCACCTCTCGGTTTTTGTTATCAGTGTTTCCGTTATTACCAGATAGCATACTATAAGAGCAATGATGAAGAAATAATAATAGTACATTGGCCTTGTATTGAAAATCACATACAAAAATATTTTTATTAAAACATTGCAGGTTTAATTCAGTATTTAAGTGAGATTCATTAACTGGGTAACAAACCATTGATGTTTTATCATTTGTTTCTGAACCTGTAAATCAGCATCTGTCCTTGTGTCGCCCCAGGATAAAATCTTTAGCACGTATGCAACATAAGTGGTGGGCATGTTTTATTGAGTACATAATCTGTGGGTTGTTTTTATTGTGTGAATAAAATAGCAAACAAGAGGCAGTAAATGAAAGGAGAGCACATGCATGGTAACCAAATAGATGCATTGTATGCTACTATTTTAATTGAGGGTCTGTGGTATTTACAATATATGTACCAATTTGCATATTTTTTTTCACCAAGAGTTAATTGCATGAATTTGATCAAGTTAACTAATGAATGTCCTTTGTGCAAATTGACTATTAAGTACCTAACAAAAATGGTGAAAAAATAAGCACAAATTGTTCATAATGATTTGTGCTTTGCATGTATTTTTTTCAATGTAAACCTTTTTTTTATTATTGTTATTATTTCACTCAAAACCACAGTTATATTGCAATTGCTGTTTAACTACCAGTCATGTATTGTGTTTTGTTCTCAGTGGTGACCGAGCTATTCAGTGCAGTGAACAGTTATGAGCAATTAGGGTTAAAAATGGGGATTGGGAGATAAGCTATTGAATCTGTACAGTTAACACTAACTGATTTGCTATAGTACAATTGCGAAAGAATTAAAACACTAATAGACCTCTGATACAAGGCAGGCTATTGCATGAATCAGAAAAGGTATTTGAGTTCCAAACTCCTCTCTGTCTATCCCTATGTTCCAGTTCCAGGCATGCATTCCAAAAAGAGCAATTCCTTGTGCATGTAAACATAGTAACTATGAATGGAAAAAAGCCAGCAGTGATTAATCCAGTGCTTGTTATACAATAAACAGAATCATACAATTTGGGTATTCAAATTACAGATCACAGATCAGTGCCAACAGCTGGTAATTAGAATTTGCCTGGAAAGTTTCCAAAATGAAACCCGTTAAGTCGTTTAAGAATTTGTTCCGTGGGAATATTTTCAGCGCTTTAAACTACAAAGCCGTGGGCCTAAAAAACTGTTTAAAAAATGTTTTTAAAGTCGTCGTTCCCCCCCCCCCATGGATTCAAGAGGACTCTCAAACATGTACACTAGAATGTAACCATTAACCTGCTCCTCTGCACCCAGTGAATGTAAGAAATACCACATAGACCAAATGTGGAGCAAGAAAAATAATATAATAGATAAGATATAGTTCACGTTTGCTTTTGTTTGATATAGCCCAATGTGTCTATGTTACAGCATGTATAAGTGTGGTGTTGTTGATTTTTTTTATTTTTATTATTATTGTATTTATCAGTAATGTTTTGGCTTTTTGTTTTTTTTTTATTGTTAGGGCCAAACTGCTTTGCAGATAACGCAGTAATACCAGCCGGCCGGGAAGTGAAGATTGACGGTTGCACAATATGCTACTGCACGTACGAAGAAGGCACTTGGAGGCTTGAACCACAAGCCACTTGCAGCAAACTCGAATGCAAGCTAAGCTAGATATCATCTTCAGATACAGAACACAGCAGGGGTAGTGGCGTCATTATCCAAATGTATGCCCAGCCACGGTCTGACCCATCTGTAAGAGTTTGATGGCCTGACATGTAGCAACAGCAATGCCTGGTGAGCTAATAATGTTCACCTTAAAATTGTAATTTCTATTCATTTTTAAATCCCATGTAAGGGATTATAATGGACTGTTAGAGGCGGTATAAACCTATTTTAATTTGCTGTGAAGTTAGGGAATGTTAAAAAAGAAAAAAAAAACACCCTTTAGAATGTAAAGAATGAATGGCTTTTACAAAATTACCAAACCGTTCCCTTGAATTGGCACCACATATTATATTTAGAATCAGTCAGCTAGATTCTCAAAGCTATTTACTCATAATTATTACTTGCACAATTATTTCATCAAGGAAATAAGTGAATGAAATAACTCAGACATTTAATGTAGTTGTTTCTTACTTGTTTTACAGTAGCATTTCAATTGGTGTTTTTCCTTCAGAAAAATAATTGTGCTTATGATGAGTTGGAGAATCTAGCCCAGTTTGTGTAGCTGTCAGACTGAATTTCAGCCACCATAAGTATTTAGTACAAGTATACACAAAAAGGTCTGCTTGACTATTAGGGGTGTGCAGTAGTTTGTACTACATCACTTCATATTTTAAGGTTGTATTGTTTTTACTTTTCAGTGTTGTAATTACACTGTTCATTTCAAAGGGAATTGCGTTTTTTTTTTTTTTTTTTTCCATTTAATAGCCTATTCCCTTTGAAGTATGAAATGTAATTTAATGTGATATTAAAAATAATCGCTGTATTAGTTTTACTAATTAGGGCTATTTGTGCAACACAGCCTGTTGGTTGTTACATTCCACTGTGGCCTTGTGCCCTGTGTGAAGCCAGTGGCTCCAGTCACTCCTTCCCTTCAGCTACCATTGTGCTATAGCCCAGGCTGCAGTAGTTCCGGACAGAGTTATTTATTTTGGCTAAAACTATGAGACGGTTTGCATATTTCATGTAATTGTTGCAATTACTGTATTTTGTTGAAAAATGTTTTTTTCTCATTCGATTTTGGTACCATCCTAGTTCCTACACACTACCGACCTGGTGCTTGCGCCACTGGTCCGGTACCAAACTGGTCTTGTTTGGGACTTGACCCGCCCGGTTGAGGTCTGGGTGCTTAACTACTGTTGAACCAGCTACTCTCTGCAGTTCAAGCATGGTCCCCCCTCCCTTATGGACCCACAAGATACCACAGAGGTGTCTCAGGAGATAGAAGCTGCTGCAAAAATGGGCTATTCGCACAATACACCCCCTCCAGTTGGAGGAAGGTTTCTACTCCAGGTACTTCTAATGCCCATGCAGGATGGGACCAATCCTTGACCTCAGAAAGTTTAACCGATATCTGAGCTGAAAGAGGTTCAAAATGTTGACAATTCACCAACCTCAAAAATGCAAATTTCCGCATCCCCATAAAATTACACTATGTAACACAATTTTTGTTCCTGGGTAGTAAGTGTTATTTCCTAATTGCTTATGCCTCAAAAGTATAGAAAATGGCTATTATTCCCCACAAACTTTGCTCTTGTGACCAGGACAGTGATATTTCAAAATATCACTATTTACAATGGGAAAATGGGCAATTGTGTGTCTTTTCATTCACATAAAGTCAGAAAAAAACAACATATGAATCCAAATTAACATGTATTTATACTAAAGTAATACAGAGATGACTACCAAAGATTTAGAAGTGAGTAGTTTTTCGAGATTTACAATTATACTGTAGTTACACAGTGTTATTGCACAGGGAGTAGCTGAGGTTAGCTTTTCAGTACAAGTTCCTTGTCTTGCCATTTGGCTAGCTCACATCAACCACCAGGGCGGCCTCAGGTCGCCCAGTCTCCATCATGTGGTCCGCAAGCTTTTGCTCCTGGCACACGAGAACCTCCTCTCGCTATGGGCAGTACACCTGCCCAGGGTGACAAACTGGGTTTTTCTCCTGGCACACGAGAACCTCCTCTCGCTATGGGCAGTACACCTGCCCGGGGTGACAAACTGGGCGATGGACCTCCTCTCAAGGAGAGTTCCCAAGACCTCAGAGTGGAGGCTTCATCCCGAGGTGGTGAGCCGCATTTGGAAGAGGTTCGAGAGAGCAGAGATAGATCTCTTTGCCTCCCAAGAAATCAACCCACTGTACCCTCTGGTTCTCCATAGTAGGAGCCGGTGACCCGCTGGCGATAGATACCTTGGCACACCAGTGGCCGAGGCAGTTGTTACATGCCTTCCCACCACTCGCCATGCTCCCACTGTACCTGGAGAAAATCAGGCAGGACCGGGCCAAGGTGCTTCTACTAGCCCCTTACTGGCCCAAGAGACCCTGATACAGCTCCTGAGCAGCCAGCCGTGGAGACTAACCGAGCGCTGCAACCTGCTCAGTCAGGCACGGGGGACCTTATGACATTCCAACCCGTTGAGCCTGCAGCTCTGGGTGTGGCCACTGAATGGCTGCATTTGAGCTGTCTGGAGATTTCTAATATGGTCATTGACACCCTGCAGAATGCCAGAGCACTGTACACATGTTCCCAGTATGGGTATAAGTGGGGTGTTTTTCAGACGTGGTGTCTGCCTCGTGGGTTCAACCACATGACCTGGCCTATAGCAGTTATACTTCAATTTTTGCAGGAGCAGTTTGATGAGGGGAAATCCCCATCTACATTAAAGGTATATCTGGCAGCTATTTCAGCTTTCCATGTCAAAACTGACTCTGTCTCCCAGGGGCTCACCAACTGGGTAATTTTTGAAAGGGGCTTGGTGGCTTTGGCTGCCTATGAAGGACACTGTTCCTCACTGGAAGCTAAATGTGGTGCTTAATGCACTCATGAAGCCTCCGTTTGAGCCCATGCATTCAGCCGAGCTGAAATATTTGTTGCTCAAAGCAGCTTTCTTGCTTGCTATTACCTCCGCAAAGTGGGTGAGTGAGATGCAGGTATTCTGTTTTGCAAAAGCTTGCTTAATTTGCACAGAGGCCAGAACAAAGGTTACACTGTGTACCAATCCTGCTTTTTTTGCCAAAGACAATCTCTGCATTTCATATCAACCAGTCTGTGGAACTGGAGGCTTTTCATCCACCTCCTTCCCAGTCTGACTGAGCGACAGCTCCATACTCACTGCCCTGTGTGGGCCCTGCCATATTATGTTGACAGGACAAAAAGTTGGAGGCAGTCAGGGCTGCCTATGAGCTGGCCAAGTGCCCCCTCAAGTGAAGCTCACTGCCCATTCCACCAGGGGCATGGCAATTTCATGGGTTTTTCCAGGGTGCATCTGTCAAGGACATTTGCAATGCAGTGGTGTGGGTTATTCACCAATACCTTTACTGGGTTCTACAGACTCAGTCATGGATCCTCAAACCCTGGTTTTGGAACTAGAGTGTTAAGGGCAGCTTCTTAGTCGACCCTTACAACATAGGCATAGAGTTGAGTTTCTCCCTCAATTTGTTAGCCCTAGCGACTTTTACTAGGGTTCCGTATGGTAATGTAAAAGGCAGCCTCACAGCTTAGCCTTGTAGCATTGCAGTTCTGCAATATTGCCCTTGCAACGGCTTTGGTATACTTACCCATGCGGTAGTGGTTACATTTCATACTTGAAAGGAAACGTCAGGTTATTATCATAAACCTGGCTCCCTGAAATAGAAATGTAACCACTAACCTTCAAGGTCACTGCGCCCATGATTGCAGCAGGCGAAGGAAAAAATGACGTTGAAGTCTGTGACCGCAGTGTTTTTATGTCCTCAGGGGTGGGCCACGACTGCATTACGGGCTTGTCAAGCAGCTTTGATATATCATATTCAGGTTCCAGGTCTCTAGGAGAAAAATACTCATGTGGTAATAGTTACATTTCATGCTTGAAAGGGAACGTTAGGTTATTATCATAACCCTGGTTCCCTAATGTTATGCTGAGTTGTTGGGGTGCATGGTACAATAATCTTTACCTTTGAGCCAGATCATTCCTGTAGTACTTGTATTACCTATAAGGTAATGTATCCATGTGGTGATGATTCTGAAGATTTTTGATGGAATGTAGAAATTCTTTGTACGGCAGTACAAAAGATGAAGGGTATATATATATATATATATATATATATATATATATATATATATATATATATATATATATATATGTGTGTGTGTGTGTGTGTGTGTGTGTGTGTGTGTGTGTGTATATATATATATATATATATATATATATATATATATATATATATATATATATATAGCTCTGGAAAAAATTAAGAGGCCACTGCAAAATTATCAGTTTCTCTGGTTTTACTATTTATAGGTATGTGTTTGGGTAAAATGAACATTTTTGTTTTATTCTATAAACTACTGACAACATTTCTCACAAATTCCAAATAAAAATATTGTCATTTAAGCATTTATTTGCAGAAAATGACAACTGGTCAAAATAACAAAAAAGATGCAGTGTTGTCAGACCTCAAACAATACAAAGAAAATAAGTTCATATTAATTTTTAAACAACACAATACTAATGTTCTAACTTAGGAAGAGTTCAGAAATCAATATTTGGTGAAATAACCCTGATTTTCAAGTACAGCTTTCATGCGTCTTGGCATGCTCTCCACCAGTCTTTCACATTGATGTTGGGTGACTTTATGCCACTCCTGGCGCAAAAATTCAAGCAGCTCGGCTTTGTTTGATGGCTTGTGACCATCTATCTTCCTCTTGATCACATTCCAGAGGTTTTCAATGGGGTTCAGGTCTGGAGATTGGGCTGGCCATGACAGGGTCTTGATCTGGTGGTCCTCCATCCACACCTTGATTGACCTGGCTGTGTGGCATGGAGCATTGTCCTGCTGGAAAAACCAATCCTCAGAGTTGGGGAACATTATCAGAGCAGAAGGAAGCAAGTTTTCTTCAAGGACAACGTTGTACTTGAACATGAACTTATTTTCTTTGCATTATTCGAGTTCTGACAACACTGCATATTTTTTGTTATTTGGACCAGTTGTCATTTTCTGCAAATAAATGCTCTAAATGACAATATTTTTAGTTGGAATTTGGGAGAAAGGTTGTCAGTAGTTTATAGAATAAAACAAAAATGTTCATTTTACCCAAACACATACCTATAAATAGTAAAACCAGAGAAACTGATAATTTTGCAGTGGTCTCTTCATTTTTTCCAGAGCTGTATATATAGTAAGCTGTACCTCATAGACTCCACAGATCCCCAGCACACTAGACAGATGAGGAGTTATGGGAAAGTAATCTAAATTATCTGCACACCCCTAATGCTTTTTGCATTTACTTTTCCAAATTAATCAAGTTCAGTTTGCTTGGAAACAAACTTAATACCTCCGGAACATACATCACAGTACAGTTTGAAAGAAATTAGTTAAAACAAATATTTAAGAGTACATGAGCCCTGTTAATAAAACTTAATGGACTATTGTAAGGAATGTTTTTTAGTACTTTTTTTTTAAACTTCAACAGTGCTTTGGGGGGGGGGGGACTAATAAACCTTCTCTAAAATAGGCAAACAAGGTCCCTATTCAGAGGGACTGAATGTTCTGGTTAAGGACAGCTGTGGTGTCCGTACAACAATTAGCTGTGTCACTGTTGTTATCTGTACATGTATGTTATAGTATTGAAAAAGCAAGGGAGTGCATTTCTGTTATATGTTGTAAAGTTTTTGTTTATCAATATTTTATTTATTATTATTGGACTCTATTCACACTCTATTTTCCCAGTGTGTTTCTAATTAATAAAATAAAACCTGATATTCGTTAAACTATAAAGACTGTTCTTCGTAGAAATTAACAATAGATTTATGACTACCAAGCTGTATAGTCTCAAAAAAAAAAAAAAGACATTGGAAACAAAGATCTAGCTTCTCAATGCTATTTAATCCAAATCATAAAAATAATCAAAACAAAAACTTCAAGTATTTTAAGTTATTTCTTTATACTCATTTTTGTAATTGGCACTATGGCTGAAATTACTTTAAGAATCTAGTATACATTTTAAAAATAATCACACAATTGAAGTTGTGTAAATGGAGCCCTATAATCAGTAATGTTGATTACCTGTTTTTTTATTGAATGTGAAAAAAGTGTACCAAATGGTTGTTTAAAAATGTACACCTGGTATAGTGCTACAGAATAGCTAATGGCTAAATGTAACTTAGTTTATGACAATGAGCACATTGAAATACAGACGAAAAAATAATCTTTCAAAGGTTTGGAAAATCCTTTGAGCTCAATCCTCTTGACTTTCAGGACTCAAAAAAAAAAAAAATGTAAACATGTATGTAAACATGTTTTTGTTAATGACCATGTTAATTTAGAAACGTTGAATAATTTTACACTTACATTAACAGGGTTGCATATAAGTCTTTTGATTTGAGAATCACGACTAAAACACTCAATGGTAGTTGATGTTTAAACATTTCTATGATGTGAGTTTCAGAAGTCTTTCTCAATAGGGTATATTTTTTGTCACATCACAAAAAAAAAACAACTTAAGTAAATACTCGAGTCTTTAAATGAAATCCTTGGGTTGTTTGTTTCAAGTTTTGTGATGTCAAGTACTGTTCTTAATGTGACAATAGACCATGTTATATGAGTGTTTGCTTTTCTCGAGACATCTGTTTCTCATAAGTCGTGTTTGACATAAATGGTTATTAAAGATCTGATATGCTGATGGTTAGTGCCTGCTTTTTAATATTGTGTTTTAGTGTTGTCGCACACACTGCTTTTCACACATCATCTGTGTGTATGTGGGGGGGGGGGGGGGGGGGGGGGTTATATCTTTATCAATAATAACTGGGTCAAATCCGAGTGGTTGTTGAACAGGCGTTTGGGCTATTGAAAGGGAGGGGATGCATACTACTGAAGTGAACCACAAGCTTGTTCCCCAAATTATTACAGGATGCTGTATCCTGAACAATCTGTTCCAGAACCATAAGGAGGTGCTTAGGCAAGCAGAGGAACAGTTACCTCAGCCACCAGCAAAAACTGTAAAACAGCGATATGAAGAGGGTCCAGCTATCTTTATTTTTGTAACCCGACGGTGAACTTTTATTTGTATCACATTTGTTTTGTTAGCTTGTTTTGTATCTTTATACCAAATATAGCATCTTCATAAGCACTGTATTTGTATGACTGCTTCTGCTTAATAAAGAATTGGAATATTGAGTAGTATTGTTGATGTGCATTTTTTGTCAAGCTGCCCATCATATCCTCTTCCCTGAAGGATATTAAGACCCGAGCCTCTCCATCGCGCCAAAGAGGAGGATGGACACAGGTTTTGCTCACACATAAGTAACAAGAAAAGAAATTGCATTGGAGTATAGTTATACACATTTAAACATAGTACTTAGTAGTACTATACAACAAAGATGTTTTGACAGTTGTTTGGAAAGCTATTTGCAAGTATATTCTGAAGTACTGTACAGTAGCTTTAACCACCTGACTTCATAAGCCCACGATGCAGTTTATCAAACATTTTTAGTAATAGTTTTAAACAGAAACTTGGTAAATACAATCTGTATGATACTTTACAAACACATTTAGATTTGTGTATGATTAGCATTATGCAAAGTTCTAGGGAAAACAGAGAAAAAAGTGGGTTATATGCAACATCAATCTGATAAAGGTAATCCTGCAAACAAAACATTAATTTCCCTGCTGCCATCTTTGGACCACAGTATTTTATGTATTCTGATGTGACTTTTACAGCAGCTTTAGGAAAGGGCTTGAGCAAACCAATTAACATTTTCACAAGAAACTCGTGTTTACAAGTGTAAGTGGGCATTGATTTAACAAGCTTTTCCTGAAATCTCACAAGAAATTGAGACTTTCAGTGTAAAATATCGATTAAGACCTATTTTTGGGACACTTTAACAAGTTTTACGTGTATAGACCTTATTCACGCCAGACTCAAAACGAGGCTTGGATGCAGCTGCTAGCTTCCGGCCGCCGATGTCTCCAACTGTTACAGCGTTGCACTGTTACTTTCCATTTTGTGGTTCTGATTCAAGAAATAATCAGTCGAAAAATATATAATTTCATATTAATTAGAGAGCTGACTGTATACAGAGGGCATGAGTATTATTATTTTGAAAAGGAGGTGGGTGGGGGCAAAGACTCGTGAATCATTATATTTACCCTTAAAGGTTCACATTGCCATTCTGATTAAGGAAAATTATTCTAATGGTATGTATTGTACATATGAATCAAACACATTTCACTATTTTTTTAATATATGTTAATTTTTTGAAAGTTATTAATTATATCCCCCAGTGCACACTGCCCTTTTTAGATGTTAAAACTCCAAATTCTGTACATGTATTATTTCATTATGTTTTATTTTTGCTTATATAACTCCAAAACAGCCTATTTAGCTTTAAAATAAAAACATTTTGAAGAGAAATCTCACCTTTCATTTCTGTGTCAATGTACATATTCTTCATTATAGTCACAAATTTGATTACATTTTAGTTATACTGTCCGGGAGCCAATTGAGCATTTCCAATCAGTCCTAATCAATAGATAAGTAAGATGCAGAAGCTTGAGATTATGCATGGACACTAAAGGGAATGTGTCTTGTGGGATGCAATGCCCAGTTTGTATTAAAAAAAAAAGGTATTGACACACTCAGTGTACTAAAAGAGTCTTTGAGCACGGAGAATCCGCTTAAATGAATGGCAGTGAATGAATGATGATGACAGCGATTTCAATTGCAGATGATTTATGGCTCTGAAGGGCACTCGGCCCGAGTGAAATATATATTTGGCCGGAGGTCTCATCCACGGGTGCCCGTTGGCTACCTGCGTGAAGCCGGCTGGAAATACACAAACAGATACATGCATCCCAGTGCTGCAGATAGGATGTGGCTATGAGCCACCTCCCCCCGGGACGAGGCATGCTGCGAGGTGGTGGCTGGGGAGAAAGGAGGCCGAAACAAAAAGAAGCGACAAGAATGAATAGTACACAGAGCTTTTATGTGCTTGCTGATGACGTATTGGTTATGAGCGGATTCTCCTTCCAGAAAAGCAACCAAGTTTACAATTATTAAGCACAACTGAACAAAATTACAAAAACGTTTAGTAACGCAAGTTGACAAAAAATATGTCTGAGTTAAACAATACTTGGTCAGAAAGGAGATCCTTAATGTTACATTAACTCCAAATGAACTACAGGAATAACAGAAAGGGGCACGTTTGATTCTTAAGTAAGGATTATTCATTCTTTTTCCATTGACCGGAACGCCTTAGCCCCAATGCTACATCCAATCTCCTGTCTCTTAACTGTATTTAGAAAACAATTCACGGGGCGTGAGCTGCGGGTGTAAGGATAGGGCAGAAGAAGCAGAAAGGAGTTGTTAATAGGAGAAATGCCGGCTAGGAAGGACAGGATAGAGGAGCGGGAGAGGCCCCGACTCTAGTAGCAGGCCAGCAGAGCTGGTCATGGAATTTAGGATAGAAAGTGGTCACTGACTGGGGGCGACGACACCGACACATCCCAGGGGCAGAGGACCCAGCAACCGAAAACACATGAGGGTTATGACTCGGAGAGCTGACCCTTGGGAGGAAGACGGTCCCAGAGACCAGGACACGAAAGGAGATAGAGGTACACAAAATCTAGGACTTCTGTAAAGGGGCACTCGTTAGACCCACGATTGGCCGAGACTTCACGCTGCCTGGGACCTGAAATAAGGACAGGGCATAGAGGTCAGTATGGGACTCGAGCATGGAGTAGCCACTGCTGGTATGGAGAGACTAAAGGGAAATGGAGAGAATCCCTAGCATGGAAGATGAGAGCCAGGATCAGGTTCTGATTGAGGGAATGATTATTCGATTCTGGCACAGAAGGTTGAAGACACTGAGCAGGCTGTAAAATAGGAAGCTGTAAATAGAATAGCAAAGTGTGTAACCTCGGCAGCAGAAGCTGTGGCTGGGCCGGAAAGGGGAGCTGGGCTGGGTGAGCAGGGTCTTGCGACTGCACAGCAGGAACGGGAGCTGCAAGAGTAGCAGAAGAGGAGGGCCTGACGACAGCAGCTTGGGTTGGGGTGGGGGAGTCAGCAGCTTAAGTGTCGTCCAATCTTATAATGAAGTTGCGGCTGGGGCCAGGTGGCGGAATCGCCCTTTGAGCTGCGCGCTTGCCTGGCTGAAGACTGGGTAGAAGCAAAGTCAGCTGGAGAGGTTGGTGCAGTCAGAAGCCAGGAGGAGGAGGGACGGGAGGTCGGACAGACGGACCGGTGGAGGAGGCAGGAACTCATCCAAGTTGGAAGGAAAGGCGTGGGCAGAAGGCTTTTCCATTTGCAGGCAGGTAAACTTGCAAGTACTTAAGATTATAATTTGGAAGAATGATCTTCGTAGAACTGTTTTTTTTTTGTTTTGTTTTTTTTTAAGCAGAGTAACGTGTACCACGGCCAGTCAGGATTCAAAACAAAACACTAGACAGCGAACGTGCAAGTGATCAGGGCTTAAATAGAAAAAAGGTACTAATTAACAGGAATTTAGGTAGCCCCCAGCTTCATGCCCCCTGAACTACGCTGGCTAACATTTAACACATGGTTATACCAAACCAATAAATGTGAAACAATAGAGAGGTAGTTAATAACAACACAGTAAATATTAATTAAAGTAAAAATTCTCTAACTAAAACTGTGAGATCTAAACATACTTTACAAATCTAGTATAGGCTAGTAGTAGCTTATTCACTTTCCAATCACAAATACACTTTCTTATTTACCGTCTACTTCATGAATATAACCCTCGATCCAGTTACTGTACCCTTTCTGCTGTATTTTTTTGGAATCCTCGCATTATTATCTGCCCAATCATTAATTTCTTCAACTTTTATTTGAGGAACACATATTAAGGATTTCGTCCACATAATGATACTATCAGTAGCTGTGGCGGCCATGACAGTTGCTTGCACACCAAGCCTCGTTTTCAACCAAACTAATCACACATGTAAACTGGCCTAATGTAGCAAATTATTACATGGCTTTGTCAATCCCCCAAATAAAAGGGTTTGTAACCAGGAGGTCCCCAGTTCAAATCTTGTGTCAACCACTGACTCACTGTGTGATCATGAGCAAGACACACCTCCCTGTGTCTCACACACCCTAGTCTCTGTAAGTCGCCCCAGATAAAGGCATCCACTAAATAAACAAATAACAATAATAACGATTACTAGTTTTTTATTAAGAGTATTTAAGAATGACAACCAAGGATTTAAAATACATTCAAATCACAGTGGTCTGAACTGAGCCTGCTCTGTTGAGTCGTGAAGAGGTGTGCTCCAGTGGTAAAACTGTTATTTTCTCTGTTTATTTAATGATACAAATTATATTTAATAAGTAAAAAATAAATCAAAAGCTATTTTGTACATAATGCTAAATGTAACTAGCTGTATTATGTTTAATTAAACTCAGCAATAAAACATGTGCACTCTGCTTTGTTACAAATGAAATCTGTCATTTGATTATGCATGTTTTTGTATTATTCCGTAGGCAGTGGTTATTTCAGTAACAGTCCCCAGTCTGCTATCTATTTAATCAAATATAACAACCTGAAGTGAAACTATATAAACCACACAGGAAATGAAAATCCATAACAGGTTCTGTGTTAACAACCATCAACAATTAATTCATAGTAAATTCTCATCGGTATGCAACTAATATATATATATTATATATATATATATATATATATATATATATATATATATATATATAAAATTTCAGCTACTGAAAAGCTCTTTCGAGACAAATTACTTGACCTGTTTTGTTTGTTTTGTTTTGTTTTTAATTATTTCAGCAATCGAGAGGAAACAGATAAAGCGAGACATGCTGACACACTGATTGTGGTGAGGCACATTATTTTCTCAGTTTGAGCAATTGTTTACCTTCAAGGCACTACATTGAAAATTTTCTGATTTTATCTTGTGGTTTCCTACTCTTCTGGTCTAAAAATGCACCACAAGACAACAGCTGTAAAAAGTAATGTTTTATAAATGGAAGTGCATATTATTCCTTTTTTTTTTTTCTTCAGTGGGTGGACATTAACAAAGTGTTTAATCAAGTATTTCTGGCAGTTATAAATCTGCCTGAAATGTATATTGTCCATTTTAATCTAGACATGTTGTTCAAATGGATTAAACCAGCATGAAATAAAGGTTATGTGAAAAAAAGTCAAAGGGTTAGAGTCTTAAAGCTGTTTAATCCAATTTATGAAGTAAAAAACAGTGATTAAAATTCTAAAATATATATAGAAAAACAAAACACCTTCAGACTACTTGCAAGCCCTAATGTTAAATGACCGAGATGTTTCTTTCTGGTTTGAAAAATTTTTTGGGTGCGATTTTCCTTTCTGAAAAGTATGCGCTAATCACAATTTGGAGTACATTTGGAGAATATATAGGCCAAAGTGCTTTCCAAGTCCCAACTACTCAATCCAATTAGGGACTGTAATATTTCCCTGGGTCTCTGAAGATTCTAAATAGGCACTGGTCTCCTCCAGCACACAGTGCAGCAAAGCTCACAGCACAGTGCCATCACCAGCTCCATCATTAACCGTGTTAGGGCCTGCAACTCTTATTACAAAGGAACAGCAATAACTTTTCTTGATAAACCCTATAGTGTGTAAGAACATATGTTTGACTACTAAACAATTATACATGGCTGTTTTCCCTTACTTTTCATTTATATGCCGAGACCGTACATCTGTTCCCCCTAAAAGAAGGAATGTAAAGCTATGCAAAGTTGCAGACAGGAAAACTCCATATACTCCTGTAAAAAATATCATTTGACTCATAGGAAAACCCCTGCAACCATTATTAAAAGTCAAGCAGACATTGGATTCATGAGATAACTCCCACATCCTTGTCAACCTACAAACAGTGGCAGCTACAGGACATTTTAAACGACCTCTCTTTCCGTTTGAGTTTACCTTGTGCTCCCCAACGTAAATTACATCTTTCACCTGGCCAGAGGGATTGGTGGTCGAACTGCCTCCCTGCCTATCTCTCATCACTGGTTGAGAAATGTAAAAGATTTCAAAACAGTACCAACTGCCCAGAAAGGTGAGGCTGAACGCCAAAACCAATTAAGTCAAAATGCTGTAATACAGGTTTGTATCAACAGTTTTTATTCTCCAACAAAATATTGTTTTTAAATCACAAGACTGAATGTACAGAAGTTTCAGACAGGCAAAATGGCCAATGGAATCTACCACAGACAGTGGTTCAGTGGAGCGGTATACACCACTGTGCACACCGGTAAGAAAAAAACAAACTGACGGTATGGCATACTGGAAAAAGAAAAAAGAAATATAAATCTTATACTGCTGCAAAACACCCTGCCTGGACATTTTTAGTTTAAAAAAAAAAAAAAGGACTTTAGTGTTTCTACAGATTGTGAGTATGTTTTACCTCAGGTCATGCCCTTATTCTCTAGAAGCACTTCCCCTGTACCAGGTCACTCTATCCACAAAGTTTATGCATTATGTGTGTTGAAAATAGTACCAGTGAAATACTACCAATACGTTTTGTGTTGAATTTCGTTTGTTTTGGATTTTTGTGTATTTGTTTTATGACGTAAAAATGAAAAATATATGGCAATGTGTTATGAATATTTAGTGTACATACATTTGGCTAGCCTGCCGTTTCGAGTGTGTAAAGAAGTATTTCTATACTGTACGTCTTCACAGTTGAAAGTGGGCTTTTGCGCACACTTACATTTTATTTCCATTTTATTTATTTTTTTAACCACACAATGCATTGTACCTAAGTAGTCTGTTGAAAATAAATAATCACTTTCTCCAAAACTAAACATTCCTAAACAAAATACTTCACACTGCCGAACATTTATTATTATTATTATTATTATTATTATTATTATTATTATTATTATTATTATTTCCTGGAAACTTTACACCGGATGCACACAGAAAACGAGGAACACGGTCAATTTCAGACGCGGTCTGTATGCCTCCATATGTATTCTAAAAAAAAAAAAAAACAATCTGACCGATACTGACACACTGATGTTGACACGTTTGGTGTGAAAAGAATGAGAAAGAAATTCACTGAATGACGATTCCGACAGTTTGGACAACACAAAAACATCAGACCTACAAAAAGAAGTCGGCACCAAGCCCGAAATCAGCAAAGGATCAGCCAGGATCTTCAATATCTGGACAAGACCAAAGAAACACCCCCGCAAGTATTAATTGTGTTGATTAGCCCGATTGTTGGAGTAAACAACAATATCTGAAATAGAAAGAAATATAAACAGCTGTTTACAAAAGGTTATGTCGTGATGGAAATAAATAAAATATTGTAGTGTCTATTCAAGATGTTACATGAGCCCCTCGTGATGATACATAATCTGAAAGCAATTGACTGTAAAAACAGGTTTTATGTTTTCATTGTATAACATTAAAACACCTAAAAGCCCTCTTAAAAAAACTTAATATAGTAATAACATATTGCTATTGCTGGCATTTAAAAATGATACTTAATCCGTAGCACTGTCTGAAAGTGGTAAAATCATCCTGCACTTACTTGATTACTTTAACTGGAGAAGCCCCTCCTCGTCTTTAGTGTCTACTTCGATGTCATTACCAACCTACTGCTTCCCCTATTGAATGACAAGCTTTAAGCCAGTAACATGATTTGACCCAGAAGACACTGCTTTAATGACACAGGAAGTAAAGCAAAAACAGATTTCCTTGAAGGCAGAACAAGAAAGCTGAGAACTTTCTTTAATCTAATGTAATACAAAATTGCATGTTTTGAAACAAAGGAACATGTTTGTTACAACATATATTAATATCAAAATTGCACATTTGGACCTATATCGTGAATGAATGTTTGTGACAGGTAAGATTTGTAAAATAATTTTGTTAGCTATTACCAGTTTAAGCTATGATTTGTAAACTAAACCCTAAAATGTTCATGTTCAAACAAATTGTAGCCTATATATTTGTACTATGCGGAAATACATATTGAAGTAGTGGTTCATGTCTATTTAATATATTATATATGCATATATATTTTCACATAAATATATTGTATATGACCAAATGTATATGCTATATTTAATGCTAAAATATATGGATAGAAATGCATTTTATCAATTTTAAATGAGAGCTGCATTATTTTAATATTGCTTATTTATAATATGTAAGATACTAAATAATTGAAGATAAAGTTTTATTATATAATATTTTCAGAGTTGCAGTCGTCAAGCTTATGTTTAGTTAAATATGCTGTGCTTAATTAAAGGTAGTTTGATTTTTAAATGTATTTATTTTAATACTAGATTTTTTTTTTTTTTTTATTAAATATATTTATCCGTAGTACAGAGTAGAGTACACTGAAATTAATATTTAGTGTGGATCTGTATATTGGTTGTAAAATAAGAAATAGTGTTTTTATGTTTAACTTGTAGTGCACCCTATTCTAGTCAAGTGAGAATTGTGAAGAATACTGATTGGCTACCCCAAGGTAGGTATGCAATAACAGAGCAAAAGGGCCCGGTGTTTTGGTGAGCTCGGGGTGTGGCAGCAGAGGGTCAGGGTTGGTGCTGTGCAATGTGTGTTTGTTTATTTTGTTAATCACCAGTACAATTATGTTGGTTTTTCTGTATTAAGCCTATATTAAGCTTGTTCTGGGTGGCTTCTTATTGTGGAACCTGCTAACAGAGTTCAGGTATCCTGCAGGTATCAGGTATTTGAGACTGCTACACACACTTGCAATGCTCAGCGCTGGAATCCAGACCCGGTGGTGGCTTTTAGGGAATCGGACAAGATTTCCAATCCTGCTGGGAACATTCCAATATGCTGGACGCAAACTGGATACTGTGTTCAAAAGACCATTGGAAGAAACGTAACTGTTAAGGGCTATACTATTATTGTAAAACTCTGTATTAGTTTAGAAAATGTTTTTAAAATAAATAAATAAATAAAAAGCTACAAACAGAATTTTTGCATAAGTCTGGTTAGACTAAATGAGACTCAGTTAAACTATAAAACACTAAACTAATTCAATAACCTTGATGGTTGAAATGTGCATATAGCTGAGTTTCTTATCAGCAGTTGTAACCTGGAACAGGAGAGCCTCTCACTTTTTTTTTTTATTATTACCTTGTGGGAGTACTAGGATTCTCACGGTACCAGAAAAATGTGTTTTAATAACCAAGACGAAACTCACTGACAGACCAGATGCTCTAACTCAAGGGCAACTTGCTTTTGTAATTTTTATCTTAACAAGTGAGAGGAACTCCATGGTACAGGAAAAGTATATTATTAGTTTTAGAGAAAAATCCCATATCTCTTATAAAGGTGAGAGAAAGCCTGGTACTGCATATTGTTATTTTAAGGAGTATAAGTTTACTATTAATTTTAGAGATAAAGGCTGCCTAACACACCAGATGTTTAGATTTAGTGAAGCCTTTTGACGCACGAAGGGAGCGAAAAAGTCCTATAAATATGGGAGCAAAATTACAATTAGATGTCAGCCAAGCTTGGTAACACAAGCTTGTCTGGTCCATCTTTTGAGGACTTCACTGCAAAGCTGACTGCTGTTGTTGTACTTGCCTCCCGTTTGGTAAGCATAATCTTGAATTTATATCTCACCTATACTGAAGCACGATGCTATAGGATAGAATTATTATTAGCTTTAGAGATGTTGTTATGTTGTATGCTTTAATGTAATTGGGTGCCTTAGACTGCCTGAGGTGTGTGATATGGGGAAAATTTGTAGTTAAAATAGAATGCACTTGGTAAAATGACATTTCAATTCTTAAATCGATGAGAACTGGGATTCTGTGATGTCAAACCTGTCAAACTGCTTATTTACAGTAAGTACTGCCCATGCCTTCTGTAAAAAATACAATAAGATAAACTACAAAAACGAAAAATACTTTTATTACTGCACAACGGAAATCAAATCAAGAAACACAAAAAAATGGCTTATTGTCCAAATATTTTACAATTCTGCATTAATTCAAAAAGCAGGTTACTGAAAGAAAATTCTGATATTCTACACATATGTTCATAAGGAGCTTCAATATAGCACAAATCTTCAAATTATCAATTAAATGCAAGCATACAACAGAACTACATTTCTGTTTTCATGGATTGTTGTCTGTCACTTACAATCAGTTAATACTTTTTTGGGGGGGGGGGGGGGGTACATGAAATAAGAAATCGCTGTATTGGATAAGCTGGTCACTGCATCTTTCACACTGTCGCTTAGTTTCATGTACCACAACACAAAATAATGTATTTCCACTTCCCTCAGCAGTGTCACGTTCACAATACATTCCTTCAACATATTGTTATCCACTGATGCCCAAGTGGCTATCTCCAGTGGATTAAACAGTCGGCCAGTTTGCTTTATACTGAATTTTCGTTATATATTTGTATTTCGTTTTATATGTTGCATTTCAATTTATTTTCATGCTACTTTGTATTTGCGGGCTCAAACTATGTCCAAACGTAATGTGACGAATGTGTAGCTATTTGAATAATTACATTGGTTTAAGAATAATTTTAATTACTAACTTGCGGACGCAAGTTTAAGTGTTTAAGTATGTTTTCCCAGTAACACTGAAATGTTTTTTTGAAGTTTTAATAAAGTTTAAAATGAAAATAAGTCTTAAATTATTTTACTTTAATTATTATATAAAGTGTTTAACATGCTTGTAACAATAATTTAGTTAAGAGAATGAAACTGACATGTGTATCCTTCTCTGTAAATAAGTCCTTATGTTATTTATCTTCGCTATAATTATATATATATATATATATATATATATATATATATATATATATATATATATATATATATATATATATATATATATATATATAAAAAAGTTTTATTCTAAAAATGATATGTTATCTCTCTGGAGAAGGGGGAGTTGCTTACGTTAAGGACGCACACTGCTTGTGTGGAAGGAACTGTCATTCAAATACCAGAATGAAAAGGGCTAATCATGAACCAATGAAAGGACTGATTTCAGTCAAAGATAAATAAACTTCCTATGTTGACCTGGAAACGATGGAGTCACTAAAATGTAAACTCCCTTTGGGAGCTATATTTAAAGCGATAGAAGCATGAACTCGCTCTCTTGTATTCGAAAACATCTCACCATGAATTGATCACAGAGTCTTCACTTGTAATGGGGGCCCATTCAAGCGTTGTATGTTTCTTCGTCCTGAAGAAGACTCCTCGCCGGCACATCCTGCGACTCTACATGTTTCCAAGAAAACCAGCTGCATCTCAACATTGTTTTACAACAACAAACACATCAAAGACTTTAAAAGATTCAAGTAAAATACTATTTGTGTATATAAGAAATATCTCCATGCAACCAGAAGACAAAAAAATACAATGTATTTCTTTGCTAAAGATTAAAAATATAAGCAATGTTACTTTGATGAACAATTGAAACAAGGCTTTAACTGAACTGATGTGTGTATTTGAAAACAACAGCTACGAAAGTTGGAACCATTTCAACATTGATTGAGTTTGTCTACAAGTGCGAAGTAACTAATATTACAACTCAATAGTAAATGATGAGTAAATGCATATGAAACTGCTTCCGAACTGAACTTGTTGAAACATACTGTAGCCTTTATTCCGGCCAACGCAACAAACGCTGATGTTACTGTACGTAAGGTACTAAGCCGTGATGTACAGGGCCAAGAAAAGGTGTGTGAACCCCGATGATAATTCTGGAAATGCCATAGTTTTACCATGATAGCCTTCTTTAATCAAAACCAGACTTTTCTTAAATAGCCAATAGGGTTTATATTAACCAATTCCATGCCTTTTGAAACAAAATGATGTGTGAATTAGACACACAATGAGTAATTAAGATTCAGGGTATGTGAAAAAGTAAGTAAACCTCTGGTTTTTTCAGCTCAAGTTTGGGAGGCCCCACCCTAGATAAAGATCAGAAAGTTTGTGAGCTTGGTCTTCATGTCATGCCACGATCAAAAGAAATTTCTGAGGACCTCAGTAAAACAGTTATTGATGCTCATCAGTCTAGAAAACCATTTTTAAGGATTTGGGGTTCCACCAAGCCACTGTCAGACAGATCTAAAAATGGAGAAAGTCCAAGACCACAGTCACTCTACCTAGGAACGGTCATCCTACCAAAATCTCTCCAAGAACAAACCAGGAAATCACCAAGGAAGTCACAAAGAACCCTAGAGTAACATCCAAGGATCTGCAGGCCACTCTCACCTTGACTAATGTGAGTGTTCATGACTCAACTATCAGAAAAAGACTGAACAAGAATGCTGTTCATGGAAGGATAGCCAGGAGGAAACCACTGCTCTCTGAAAAGAACATTGCTGCCCATCTGAAGTTCACTAAAGAGCACATCGATGATGCATAAGACTTCTGGAACAGTGTTCTCTGGACATACGAGTCAAAGGTAGAACTTTTTGGCCTCAATGAGAAACGTTATTTTTAGCGAAAACAAAACACTGCGTTCGAACAGAAGAACCTCAAGCATGGCGGACGGAGTGTGGTGGTTTGGGGCTGCTTTGCTGCCTCAGGACCTGGATGGCTTGCCATCATTGACACAATCATGAATTCTGCATTGTATCCGAAGACTCTAGAGGCGAGTGTCAGGCCATCCGTCTGTGAGCTGAAGCTGAACGAAAGTGGGTCATGCTGCAAGACAATGATCCTAAACATACAAGCAGATCTACAAAAGAATGGCTGCACAAGAAATTCTGCATTTTAGAATGGCCTAAACCCCATCGAAATGTTGTGGCAGGACCTGAAGCGAGCTGCCCATGCAAGGAAGCCCTAAAATGTCACAAGTTGAAGCAGTTCTGTAAGGAGGAATGGGCCAGAATTCCTCAAAACCGATGTAAGAGACTGACCAACAGTTACAGGAAACACTTAGTTGAAGTCACTGCTGCAAAAGGGGGTGCCACCAATTGCTGAATCTAAAGGTTCACAAACTTCTTCACACATGGATATTGAATGGTGAATCATTTGTGGATAAATAAATCTTGATAAAGTATCATGTTTTGTGTCATTTATTTAATCAGGTTATCTATTATTAGGACTTAGATTAAGATTTAATAACATTTTAGGTTTGAAATATGTGAAAATCCTAAGGGGTTCAGAAACATTTTCTCGGCACTATAGTTGAAGGCTTGAGTCATTTATTATTAACAGAAATAGTCAATGAAATAAAATCAAGAAGTCAGAGAAGAGAACTGGGAGTCGAAAATGAAAATAAAATAATTAATCGTATTTGTCTTTCCTTACCATAGCCATTTTCTCTCTATCTCCCCTAAACACAATCTTCTCTCACTCTTGTCTCTCCCAATCCCCCGGTCTTTTCCACGAACCCCCTTATATCCCCTCGCCCCTATGTCTTTTGCGCCAAACCTCCACCCCAGTTCCCCTACACACACACATCCACACACAGCATGCAACCCCCGTATGCACACACACAACATGCAACCCCTTGCACACACGCACACACACCCCCTCTACACTGTCCTGATTCTTCCTCTCCCACCAGGATCGTTACAGTACTAAGGATTATGTATGCACATGTAAGGAACCATACTGAAGCATGCATGTTTATAACTGAGAATGTTTGGTAAATGTTTTATTCCTTCTTGTGTGAGTTGAGGTCCTTAAACCATATATATATTAGTTTATTAACATAGTTGTCAGACTGGTTAACCCAGTGGTGCACAACTCGGTCCTCGAGGGCCAGTGTCCCTGCAGGTTTTTATTCTAACTGCACCCTAACATACTTTATTGGAACTTATAGAAGCGTAATTAGTCCAATTAACTAATTTAGGGTATAGTTAGAACAAAAACCAGTGGCCTGAGTTGTGGACCACTTGGTTAACCTTTTTTGATCTAGAACAGGGGTTCTCAAATCCGGTCCTGGGGACCCCTGTGTCATCTGATTTTCATTCCAACCAAGCTCTCAGTCACTTAACTAAACCCTTAATTAAACTAATAATTTGCTTAATTGGACCTTTTAAATTGTTTTCAGCTCTTAAACAGTTGCAGAGTTCAAGTTACTTATAAAATGCTGTGGCTAACTTGAAATCTGCAACTGTTTAAGAGCTGAAAATAAGTAAAAAGGTCTGATTAAGCAAATGATCAGTTCAATTACGGGTATAGTTAAGTGACTGAGAGTTAATTTGGAATGAAAACCAGGAGACACAGGGGGTCCCCAAGACCGAGTTTGAGAAGCCCTGCTATAGATGGTTTATATCTTGAACTGGAATAAAAACAAAAGCTGCCTAGTGCACACCACGTTTAGATTGTGTAAAACTGGTACGGTCCTGTTGTGCAGCAAGTTGAGTCTTACAGTCAAGGGAGTGAAGGTTTGCATCCTGGCTGTGTGAAGTTACCGTTCTTGGCTCGAGATTTCATAGCAATTCTATATATAATATTTTTTAACAGCGTTTTAGAAAATGTAGTTTTCATGAGCATGATTTTTTTTTTTTTTTCAAATTCTTTGGTGTAGCACAATACCACCATCTTGTGGTAAACGACATTTTATATTTTAAGCCTTTTGATCAATATTCTCTGTACTGTTAGGTAAGAGGGTGAGACTAAAGAAAAGTAAGCTGAAACTACAACTTGTGTACCTGCAGTTGTGAAGAAAATATTGCTAATCGTAATGTTGTAATAATATAGTTATAAATGCCTACATGTGCAGTTGTTGCTTGTTATTTGTTTTTGTTTTTTTGTTCGTTTTACATTTATTGTCAGTTAAAAAATATTTGAAGGTAGTCTTAATTAAGCAAGAGAACCCAAAGAAGAGGGTTTTACTGATTGGTAAAGCCTGCTGTAATGCTATTTTCAGGTATGCAGTAAAAAGTGGTAAACAGCGGAACGCGCTTGCTCGCACATGCCTAAACAACCTGTGCTAAGGGCGGAAGCGTCCATTCAAATCTGTTATTCTGTTTTCGGTCTTCTACATCTTTTTTTTGATTGAATTTATCAGATTTTCCACTCTTTCACAGCGTTGTTAATGTAATTCATAATATTTTCCCACCATAAAGAAAACAGTATGGTCTTTGCAATCTTTTTAAATTTTATGTATCATATTTTCCAGTCGTTCACAACGTTGTTAATGTAATTTGTCATATTTTCCACCATTTAAGTACCTAGTATGTGAATATTTATCATATGCAATACTTTGGGTCGTGTACATTTTTTTAATTGTACAGCTTTGCGGTGGACTTCTCATTTTGTCTTGTTCATCGTGAATTGTTTTAGAGAAATATATTGTCTGTTTCCAGTTTGTTTGCAAAAAAATTATGTATAATTAATGGTAAATGTACATCTGTTTGACAAAAGGAAAACACCCACCAGATCGCAATTGATTGCACCTGTACCAAAATCTGACAGCACACCACATTCAGTGCGACATCGTATCCCTTGCTCATAGGGTCAAGGCATTTAACATAATGAGAAGGGTCTTTACCAATGGGTAAATTCCTCTGTTCAGGGTTATTGATATTAGAAATTAGCTGCGTTAAAAATAAATAAATAAAAATTTTAAAAAATATAGTTTGTCTTTGTTTTTTTCGTAATTGGTATGTAGCACTAGTTTTTGTTCCTAATAAATACACACGTTTTTCTTCATATTCCATGGCAATTAGCTGATAATTAAGTAATAATAATAATAAAATAAAACTGCATGTAATTTATTTTTTATTAGGATTTGAGTGCACGTTTGTATATTTGTGTAATTTTCAGTATTTACGTCACCGTTAGTTCGTAAAATGTAGACTATTTGAGAAGTTATAAAACAAAACCAAAAAAAAAGTTGTAAGAATTAAAAATATCTGGTACTAGATAGCTATATGTGTTAGTGCTAATCGAGCTGTTTGTTCAGTAACTTGTATCCTGCAGAGTATTTTGAATCTAAAACTTACCACATTGATATCAGTTTACCACCTATATGGGAATGTATAGTGATAATTTCTAATCCCCACGCTAACACTATCTAATAACAATTTTTATATGTATTTGTATTATTAGGTAGTCTAATGTAATTAGCAGTCTGTACCTATATTTCAGTTATACACTCCCTCTCGCTCCGTCATGATGTTTCAGCAGCTAACCTGATGGCTTGAATTGGCAACAGATTTTAATGTCAGTTAAAGTAGCTGCACAGAGACAGCACAGCACTCATTTACTGATAACACACCCCACAACAAAAAACAATCGAAACACGTTTTATGAATTGTTTTATTTGTTCAGTACAAAATAAAAACAAATAAATATATACATAATTAATTAAAAACATAATACTATGGTCATAATCCTAATAAAGTTGACTAATGGTAATTACCGGTATTGTATTGTTCCGATTAGTTGGCAACGAAATTGTTTTCTTCGATGACATATGCAGGGACACTTGCCATTGGCACGTGCTGGTTTCCTGGCAACAGACAGATACTTTACACTGAACTTCCTTCTTCATGCCTCGGAATTTTCACGACTGCAAAAACTAACAAAAAACTGCTTTGGTACTCCTCGAATACAGATATCTGCATAATAATACTAGTACGAATAATAATAATAATAATAATAATAATAATAATAATAATAATAATAATAATAAGCAATGAATGGCGTTTGTATGCCTTCTGCTACGCCGCTGATAGGCTCAGGTCAACGGGACTGTCTGTACTCTGCCCCCCGGGAAAGAAGCGAGCAGCGAAGGGCTCTCCGTCTGGTTAACATGCCCTTTGAGAAAGGACCAGAAAATAGGCACCATGTTGCCAGCTTTCTCGAAAAGGGCAGTCCGTATTTCGCCAAATTTAACCCGTATGCCTCACCTCCTGCAGACAAGTGTTCGTTGGCCCCTCTCCGAGATGACGTTCCCATTGTGGATCCCTGCTCTGGGTTTGTGAGTACTGGAGCTGATGCAGACCTGCAACCCGGCGGCAGAAATATCCCAATTCTGGGGAGCTATAAATCCAATGAGTACGGTGTGAAGGGGAGGCCACAGACACTACCGACCAGACCTTCGTCCTGGGAAGGTGAGCAGGCTGAGGAAAAGCGCTGGAATTCAAGGGCTGTGTCCGATGCCTATCGAAGAGCCAGGCTCGGAGGT
This sequence comes from Polyodon spathula, assembly GCF_017654505.1. NCBI lineage: Eukaryota > Metazoa > Chordata > Actinopteri > Acipenseriformes > Polyodontidae > Polyodon > Polyodon spathula. The sequence continues at coordinate 61,247,034 of NC_054537.1, forward strand.
AATTACACGCTACAATTAGTAGTGAATACTATGGAAATATTCACTACAAGGCATATGAGTTTTTTTTTTTTTTTTTTTTTTTTTTTTTTTAACTATTGCTTTATTTTTAAAAATCCAGAATCAATGAAATACACATAAAACTATATGAAAAAGTAATGGTTTTAATTTATGTTATAATGTGTTTTTTTGTAATAAGTTACAACGGGTCAAAGTTTACGCCTTAAATAACTACCTATACAACCCTGTGGTGTAATATGTATTAAACTAAACTTAATACATTCGTTTTACAAACGTTTTGACAAAAAAAGGCTTTCTCATTGCCTTCAATTATGAGTTTTCATTTTGTATTATTTTCAACAAGAACAATGCAGACCAGTGTAAATGTCGTACACTTTGGAAATTCAGACCAAACTCACAAGTGATTAAAAGACTCCCAATGTTTGAGTAGACTACAGTTTGGTGTTCGGTAAACGATATTTAATTAATTATTATTTAAACACACTATGCTTTCTGAATCCAGTGTGGAATCGGCACTGTTGTAAGTCATAAGTGACTACTGTGATTCTTCTTTTAAGGTTGGACAAGCCCTGTGCGTGTTCTCCCTGCTCCACCAAGATTCCCTTGCAATCTAACAAGCAATACGTTCTTTTTCAATGTAGCTCCTGCAACAAAGGTACAATATGATAACTCAGCCTGTACACTGTGTTCATCAGAAAGCAAGTGGGTGGAGTGCAGCATGTTTACCCTTCAAAGTCTCAAAGGTTAAAGGTCTAGCAGGGGTATTACCAAACACATTTCAAATGGAAAGCAATAGGCTATTAGATCAGTATATGTTTGGTGCATTCTCCATACCCTTTGATTAGAAAGGTACTTAGAAATATAGTTTTGAAAAGCCCAAGATTTTAGTGGGGATGGGTCTATCCTAATAGACAGAAGTTTGATTAGCAATACCTTGAGCTTACTAGTAGTCTAGAACAGTCTCATGAATCTCAAACAATGTTGCTCATAAAACGCACACTAGTTAAAGCTGAAGCTTTATGAATTGAAACAGCCAAGTTACTTGAGAGTTAAAGATGTGGAAATCAAGGTAAAGCTATTATTGTTTTACTCTTGCTGTAATTGTTTTTCATACTTTATTTTCACTTTCTTCCAGTTGAAGTCAGTTTTTCCTTTCACAGAAACTATAATTAACTTCCAGTGTTATCTGTAACAGGACTCCACCTGAGCCTGCTGAACATAGGAAACTATGTGAGGTCCTATTCCATGTAACCTTGAAAGTGAAGAAACTTAGTGCTGTGGCATGATGTTGTGGCTAAAAATGCAAATCTACAGGAACAAGGCACTTTTGTGAAATATTGTGCTTGTGATAGGTAAGAAAATGTTTATTGCAAATCAAATACTATGCATATTAAAACCCTGTATATACGTTTATTTTTCAGGATGGATCTTTGAGGAACTGGAGGGAAGAGCTTGCAAAGAAATATATGTATACATCTTCCACACAGAGGTGGGTCAATGTAAAGTTGTAAACACTATACCCTCAAATGTACAGTATTTATGCATTAACATTGATTTTTATCAACCAAAATAATAATAACTTGCATCAAGTATACTAAATATGCTACATTATGCTTCGTACCCAAAGTCTGAAAATCAGTTTCTTACCTGTTCTCAGAATTTGCTGTATTATCAATGCCCCTGGGTTAAATATCTTTAGGTTTCTTGGTTTTTCCAAGACTACACGATTAGAAGTTAATGTTGTTGTTTCTTCTTGGTCTGAAAGTAGCATCATAGAACCAAATTGCGTGACATATGTTTTAAATTAGGAACACATACATGCATTTTTACTTTATTTTTTGTTTTCAATAAAGGAGTTATGAAGATATTGAATGGGACTCAAAGCTGCCTCCTAGAAAAAAAACACCTGCTTCAACATTTGAGAAGATGGCCGATCCTGTTAACCAGTATTTTACTCTGCAGAGATATGAGCCTGCAGCAGAAACTTGGCAGGTTAGTGTTTTCATTTACTTTGTAATAGCATTGAATATACCACACCATTCAGTAACTAAAATGTGTTAGCATTCTGCTCAATTCTTACAGGACAGTGGGAATAATTAACACAAAATATATACTGCCAGATGTTAGACAGTGTGTATAAACAACTGCTGTTCATATTGAAAGTCACATATACCTACATAATGCCAACATAATACTTTAGGAGAAAAGGAGCAAATGTTTATTTTACCCAATACATCAATACGTTATTTAAATCAATGCATGTTTTAATCAATACATGCCAATGGCACTAGCTGACAAACTGTACTGTTCTGATTTGATTTTCCTATTCAGAAACTGGATTGTGGGTATTTTTTCTTCACCGATAGTTATCAATTTATGGAAAATAGTTTAAAATTGAAACACATGTACAGTACATGATCCAAACTGAATTAAATACATGAATCTGAAGACCGTGAGCCACATATAAGTACCTGTGACAGAATAGCCGGATGGTGACGTCAGGCCAGAAGCAGGAACCAAAAACAAAGACACCAGTGCTGCAGGGCAAAAAGACGTGGCGTGCACCGTTTTTATTTAAATACAAAAAGAAAAAGAAAACAACAGATCACGGAGCAAAATAAATAATTAAACAAAATAAATCACTAACACTACAACCGGTCAGGCTGGGCAATCGCCTTCACTGATCCTATCCTTTGTTTAGTTTCAGTTTTACTTCTTCTCTCGATCTCCCATACTGTCCTCTGTACACACACCTCGAGCAGGGAAAACTGCAGGGTTTTTATACAGGTGACCATCTCCCGACTAGCAACAATTAATTAACTTGGGAGATGGTCACCTTCTGCACAAGATTTTTTATCTAATACTGGCAGAGAACGAGCTACCAAACCCACCTCTGCCAGAACACACACACACACACACACGGCTTTGCCATCTCTAATACAGATTAGAATACAAAACACATGGCTTTCATCGTCATTTAAATAAACAAATACAATAAATAAATCATAACAATAATGTACACAAACACAAATGAGACACGGGCGGAGGGGGAGATCCCGTTCTAAAAATAAATAACACATTTAAACAGTAGGTCTTTGCCCTGCCCCCTTTTTATGTTCAGGGCATTCCTACCACCCTCCAACATATCCCCCCCTTGTGCAAAGTCCTGGCTGACAGTCTCGGCCCAGGAACGGGCAGCAATGGGCCAAGGGTGGCGGCCACCGTGGGATGTCTTCCTCCCACCCAAACAGCAATAGTGTCCCAGTGGACCACGCACAGGCCAGCTCCTCTGGCCAAGGAAATTTTGGTAGCCACCTGGCTACTCGTGGGGATGGTCTCCTGACCTTCCCCACCTTCTTTGTAGCCGGCAGCTCCCCTCTATGGGGCTCCAGCCACAGTACTTCTCGCTGCCATGCAGGACCGGCAGCGACCCCAGGGGAAGCGGAGCCGGCAGCGACCCCAGGGGAAGCGGAGCCGGCAGCGACCCCAGGGGAAGCGGAGCCGGCAGCGACCCCAGGGGAAGCGGAGCCGGCAGCGACCCCAGGGGAAGCGGAGCCGGCAGCGACCCCAGGGGAAGCGGAGCCGGCAGTGACCCCAGGCGAAGCAGGACCGGCAGCGACTCCAGGCGATGTGGCGCGGCAGGCAACCCCAGGCGATGCGGCGCGACAGGCAACCCCAGGCGATGCGGAGTGGCAGGGAACCCTAGGAGATGCGGGCGTGGCATCCCTAGGCGGTGCAAGGCAGACATCCTTGGGAAATAGTGGACTGGCATCCCCTGGCAATGTACAGCAGGGCAGGTGTTGGCCTTCTGGAGGCGACAGCAGCAGCCGCAGACCCTCATGAGATGACGGCGACAGCAGCATACCCTTGGGAGGCTGAGAAGGCGGCAGTAGCTCCTCCCCTTCTGGCTGCGAAGGCAGCAGTGGGTCCTCCCCTTCTCCTTGAGACGGTGATGGTGGTGGTGGTGGTGGTGGAGGCAGAGGCAGCTCCTGCTCCTCTTTTCCGAGTGGTGATGGTGGTGAAGCCAGTTCTTATTCGTAATTTGTGAAGACATCGTTTATTAAAGATAATGACAGACTGAAGGAAAGAACCGACAGCACCATCAGGGTCAGCAGAATTGCCAGAAGAAATAAAAATACACACACTTCTAAATGCGTGAAACTTGTTGCGCAACTAGTTGCTCAGGTGTGGACAAAGCAGTGCAGCTGATTAATTTGTGCATTTTCGACAGCGATTTGGTTGCGAAACTGATTGCTCAGCTGTGGACCCATTTTAAAATGTATTATTTTAAAAAAGTTAAGCCCCTCATCATGTGACGGGATCGCCTATACTGTACAATATAAATGCATGGTAAAAAAAATCCTCAACAGCCAGTCAGCATGCAGCATTCAAACATTCAGTTTTATAAATAAAGATTATAGCTGGAGATTTGTCGCTCCAGCTGTGCTGGTACCTCATGGGTGTATTGTAACTTGACAGATTATTAATTCACACAAATCAATTTCTGCTGTAATTATCAAATTAAAAATAAAACAATCCGTTGTTTTGGGGTTTTTTTTCCCCCTCTCGGTAGAACCATTTTAAAACTCCCAATTTTAAAATAACTTTGCTCACAGAAACAGATACACCCATCTTCTTTTTTTTTACTTTTTTCAGTCAGCTATACTGATTTTTGTTTGGTCTACTAAGATTAAAAAAATAAATAAAAAAAATCAGGTGGTCCACGAACAAAAAAGTTTGAGAACCACTGTCCAAAGTTATCTTAAACCTGTGTTTGAATTTAATCAATAAAAATACTTTGTCGTGTCACAAGAGGGCATTCACTTACCATTCACTGGATTGAAAACCGAAGCCATACAATGAAATGAATGTCTCCAATACTGGGCTGTGTTTACATTTACAAAGCCTTACATGTATTCTTCCTCACACAGTTGGGTTTATTCGTTAACTTGGTGCTGTGCATTTTTTCTAGATTATTTCCATACCTGTCTTCTTTTTTTAAAAATCACCTCCTTAGGTGTTAGGTGGACTTTGGGACAGATTCCAAACAAGAACACCTAATGCAGTAAGAAAACCAATCACATTGTGAGTACCTGAAGTGTATGTAAATGCCCCAATACTTTCTGTTATTTATACAGCATCTGAAACAATGGGAGAAATTATTAAGCTTCTACCATTTTCTCGAAAATAAATAATGCATTATTAGGACCTACATGTATGTATAGTTTGTAGTTTAGAGTTTATGAAATTTAGAGGAATTGATTAGATTAACTTTCTGACAGTTAGTTTGGATTTCATGATAACAAGGTATTCATAAAACACTGTAGGATTTTGTTGTTGGATTAACTTGAACTTATGTTCAGTACACACACTAATTGTTAAATACGTAACTTGTACCTACTGTAGTAAATGTAATTTAAAAAGATAGTTACATTTATAAATATATGGTGCCTGAAGTGTAAAACTTTTTTTTTTTTTTTTTTTATTTGCTCCATTACTGTGAAATGACATCAAATGGGTAATAATTTAAATGAATACTTGTTTCTGAAATATTCTTGGACACCTAAAAAATATATAGTAAATTCCCTTATTACAGTGATAATTATGTTGCGGTGTAAAAAGTGAAAAAACAACTTAACAGTTTCAAAAGAAGTTATTCTTACTTTACTTATGTTGTCTTTTACAGCATAAACCCTTGTTCAAGAATTTGCCACATCCCACTCTACAGGTAAATTCAGATTTTCTTGTACAGAATTTCAATTTCCTTTTGCCTTTGTGCTGGTGTCAGATGTTGAATATTTCAACCCCTCTTTTTCTTTTGACAAGTGGTTCTACTGGGGCTGAGAATTTAGAAGACGTGGACAATTCCGAAAAACAGTTTGTGCCTTTTACTGTGCTGAGAACACCACAGCCCCGATACACAGAAACAGCTCAGTATGTATTCTGCTTTGTACCTTGTTAAAGATAGCATGTTGCCTTTCTTTTTTCCTGAGAAAATGTTTGTACCTGTAGTGGCCAGGAGATGTCATTTGACAACCAGTTTTTAAAAAGTGTACAGGAAGGCAGTAGGAAGTCAATCTCTAAGGTATTATCTAAAGCTGCAGATACCAGGTTGATGTTCTTTATGTAGGATATAACCTCAATTTCTAGTTAAACTGACATGAATCCTGCTTTCACACAAAATAAGCAATATAATGTATCTCCATTGGAATATTTCAGTCAAGGCCTTAATCTGGATGATGTCTTAATATAAAAAAAAAAAAAAATGAAAAGAGAAAAATACCTATGATAATTGTCTCATGGTTTTCCCTACACAAAATGTTTTCCTGTTTTTCAACCATGATACTGTTTTTTTCCTTCTTTTTTAGACGTCCAAATATTCCTGGTTACAAAGGCAAAGTACATTTTACAGCCATCCATCCTTTTAACCAGTGCCCTCCAACTCTTCCTACTACAGCTCAAGTGCATCGGTAAGTGTGTCTCGTATCAAGAGTAGTGAGGTATAAAAAAACAATGAATTAAATGCTCATACATCAGAATGAAAGAAGTCAAATGGCATGAAATCCGTCCCAGCATTGGGAAGTTGGCTGTTTTGAGCTAAAACGTATTGTTTTTTTTGTTTTATTTTTTCAATTCTGAATTGAATACTGTAGTAGTTTTCTTCATTGCTTGGTAAAGAGTAGATTGTAAGTACTCTTTGTATGCAAATATGCAAAATCTATAATACATGCATCTTATACAAAGGGAACCAAACTCACCTACAGAGCTTCTGTATACTATATAATGGGATCATTTTCTTTATCACTCTGAATTGTAAAGTTCATCATTTATAGTTTGAGGGTGACAGTGTAGTGTGAAAGGGAAAAAAAGGAACGTTAAGAAATTGGGGAAGTAGGCGGTGGATTAAGGAAAAACTACAAGCTAAAAATAATTTTTTCATATTAAACACTTCAAGTGGGCCTTTTTTTAGATTCTGTATTTTTTGCTTACATCAGTTAATTTGGTATGAACAATACCTTTCTATATTGGAAAATAACTGAGCAGTCCACATAGGTTCTAAACACACGCCATCACAGAAGTATTCTGTGCTTAATACAGTATTTTAGGGTTCAATGACATGTTTACAGTACCTTGAGGATTAAAAATAGGATTATTCAAGAAATTTACTTAGCACTTCAGTTTACTTGTGCCCCCCATTTTACACCCAAGTTAAATTGGTAACTTGTATGGAGTCTATGCCATTCTAAGCAATAAAAAAAAAAAAAACTACTTGATGAAGTTTTATGTATTGTAACAAATATAATTCACTGAAGAAGCTCACTGTTAGAGTCATTAGTTTAGTTTATTACACACTGTAATATTTTGTACAACCATTTAATTTTATCTTTTAACTGGCAAACCAGTTCCCAGGAAGTGTTAGGCAAATATGTGAGCTTGCGTAGTTCAGGAGGTGTGCAGCAGGGGGCTTCCAATTTCCTGTCAATTAGTACCTATTTTCTATTTAAGCCCTGATCACTTGCACCTTTGCTGTCTAGCGTTTCGTTTTTGTAGCAAACGCTCAGACGCCGTCTTTTCATGCTTCACCGCTAATCTACACTTCGTTGCCTTTCACTGGAGGTCAATTCTCTGCGCAGCGCTCCCAAGATATTATCAAATATTTTCCTACCTGCTCCGGTGCTGCTTCTCACCATTCAGCTTCTCCATTCGGCTGCAGGAGCTCCAGCGTTAGTCTTCCTGCTCTTTCCAGCCTCCAGCCCAGCAACAGCACCGTCCAAACCACAGCTTCATTTCTCAACTCGTCCGTGTCTTCATTAGACAAACTGGCCCTCCACTAAAATCTCTAAAGCTCCTTCAACAAGATATCGACATTCCCGTCGTCAGCGTTTGCCTCGCCATAGCTCCTCTATTTAATCCACCATAAAGATCTGTCAGCTGAACATTCCTTTACTCTTCGCTTGCAATCAAGCGCCCCTCCTCCACTCCCAGAGCCAGCACAAATTACCATTCCTTCATGGGATCCTCCCCTGGATTTCTATTGGCTATGTTCAACGTTTTAGGGACCTGTCCATTCAGTTTCGTGCTCCGTTTCGGCGTGTGGCGGCTTGTGCTTTCGACTGGTCACAACAAGATCCAACAACACTGCTGTTTTGCATCTTTTTCACCAGCGCCTCTCAGTCCGTGGCTACCACAGCAACGCCCTCATTGCGTGACTGCGGGGAGTGGTAAGTAACCATGGTGACCAGGCAGCTTCACCTACACTGCGAGCTCCGTGCCTCAGTACTGCAATTTTCTGGCTTGCTGCTGCTGCGCTTTTACAACCTGCGAGGACTCGTTCAGCTTGCTGAATTGTGACATCTAAATACTGTGTTAACGTATTCATATACATGACTAACTGTGCTAAAACATGTAACGAAGATATTAAAATCTAAAAGAATACGCAATTGTTGTTCTACACCGACAAGGATTCTAATCATAATAACCAAATATATTCTACCCGGCTTCACTCAAGCCAATGGTTAATTCTAATCATAACCGCTAGATGGCAGTATAACACCACAAATTTTATACATTCTGTAAGCTGGTTTGCTATCACTGTGAAGCTCACACACTCCAGCTTTTCTATACATTCCTGCAGTTTGTTGTCATTCCGAGGGATTTGCAGTTGACCCCCTCCTCCTTCAAGGACCTGGTCATGAAGCAACCTTACTCAGCTGTTTACAAGATGCTCAGCATCTACCATCATAGTAATGTCCTGCTTTCCTGCATCACGCATCCATTCCTGCGACTTATTCCTGTTCCCAGATTCATGTTTCCTCATCTGGTGCTGCTCCTCCAATCCGACCAGCTTCATCAAAGTCATCATTTCATCAACATGAACCGCTAGTCAGTCGTGGAACCATGTCCTACGATTTATCAACATTCCAGTCAACGTCCTTCTACCCCCAGTAGACAATAAACTGCTCCGGACCAATCAATAGGTTTTGCAGATGCCTCGGAGCAACATATTCTTCATCCTCTCTGGTTCTGCAGCGGTCTCTGCAGTCTTCATCTCTGCCCAAAAGCAGCCCCATCTCTGGCTCCATCTAAATCGGCCTTAAAACTGAAAGACCAATATCTACTGCATTCAGCAGAGCCCTACTCTCTGCAGCAGACCACCACACTCTACCGATGGTAGTCCTCCGTTCTCTATTGCAGATCTCTGCTTCAACAGATCTCTGCTCTCACAGCTGGGCCTCTGCACACTACTGACAGCACTCCATTGTTTTCTTCCACAGACCTCTGCTCTGTTCAGCAGATCCCGCCCTCTACTGTTAATTGCTCCTCACTACAGCAGATCTCCACTCCCTCTTCAGATCAGTTCACTACTGCAGCTGCAAAAGTCGCTCTAGTTTACTGTTGAAGTCTGCAGCTGCACTTCTCCAGAGCCTACAATGCTCCAGCCTTCCTCCAATACGCAGATCGTGGCAGCATTCCCACAATCAAGGCTAACGCTAATCTCCATCTAATCAAAATACAGGGCACTTCTTCAGCAATCCTGTTCATATCTCCGCTCATCCTCCCAAATGTTACAGCATTAATACTTGGTTTGAAACATGGTACGAGACTGGAAATCTGTCTCGATTATGAGTTAAGGATTTCCACTATTAAGAGAATAACTGGCGTTGCGAAACCCAAATCTCTGAATGTGAGTTTACCTTTTCCATTTCAAGCAGACATGATAGTAGCAAACCACTGATCGATCCTGTATTAACTAATACGTAGGAAGGCGGCATCTCATCTTTGCCCTCATTTCTAGAATATGGGGCGTAAAGGAGCCGTGCTTCCCCAGTAGCCGATTCATGTTTGTTCAGTCCAGCTGCCACCTCAGCCCTCAGTTCCAGCTCTTCTTCTGCCTCTGCTTTCGGTATCCAAGTTCAGTCAGCTGGTCCCATTTGATTCCACAACCCCCATCCAGAATCCTCAGCTTCTCCAGATGCTATTTGACTGAAACCTACTCTCAGTAACCTCCTTCAATCTGCTCAGCATTACATGTCTGCAGCCCTCCACCTTGTTCAAAAGCTCCTATTCTACAGCCTGCTCAGTGTCTTCAATCCTCTGCTCCCAGATTCGAATAATCATAGCCCTTCAATCAAAACCTGGCTCTCATGGTCCGTGCTAGGGATTCTCTCCAACTCCCTCTAGTCTTTACATATTCAGCATTCCGCCTGACCCTCTGTGGGATTCTTAAGAGCTTTCCCCCTGCCTCACCTTCCTGTTTGTCTATATCAACATATATTCTCCATTTGCTAATTTGCACTCTTCTGAAAAGCCACTTCTCCCCCTACAATGATTTACCACCTTCCATGCTTACTCCATCACTTTGGCTGCATACCTCAAGACAAATCAATTCAACGCGGTCGATCCACTCACACGTCAAGTATCAAGTTCCCTATCTCCATTTTCAAGGTATCTCCACAGCAGGAACCCCCCCCCCCCCCCCCCCTCTCCTCAGACCATCTGTTCATTGATTTCTCTCACTCCTATCATCACTCGCCTCGCCTCGAGCTGACCTCCCTCCATTCCTCCACCCTTGCCTCCAAGCAGGCCTCCTTTCTCTCCACCCTTGCCTCGTGAGTAGGCCTTCCTCCTCAACTCCACCCTCGCCTCCGAGCAGGCCTCCCTCCTCTCCACCCTCTCCTCCAGAGCAGGCCTCCCTCCTTGCATGGCTCCTTCTTCTCCACCCTCGCCTCCGAACAGACCTCCCTCCTCTCCACCCTCGCCTCTTCGCAGGCCTCCCTCCTCTCCACCCTCTCCTCCAGAGCAGGCCTCCCTCCTCGACTCTCCCCTTCCCCGCAGCTTGATCACGAATGTGGGGAAACTGGTCCTTCTCAGCAGTAGATTCCTACATTCATTCATCCTTCCCTGATATAGTTGCTGCTACTTCTAAAAATGCTAGAATCATCTCTACTCTTCAGAAAGGCTGCTTCTCCCACTACGAGGATCTACTCATGGAGACCATCTGCCTCACAGCTTTCTTTGGCTTTCTCAGAAGCTCTGAATTCACAGTTCCCTCAGCTTCTTGCTTCCCCTCGGTGGATGTTCGTTTATATGACCTCTCTTCTATTTCCAACTCCTATTTCCTTATTCGTCTGCGCACTTCAAAGACAGACCAACTCCAGCGCGGTCAGTTCATTCAGCTTTCAAGGACCAAGTCTGCTATCTGCCCTTTTTCAGCAATGTCAAGATATTTCATATCAGCTTTATTCACCCCATTCATTCCGTATCGGTGCAGCCACCTCCGCTGCAAGGGCCAGCATCAATCAGAGCCCGATCAAGACCATGGGGCGCTGGTCCTCTTCTGCAGTGGATTCTTATGTTCATTCATCTCCGTCCGACATAGTTGCAGCCCATTCCAAAAGCCGGAAGTGGGGGCTACCTGTCTGCTGGAGCCACTAGAGGTTTTCCCCTAATTAGCTTCATGGGGTTTTTTCCTCTCCACTGAGCAGCAGGTATACACATAGTCATATCCTACTAAATTTACTAACCATCCTTCTGTTTGTCCTTCTAGTCTTTTGTTTATGTTATGCGCTGGCATGTGCTCTCTTTTGTTTGTCTCACGGTGTGGGAGATTTGGTGAGGAGCCGGGGATCCATCCTTTTGGGGGGCAAGTGATCACTTCCCTGACCTCAGGGCAGGCTTCAGTCTCCCTTGACCTTCAGGGGGGTTCTCACCATGTGAGTCAGAGCGGACCCCCGGCCACACTCTGTTCTTTCGCAGCTCCTGCGCTTATCTTGCCTCACCATCTTCTATACTCTGTCTCAGTTCGGGACGTGGCTACTCATGCTCGAGTCCCATACTAACCTCTATGCCTTGTTATTATCTCAGGTCCCAGGCAGCGTGAAGTCTCAGCCAATTGGGGGTCTAATGAGCACCCCTTTACAGAAGTTTCAGACGCTGGGTACCTCTCCCTCTCTATCTCTTTTGTGTCCCAGTCTTCCGGGACCGTCTTCCTCTGAGGGGCGGCTCCGCAAGTCATAACCCTCGTGTGTTTTTGGTTGCCAGGTCCTTCGGCCCTGGGCTCGTGTCGGCATCGCCGCCCTCAGTCAGTGACCACTTTCTGTATCCTGTCTTCGGTTGCTGGGTCCTTCGCCCCTGGGTTGTGTCGGCATCGCCACCCTCAGTCAGTGACCATCTTCTATCCTAGCTTCCATGTCCAGCTTCGCTGGTCTGCTACTAGAGTGGGCCTAGCCTGCTCTTCTATCCTAGGTCCGGTCCTTTCTATCTGGCACTCTGTCCTACTTACGGCTCCCTTCTGCTTCTTCTGCCCTATCTCTACCCCCCCAGCTCACACCTTGTGAACGTATGGTTAAGAAATAGTGTAGCCTGTGAAACAGGATTTCACACCATCATCTTAATTCCTCAAAGAACAGTGATATTCCAGCTGAGAAAAAAAAAAAAATGCCATTGATATCCAGAGTCATGATTATCACAGAGCATCTTTATTGAAAAAATTGAGATAACATCTAATGCTGCTGATTACTGAGTTAGTATGTAAGGGAGCTGTATTCCAGACAGCACTGCTGTAATTATCGGTTTAATATTCAATTTAAGTCTAGCTCTGTGACAAGCAATTTTTTTCTGGTTTTGAGGCACACATTTAAGAGTTCACTTCATGCACTGGAATTCTTCTACAAAAGTTTTACAGTATTCTCCTTAGTATTAGGCAGCATGGTACAAGTATCAATGCATTATAGGGGCAAGTTTCCATGTTAAACTCACATTTGTAACCATTTCACGAGGCAGGAGCCAAGCCTGCACAAAGGGACTGCTAAAATAAAGTAAAACAAATGTGGCTTTAGCAACAGAATAGGGATTTCCCCTTTACTCGGAGAACCACTCTCGCTGAGTTAAGGCCGAACCGATCGACCTCCAAGGCCGGGAAGCGAGGAACTTCCCCCAAGGGGAAACTAAGGAAGGAACGAGGACAAACCAAGGTTTCCCTGGCTTACTGAGTCGTCTAATCGAGAGAGGTCAGACACAATTGATGCTACAAGGCCACATGGAGAGCCATGCAATCTGTGTAGATAGAAGAACAAAAGTGCTGGAAGAGAGAATAAAGAAATAAACACATGTCGGAGGCCAGGGGTCTCTCCCCCAGCTGTAAGAGCCACCTTCGATAAGTTGAATCAATGACTAGCTTGAAAGTTGGGAGCAAGCTTGCTCTTCGAAGGGGGGGGACTGGCACGGGTGCAAATGAATAATTTAAGCAGGAGAATGGAAAACTAAATGTAGTTACGTTTTTTGGCCGGGGGTCCCCTCTGACCAGCGGGAACCTTCCACACGGAGGGCAATACGACGTAGTGAGCTTGTAAGGTTGGGAAGTGAGCTTCACTTGCCCCCAGAGGGGACCATTACAGAGGTGACGCAGCAAAGTGGAGGAGGAAGGGAGGATGGAGGAAACTGAAAAGCAAGATGAGAATTAGGCAAAATATAATATATTTATATATATATATATATATATATATATATATATATATATATATATATATATATATATATTTTTTTTTTTTTCTTTTAAAAGGTACATTTGTAAGTTATGGCCTTCAAAATGCATTCCTAGGTTTAGGATTTAAACAGTTCTGGCATTTCCATTGTGAAACTGTATTAGAGTAGGGCACTATACTCATGATGGAGCATGTCAACCAAAAGTTACGTCAGAGGTAGAAAATGCATCATGTACCACAACTCAGTATTGCTTTACTGAGCAGGAGACACTGCTGCTGGGTAGTAACTTCTGATCATTTTAATGTTTTAAAAGGCTTACATGAGCATAAAGCTTGCTTGAAACGGTGGCAAGCGGAGGTTTTGGTAAGCATGCATACATATAAATATTCACTTTAAGAGAGCTATTGTTCACTATTACTACTCAGTACAACAACTATGCCTGTATGCACTGCATAATTGTATTACTATAGTGATATGTGTAGAAGTTGTTTTCTAGTTGTCAGGTGTACTACAAAAAAACTAATCTTGATGCGTAGGAGAGAATCTGTCTAGTGCCTCCCCAAACAGACTCATCTAGAACCGGTATTGTCTAGACATACACAGAAATATATATATATTTTAAGATAACAACTTGTTTGCTGGGTCAGTTGATCATGTTAGCAAAGCTTAATTTGTGCTATTTTTGTGAAAGGGACATATCTTGATAAATGGCTTTGATAAATCTATATCTTGATCTGGCATTGAAATCTGTTCCATGGAATGCTAAATTTGATACTTGACCTGTATTATTTTATTGATACATTAGCAGTAAGTTCACACTGCTGAGCTGCCCCATCTGTGTAAAAAAAAAAAAAAATTTAAGGAAGCAGAACTTAAACCATAAAACAATAACAGAAGCAGCTTTCATTTCTATGGTCCACTCATTTTTCTTCTCATTTTCCTGCTTTTCAATTTCATATATACAGTATATTGCAACACCCTACAGATGCAATTAAACAAGAATTTTCCCTAATCAGTATAATGGATAGTGACAAAAAAAATTACTGCTGTAATGCAAATATGCTATTGTCAAATCCATACTTTCTAATATCATTTTTCTGTTTATATATGTCATCCATAACTATTAAACACCCAGCAGTGCTAAAATAAACTTCAGCAAATCTAAATTGAAGACAAAAGACTGCTGTTTATATGCATTTTTACAGATCAGTTTACAATCAAATGTAAAAAGAAATGTAATTATCCTCATGTGACCCGGAAGATTTCTTGGGTTGTAACTATTGATAACTGAGACCCCAAAAATCAACTCTTACATTTAAGAAAACATGTACATTATAATGTGCACATATTGCAGGAGGTTTTTAATTTGTATTCATATATACAACCTCACTGGTCTTTGTAAACCTGAACTGACTGCCACACAGAGTAGTGTATCTCTGTCAGCTAATTCTGATATATATGCCCTTATAAAACTTTACTGAGTTAAGCAGTGGTAAAATCATAGCAAAATCCATATTGAAAGCACAGTAAATGCATAGTATAAGTTTGGGAAAAACATGGTTAAATGCACAATTACTGTGCAAATATACCATGGTAAACTTTTATAAAGATTTATCCATAGAATGTCATGTAACGGGCAGTTTCAGAATGCACAGCCTCTAACTCTGAAACCTTCCAGATGGTCTCCTGTTCATTGTGTTTGTATTAATCTTGGTAAAAGTGGTTTTCTTTACCGTCTTCCATTTTCCTGGAGCCTGTTACCCACAGCTATTAAATGTGTTTCCTCTAAATGTATTTAGGGACTAAAGACCTTCCTAAAAAATTTTTTTAAAGTACGATAAATCATTATATTCAATTCCACATCTGTCCTCCTTTTTTGTGATCTGTCACAACTTTGTGATGTTTTCAAAGGATTTTATCAAACAATAAAATGTAGTAAAATGCACTTTAAATTCAAAAATCAAAATGGTCATGTTCAGCGCTGTTATAGTAAAGCTAAGCAGTTGTTTACAACGAAGTTAAACTGCAGCGGTTTATCATATCTGTATTAATGCGGTAATACAAAGGTGAAACCTGGACCACTTTGTATTATTATATACTGCATTCTTTCTCCTTGTTTTTTTTTTTTTTTTCCTGCAGGTACATACCGAACAATGGAAGCCAATCTCCAAATAAACACCTGGGCCCCCTCTCCAGAATGGTTACCACTGTCCCACCATGCAATGCCTTCACCAAAGGGGCGGAAGAATAAATCTTCCCTAATCTGACACCGGCTGTGATCAAGAAAAATAAAATAACCCGGATGGAAAGTGAATTTTGTTTCCAATGAAACACAATTTATATATAGTACTGTGCAAAAGTTTTAGGCAGGTGTGAAAAAATGCTGTAAAGTAATAATGCTTTCAAAAATAGACATGTTAATAGATTATATTTATCAATTAACTAAATGCAAAGTGAGTGAACAGAAGAAAAATCTAAATCAAATCCCTATTTGGTGTGACCACCCTTTGCCTTCAAAACAGCATCAATTCTTCTAGGTACACTTGCACAAAGTCAGGGATTTTGTAGGCATATAGTCAGGTGTAGGATCAAACAATTATACCAAACAGGTACTAATGATCATCAATTCAATATGTAGGTTGAAACACAATCATTACCTGAAACAGAAACAGCTGTGTAGGAGGAATAAAACTGGGTGAGGAACAGCCAAACTCGGCTAACAAGGTGATGTTGCTTTACTGTCAGAAGTCATACGCCATGGCAAGACTGAGCACAGCAACAAGACACAAGTTAGTTATACTGCATCAGCAAGGTCTTTACCAGGGAGAAATTTCAAAGCAGACAGGGGTTGCCAGATGTGCTGTCCAAGCTCTTTTGAAGAAGCACAAAGAAACGGGCAACATTGAGGACCGTAGACGCAGTGGTCGACCAAGGAAACTTACTGCGGCAGATGAAAGACACATCATGCTTACTTCCCTTCGCAATCGGAAGATGTCCAGCAATGCCATCAGCTCAGAATTGGCAGAAAACAGTGGGACCCTGGTACACCCATCTACTGTCCGGAGAAGTCTGGTCAGAAGTGGCCTTCATGGAAGACTTGGGGCCAAAAAGCCATGCCTCCGACGTGGAAACAAGGCCAAGCGACTCAACTATGCACGAAAACACAGGAACTGGGGTGCAGAAAAATGGAAACAGGTTCTCTGAAATTTGAAATATTTGCTGTAGCAGAAGGCAGTTTGTTCGCCGAAGGGCTGGAGAGCGGTACACGAATGAGTGTCTGTTCTGTTCTGAGTGTCAGTTCTGGTCACCTCGCTATAAAAAAGATATTGCTGCTCTAGAAAGAGTGCAAAGAAGAGTGACCAGAATTATTCCGGATTTAAAAAGTATGTCATATGCAGACAGGCTAAAAGAATTGAATCTGTTCAGTCTTGAACAAAGAAGACTACGCGGCGACCTAATTCAAGCATTCAAAATACTAAAAGGTATTGACAATGTCGACCCAAGGGACTTTTTCGACCTGAAAAAAGAAACAAGGACCAGGGGTCACAAATGGAGATTAGACAGAGGGGCATTCACAACAGAAAATAGGAGGCACTTTTTTACACAGAGAATCGTGAGGGTCTGGAATCAACTCCCCAGTAATGTTGTTGAAGCTGACACCCTGGGATCCTTCAAGAAGCTGTTTGATGAGATTCTGGGATCAATAAGCTACTAACAACCAAAAGAGCAAGATGGGCCGAATGGCCTCCCCTCGTTTGTAACCTTTCTTATGTTCTTATGTCTGCAGGCAACAGTGAAGCATGGTGGAGGTTCCTTGCACGTTTGGGGCTGCTTTTCTGCAAATGGAGTTGGGGATTTGGTCAGAATTAATGGTCTCTTCATTGCTGAGAAGTACAGGCAGATACTTATCCATCATGCAGTACCATCAGGGAGGCATCTGATTGGCCCCAAATTTATTCTGCAGCATGACAACGACCTCAAACATACAACGAAAGTCATTAAGAACCATCTTCAGCGTAAAGAAGAACAAGGATTCCTGGAAGCGATGGTATGACCCCCACAGAGCCCTGATCTCAACATCATCGAGTCTGTCTGGGATTTCATGAAGAGAGAGAAGCAACTGAGGCTGCCTAAATCCACAGAAGAACTGTGGTTAGTTCTCCAAGATGTTTAGGCCAACCTACCTGCCGAGTTCCTTCAAAAACTGTGTGCAAGTGTACCTAGAAGAATTGATGCTGTTTTGAAGGCAAAGGGTGGTCACACCAAATATTGATTTGATGTAGATTTTTCTTCTGTTCACTCACTTTGCATTTTGTTAATTGATAAATATAATCTATTAACATGTCTATTTTTGAAAGCATTCTTACTTTACAGCATTGTTTCACACCTGCCTAAAAGTTTTGCACAGTACTGTATATGTTAATAATCCAGGGCTGGCAATGGAACATGAAACAAGCAATGTGATTGGTCGAGCAAGGTTCCAGCTGTCCATATATTAGATGGATACGGACAGTTGGAGCCTTGTCACCTATTCGAAATCACTGCACGGCCTCACAGAATTTTAAGTATCGGTAGCTATCTTGTTTTAGTTTCAGATGTACAGTATCTATAAAACAGCTCAAAAATTACTGAAATCCGAAATGTTGTTCTTTTTTTTACTTCCGTTCTGCTGAAAGAACAGCGTCTTGCTCTCGCAGAAAAAAAATTAATTCAGTGCCATCTCAACTGTGCCTCCTGGTGGATATTTTCAGTGGCAATGTGCATTTCAACACATCAAAAATAAATATTACTTTTGCATGTTTCAATTAAATCTATTTACTCAGCTTAATTTAATGTGTAGTTCAGCATTAAAAATGGGACTACTTTTGTGGTCGCTTTTCTGGCACAAGGATATTTATTTAAAAAACAAGCAAACCCACTGTTTAGCCTGGATTGTAAATGCAATAAGGCCTTCAGGGTGTCCGTATACATCGAATATTTGGACTTCTTGGGGGTTGGAGACACTTCACTTCGTCTTTTTTGTGCGTAGTACGTAAAGCCCTCCCGTTTTTCATGTTTGCAGTTTTTGGATAAGTGACAACGTTTTTTTTTTGTTTGTTTTATGTTCTCTTCACAATTAACAGTTCATTTCCTAGAAGTGCTTACTGTAGCTACATATTTATAATTTTATTTGAAAAAAATAATTTATTTCAGTCCACAGTTACATTTAAGATATACATATCATCTTTATTGTGTTTTCTGATCTGTGTGTGCTGCTGATTCCATTTTATGTGTTGGTTGTATTTATAATTTCTAAATTTTTGCGCCTAGTAAATTTTGTTGACGATCTCAATGGGTACATTTCCTGGTTAAATAAATACATAAATAAATACATTTTAAACTATTTTATTACAGATAATAATAATAATAATAATAATAATAATAATAATAATAATAATAATAATAATATATATCATATAGTTAATATGTGTTAAAATTTTATACCTACATCATTAACATAGTTAAATTATAACGCTAATTTTGGTTCTAATTGATTCTGTAAAAATTTAGTGCCTCTAATTAGAACTAATAAAAAAACTTAGTGAATATATATATATAATATATATATATATATAGATATATATATAGATATAGATATAGATATAGATATAGATATGGAGATGGAGTCAAGTGTTTGTCTCAGATAGGAGTCTGAGGGCTTTGGGACCTTGGGGAATATGGTTTAATGCACTCCATCTTTTAAAAAAGCAAAATGAGGGCTGATTATTAATATGGGATGAGAAGGTAATTGGGTGAATTACCTTCTCTGTAGCTGATAAGGCTGAGGTAATAAAAAGCCCACAGTTACTTTGTTCTGTGATGAGGCTTAGAGAGAGATCGGGTGTATGGAGAGGTGAGGGTAAAAACAGGAAGATTAAATATCAGTGTTTTTGGTTTGGAGTAAATAAGTTTAGCTTGTCCCTTATTAGTCAGGGAAACTCAGAGGACTGAGTGAGATTATATGGGATACAGTTTAGGAAAAGCTACATTTGTTTTGTTGCGTTTATTGTAAAAAATAAAAGTGCACAGAAAAGCACTTAACTGGGTACTGTTTTTAAGGGTGCAGACCAGCCTTGGCCGGGACGCTACACCACACTATATATATATATATATATATATATATATATATATATATATATATATATATATATATATATATCAGGGCTCGCAAAATCGCTAGCCCGACATTCCAGGACAACCAAAAAAATCTGTCGGACAACGTGTTTCCTTTGCCTGCTTGCCCGACGGACAATCCGATTTATTACTCTATAACAGGATAACATTTTGTGCTTTAATCAAACACCGGTATGGTGCTTGCTTGTAATTTACAGTACCGAGTGCAGCAACAGTCTCGGGTCCGAGTGTAGATGTACTATTTACAACCTCGCTATAGGCCTTCATTATACGATTAAATACTGATTTAAAAAATTAAAAAATCAAGCTGCTGCTGATGTTGGCTCGTACAGCTCTATGCAACTGGCACGGCAAAGCAACATTTTTTTTATTTATTTTGTTTTTAATTTAAGTAAGAAACCAAGATTTCAATTAATATTTGCAATTGAAACAAAACAGAAACTTTTATGTGTTTTTTTTTTTTTTGGGGGGGGGGGGGGGGGGGGGGGGTGTTCTTCAATGAATAGGATATAGCTAGAATACTGGATCCAGCATGCCACAAATAGGTACTGTACTTGTAATTCTACTTTTATTCACAATCTCATTGCTATTATTATTATTAGTGGTAGTAATGAGAAATACAGTGATAATAAAGAAAATGAAAGAATAAAACAGTACTAATATTGTTAATAATTTAGCAAATGCCTTTATCCAGGGCTTAACTAGCAGCTTATACTGTTCGTTTTGGCTTGTCCTTTTACAATAGTGAACAAAAGGCTTTGGACCCAAACAGGGTTGTTATAGTAAGGATGTACTGTATTTAGCATTTGACTTGTATGTTTGCACATTTGTTATTTCACTTTTGTTATTTTTCACCTCCCATAGTGTTAAGTATTTAACAGAGGGTATAATGAAGTTTGGATCAGAATCCAATATCATCCCTTACAAAAAAGTAATATATTGCAAGTATATTTGTGCCAACATTATCTGGTTTTAGTATACTATTAGTATCATTATACTATTCTATTTTGGCACAAGTATACTTGCAGTATACAACTTTGTATATTCTTTTTGTAAATAATGCAATGTAGTTCTCAAATACTGGACATCTTACTTTTTTTTTTTGCATACCTGCATTGTCTTTTGTTAGATATGCACCTCCAGATTCTGACAAAAACGTTTACAAAACCAGGAGCAACTTCTGCTCTGGATCAAAAAGTTATAATGTTTTGCGGCTGCCTGCTAATGTGGATAACTATCGAAAAACTAGTAGAAACTAACAAAAACGCAAGTCTGCGAAAAACAAATGGAAGTCTGGAAAAAAAGTATGGAATTTTGATGTTGAAAAAGTGTATGAACCCTGAGATACTGTACCTATATTGAGTATAGTGTGCTATACTTTGTAGAAATCACAGTCCATAGGTCAATTATGGGCAACTTGACTTTTTATGTATGTATGTATGTATGTATGTATGTATGTGTGTGTGTATACTATAGCGAACAAAAGGCTTGTATGTATATATATATATATATATATATATATATATATATATATATATATATATATATATATATATATATATATATATATATATATATATATGAATACAGCTCTGGAAAAAATTGAGACCACTGCAAAATTATCAGTTTCTCTGGTTTCCATGACAGGGTCTTGATCTGGTGGTCTTCCATCGACACCTAAAGTCACCCAACATCAATGTGAAAGACTGGTGGAGAGCATGCCAAGACGCATGAAAGCTGTGCTTGAAAATCAGGGTTATTCCACCAAATATTGATTTCTGAACTCTTCCTAAGTTAAAACATTAGTATTGTGTTGTTTAAAAATGAATATGAACTTATTTTCTTTGTATTGTTCGAGGTCTGACAAAACTGCATCTTTTTTGTTATTTTGACCAGTTGTCATTTTCTGCAAATAAATGCTCTAAATGACAATATTTTTAGTTGGAATTTGGGAGAAATGTTGTCAGTAGTTTATAGAATAAAACAAAAATGTTCATTTTACCCAAACACATACCTATGAATAGTAAAACCAGAGAAACTGATAATTTTGCAGTGGTCTCTTAATTTTTTCCAGAGCTGTGTATATATATACACACACACACACACACACACACACACACACACACACACACACACACACACACACATGGGTGAATGCTATATTTGCATCCTAGAAAAAAAGGCATAAAACCACAGTAGTCACGTAAAAAAGTGATAATTCTCTGGAGAAAAGTACACTTCAACTTTTGACCTATTCAACTCCTCGAGACCATCACTTTCAATTCAAACACAAAATGTCATGTTTTCACTCGACAGCACCCACAGTGCAGAAATGTTCATTAATGATCAACAAAATGTGAATACATTAAAAGAAAATTATGTAAAGCTGGTACGTTCGTATCTCAGAAACTGGAGAGGAACGAGAAATTAAAACAAGGTAAAGGCAATCATCAAAATAAAGCTGAAGCACTGAAACAAGCATGTTTTAAAAAAAAAAAACTGCTAGTTCTGAACCTCGTCTTCTTTAATATTAGCATCACACGCGTATCCATGTATTATAAAAAATAAGGTTTAAAAGATTAAAAAAATTTTATCTTCAAGATGTTTTGGGCAAAAGCCCTTCAGCTGTTTAGAAAGCAAAAACCCTTCTTCAGCTTTTCTTTTTAGACAGCTGAAGAAGGGCTTTTGCTCAAAACGTCCTGAAAATAAAAGATTTAATCTTTTTAAACAGTTTATGTACATTTAAAAAAAAACCTTTTCTTTCATATGCCTATATATATATATATATATATATATATATATATATATATATATATATATATATATAATATATATATAATACATACACACACAGTATCAATATATGAATAGCTATACAACAGTGTGATGTAAATGGTTGATCTCCAAATGCTTGTGAAAAATGAGTTGCCGCGTTACCATAATTTCCGTAATTTAGATGAGTGCTCTTGTGACTGGGACCATTGAGTCAGTGTTTGTGTTTAATTCTGTGCTTCCACGAGGCTGTGTGACAACAACGCCACTCATAGTTCTCAGTAATTATGCATGCTGAACAGTAGCAAGGCTGACAGCAAATTTCCTTCTCCTGCATTTAAGTGTGGCCTGAGGCTCCAGCTATGAGCCTATTATTACAGTTCCATATATGCACGTCATCATGGATCTGCATTATCATAACTAATGTCCTTTTCTCACTTAATCAGAAATCATTCAGGGTCAGATTTTTTTTTTTTTTTTTTCAATTATCTTTTTAGGCAACCAGGGAGCAGTTGCAGTAGGTGTGGGGACTATGAACCTTCTAAAACAGTATTTTACTTTGTGCCCCCTATAGGAGTTTACTATTGTATTCTAAGGTAGGTAGAAAATTGTAGTGAAATTTTACCGGAAATGTAAGCATGGTACAGTAAATCACTGTAAAAAAAAAAAAAAAAAAAAAATAACATTGTTAATCGTGGTATATAATAGGATTTTGGCAGGGCAAAAGCATTGGAATAACTGCAGGTTTACTGTGTTGAAGTACTCTATACACGTGTAATAAGCACAGTAAAGCATAGGTAAACATTGTAAAGCACAAACTTTATGCACAGTATAAACATTACAGAAAGTACAAATGAGCAGACATCTATCACTTTGTTGTTTTAAGGTCCTAGTAAGTCACTTGGAATGGCAGCAGACTGCTGATGCTATGCTGTTAAACTGTAACTTTGTGTTTATTGCAAAATAACAGGATTTGGAATAAAAAAAAGTGAATGACAAAGATACTCCACTTGTCATGTACTATTGCACATACATATTCTTTCCATCAATAATTCATTTTTTAAAGAGCACGATATACAGCAATATGTAGTCATTTTATTTTAGGGAGTGCTGACGGCACAGGAGACTGAAGTGTTTAAGTACAGCATGAGTATCAGCAATATGACCCTCCCCACACTGACCAGCTGATGAAGTGTGAAAATATAAAAAATAATTCATTAGGGCACATTGTACTGCTGTGTTGCTCATGTTTGCTAAATGTATAAATAGCACCGCGGTCAGCCACAGTCTGTATCTGGCCAGGGTGCTATTTATATATTTATTAACTTAAACTTATAGACAAAACTTAAAAAATGATGAAAATGTTTGTCTTGAAATACAGAAAAGCATACTTTACTTTAATACAAAGATTAGAAATGTCAACAGGCAAATCCGGAACCATATCCTCTTCCTGTGCACTGGTAAATCAGACAACAGGTGTAAAACAAGGGCTGCATTGGTTTCCTGATTCAAATGTCATTTTTTTTTTCTTACTACTTAACTGCTTAGCCTTCAGGAATTAGTGCAATTGGATTGAGTGGAAAATGTAATTGGGTTCTATTAAATTGATCAGTGTTAGCTTTATAAAAATTCAGCACAGTTTTTTTTTCATGGTGTTTTTGCACTTTCTCCATGCTTTTCCCATGGTTAGAGTATGCATTTATCATAGTTTACCCTGGTTTGCCATTGTTTTTATTTAATATACTTTACCATACCTCCCTGTGCTTTACAATGCATTCACTGCTTTATTACATTTTTATAAGGGTACTGTTTACTATGGGAAACTTTTATAAGGGTACTGTCAGTGGCCTGGTTTCCACACAGATTAGAAAGTCGTCACTCTCTCCACAGTCACTATTTATGTGACGATGCATGCATATTCCATGCTGTAGAGGAAGTGCAAGTCTAAAACCATTGTACGACTTTAAAGGGTGGGTAAACAGCCTTATGCTAAAAATCTGTACAATTTACAAAAATAAACTTGGGCGTGCCATGTAATCCTTATTGGCAAGCTTTTTTTTTTTGACCAGATAGGAAAAAATAAGCATACAGTCCAAGGGGTTTAGAGTTCATTTTACTTGACACCATTTATTAAATGCATAAATAAATAATGAAGCTCTTCATTAAACTACACTTCTGTTATCTTCATGATTGGTCATGAGATAGCTGATTGCTTTAGCCTAGACTTTTCTGTCCCTTAGCAATAAGAAGCAATTTGTTGTACACTAGATTTAACCAGCATCTATCATTAAAAAATGCACTGTCTGTACTAAATATTTTGACTAAATCATTTTTACATCATTAACCTAAAGTACTGGTACTGTTCATAGATGGATCGGAATTGCTGAAGCCACGGTTCTGTAGGAAAATGTGTGTGTGTGTGTGTGTGTGTGTGTGTCATATATATATATATATATATATATATATATATATATATATATATTGTGACAGAGAAATAATGAATCTAGGTTATAAATTATTATTTATGGTTTCCAAACAACCCAGATTATAAAAACAAATTAAAGGATTGTTTGGACCGTGAACTTTGTTGTCTGTCATTTGTTTGAGCAATCACATCTACACCTGCAAACCACTTTGCCACAAGTATATATGTACATGTATAAATAAATATATATGCAGTCAAAAAATGTTTAGCAAATAATACAAGGATAGTACACATCGCTTTCTTATGGAATAAAAAAAAAAGATTGTGTAATGCTATCTCGGTTTTTGTTTTCTTTCTCTCTCACACACACACAACCTGAAATTACTACCAAAGTAGAGGTCTTTGTCCATGGAAATTGCCCCATGTTCTTTAGGCAGTAAATATGTGGTGGAACTGTTGAACAAATCAAGAACCATTGTATAATATTGAATGGTTATGATAGCTCAAAGCAACACCAAAGACGACAGATGACAGATAACTGGTCGTGTTAGCAAAAATTTGCTGAAGATCTTCTGTTTCTCATTGTAACTTTAAACACTGATGTAGATTAATGCACAATATTCTATTTAAGTACAAATTGCAAAGCATTGTTGCAAAGTAATTACTTAAATACAATTCAAAACTTGTTCCAAGATTGCATGGCTAACAACCTTTTATGACCACTGTGAGAAAATTGACATGGTGATTGTGGTAAAGCGCTGTCGGCAAAAGGCTGGTCTGCAACCTTTAAAATATTAGACCCAGACACAGGAACTCCAAGTTAAGCACTTTCCTGCACACTTTTATTAACACAAATAAACAAAACAAACTCAGGAACAAAGCAAAGGTTTAAACAAAACACCTCAAAATAAACATCCAAGCTTTTCTATCCTGGTGTATAAACTTTATCTCTTTTACTCTCTTCACTCTGCTACATGACCCTGCTTTACTCTCTTCTCTCTTACACACTCTCCTACCTCCCCTTCTCCTCTACCACACCTCACCAGCCACCAAACTCGCACTCATAGACACCTGTGTACCCCCATGTGCAGTCTGTGCTCTGTCACAGTAATATATCCCAAGGAGTCTTTTTGATGGCACCTAAACGTTGTTACAGTTTTGTGGTTATTCTGCTGTATTGGTGATAGAGAAGTCTTACATTGTTAATTAATATTTTAATACAAGCGCTTATAAATCTTAATAATAGTGAGTTTTGTGGATCAATCAGACTACAGGACAGTATATTAAAATCAGTTGATTGATATTATTTATACTTCCAAAAAAGTTTTTCTGATAGAACTGATAAAGAAGGTAAATATTGACAAAATCATGTCATTTTGATCCGCAACTGCAGCCCTGTGCCTCCAGAGAGGGTGATGCAATGTGGTTGTATTTTACATCTTGAGATTCTACATCTCCCATGAGTTGTTCCAATAAAAAATTATATTATATAAGGGAAAGTCAAATAGGAATTGTTTGTATCTTATAGTAGTGCTTACTGTTAAAGAAAAAAAAAAGTTTTTATTATATCCAGTATTAGTTCTGTTTCATTCACATCACCAGTGTAAAAGAAACATATGCTAATAATTTGTACTTATTAAAGGTTATCCTCAAACTGTAATTGCCTAAATCTTGCCAGTAAGTGTCTTACAGTACATAGAGATAACAAATTGATTCCAGTAAATCTTACCGAATCCGAATTACAATAATTTTGCAGGTCTCATATTTTCCTATATTAAAAGACGCACATATTGTGGTAAACATGTATTTGTTTTTTCAATAGTCTTTTTTATTGTGCTACTACTGAACAGATCATTTCTTCGAAATGTTTCAGGTGCTCCATCCAAACCCTAACCCTAACACGTTACTGGAAATGCAGCTATTTGTGCCCTGGGAGCCTGATTTTACAAGAAGTCACGCTTCTAGAAGTCTCATACTTTGGCTCTCCTTCCTAGTTACTAATGGCTGCTTTTCTAATGACTCACATGTTTTCAGTCTCTCTATGTTCCTCAATGTGTCCTCCCCATATAGAATGTAGGGATGCAATATCTTATGTAGGAAAGTGTGAGACCTATGTAATTATTATAATATATATGTGCTGAGTAAGATTTACCAGAATCAGAGTACTTTAAAATGGTAGTTACTAAATTGAGGTTTCATGTGTCAATCATTATGGTACCTTTGTCACAATCAAATCTTTCCTTGCAGCGAAGTCATGTAACTGCTTTTTCTGGGTCACAAAAAGTGGAAATTTTAAAGCAAAGATTTTGTATAAGAAGATATTGTAGCGTATTGCAGTAGGCAGGAATGAAGAAGACATACTCTTTTCAAGTTGAATGCTTTACTTTCCTCTAGACCAGGGGTCTCCAACCCTGGTTGGAGAGCTAATGTGGCTGCTGGTTTTCATTTCAACCAATCTCTCAGTTACTTAATTGAACCAATTATTGGCTTAATCAGTCAATTAACAGGTGTTCCAGATCTTTAGCCACTAATGATGTAAAGACAACTATAAAACCTGCTGGACAGTGGCTCTCCAGGACCAATGTTGGAGACCTCTGCTATAGACATTATCTCAGCATCTAAACCAGAGACCACTGCTCTGTCCACTTTTCTGCATTCCCAGACTAACAACAATGGATGGCATCACAGCACCTTTTTATAGGTTTAGCCCGCCCCCTTTATGCAAATAGGGTACCAGGCTTCGGACACATCCCATTGGCCCTCAACAACACACTAGGACCAATGGGCACAGACAAACAACAACCAATGAGGACGCACAGATAACAATCAATGGCGACAGACCAGGGAAGATGAACAAACAGCGGGTTTATATGGTACAGAACAACACACACACACACACACACACACACACACACACAAAAGGTAAACAAGCAATGGTGAAATACAACAAGGAGGGAATAACACACACAGCATGCAAACACAAACAGACAGCAGGGAATACACAAATACACAGATTTCTACAATACTGATCTTAACTGTGTTTCTGTTTATCTAAACAGGGAAAATACTATAATAGCGCTTAATACCAAATTCCAAAGTAACTTTGATATTACAGTAATCGAGATGATCTTAATATGTCAGGAGCCTAGCAAAAAAGGTTCAACGTGCATTTGGTTGACTTTTTAATTATAGTATCTAGAAATAAACACTGAAACCTGAAGTGTGAAAATCCCATTGTGGAAAACTGGCCCTTGAAAAGCGTTTTAAAGGAATGCACACTGTTATGATATAATTGTCAATGTTGCAATCATTTGGTTGTGCATATGTTAGTACCACAACCGAAAATATGGGGTTTATTAACATTTTTGGAACCCAAAATCTTTTTGTGTTCAGGGTGGGGTTGTCTTGCAAATGAACCCATCGCAATGCAGTAAATTCACTGAACCCAAGCCCAATCTGAAGATCATCCGAAGATGCAACCTCACTGAAGTAGTGAGCAGCAACATCACAGAGTATGGCAAGCCAAATGATCATTTAAAGATATCTCGAAAATGTATTTCAAGATATCTTAAATTGAATTGCAGATATCTAAAATTGAATTTGAGATATCTCAAATTTACTTCCTGTCCTGTTTGAGATATCTTAAATTTACTTCCTGTCCTGTTTGAGATATCTCAAATTTACTTCCTGTCCTGTTTGAGATATCTCAAATTGAATTTGAGATATTTCAAATTGACTTCCTGCCTAGTTTGAGATATCTCAAATTGACTTCCTTTGAAAATGCTCAATGATTTTAAGATATCTCAAATTCAAGATATCTCAAATTGAACCGGAAGTCAATTTGAAATATCTCAAATTGAATTTGAGATCTCAAAATTAATTTGAGATATCTCATTTAAAGCTACAATTCGAGATATCTGTAATTGGAGCTTTAAATGGATATCTCAATTGCATTTCGAGATATCTCAAAATAAATTCGAGATATCACAAAATTAAACCTGTTTTCAAGATATCTCAAATTCAATTTGAGATATCTCAAATGGACTTCCTGCCAGTTAGAGAGATCTCAAATTGAACTTGAGATATCTCAAATTGACTTCTTGTCTAGTTTGAGATATCTGCAATTCAATTTAAGATACCTTGAAATTCATTTTCGCCATATCTCTAAATGATAATGTGGCTTGCCATACACAGAGCGCGTCGGTCTTCCAATTAAAGCTACAGTACCACATTAGCTGTGCAGTACACAACAGAGTACGATAATGTTTATTGTATTCAGAATAAAATAATACATCAAATAGCAACCTAAATATTCTACATGTTTATTTTAACAAATAATAACGGTCCAAACATATATACAAAATGCCTTGCAATGAAAACAGATTGCTATCACAGCTGCGAGTAAAAAAAGAGGTCTGGATTGATTGAGCCACCAAACAGTACTGCCTTTCTGCATTCGATGCTTCGAGTTTGATTTCCTTAAAGTTGTTTACATTTCCAGTCAGCATCACAGTCTTTGAATTCATTTAATTTAAATACCCCACCAATAAGTAATAGCAAAAGAGATTCTTGATTTAAAATAACTGAAGCCATGTTGACGAAAATTGCAAAGCCACTGGCCTGTGGCATGCAGTGTTAGTGGATATTAAAGTTTATTTGAAGAATACGAAGGAATACAGGAGAAAAATCCACTCGAACAGAAACATAAATCAAAATGCAAAATAGCATGTTTTACAGCCGCGGTGATGGCTTCTTGCTGGAAGTGTTCCCCAAACAGAACTGGACCGCAGTTCATGAAACTCTCACCAGCCTCCAACGAATGTATAAACATACTTTTGTGAATGCTAAATAGAGAAAATGCAACAATAATGTTAAAGCGCAAATAGCCTCCAAATAGATTTTCATCATTTATTGTCACCCTTGCTTTCTTTTATTATACTTGCAACCGGTTCTAATTGCAAATTGATTTGAACTCTGTGACCTTTTTATTCAGCAATAGTAGCAGACTGAGAAGCTTATCTATACCAGCCTTAATAGGAAGATGCTCCCATTCAAACAATTACACACGCTAATGTAATGGAAGCTGTACACAAAGCCTAGAGGTATGTTGATATTTCTAAATCTATACAAACAGTACAGTATAAGTAATTGTGTTTGAAAAATACATTACATTTGTTACATTCAGGTGTAGCGGGCAGTGATGTGTGATACACTTCATTAAGGATGCTGTCCCTTGCCTGTGAGATGAAATCAGGTTAAAAGCACAATATATCCATGAATGCAGGCAAGCCCGACTGTTTGTGTCCAGCCTCCACCCAGTTACATAGGCTTTACTATTTTAAAAAAGTGTTTTTGCCATTATGGTTCATAAAACATGAAGAAAAAAAATGTGGGTACATCTATCTCTTTAAACATGGGGTGGATTGTTTGTCTACTTGATGAATGTAAGAGAACACCCCTAAAAAACACACATACACACAGTGTTCTGATTGTGGTTGTATCACTTAATTAGGGTAAGTAGTGTGTATTCATATTTTTCTTTTTGCCCTAACCTGAATTCTTCCAGTGTACTGTGGTCTTTAATGATCATAAATTAGACATAGAATCTTGCACCTTACGTAGTACACCACTAAGTATTGTGTATGGGGATTCTTTCCTTAACCCTCCTATATTATGTTCAGATTTTAAGTACATCTGTTATGTTTTGGGTCATATTGACCCAATTCAATTTCAAACTAATTTAAACAGCCTTAGATTGATTAAAAGTTTTTTTTTTTTTTAGCAAAGGTTTTACTCTGTTATGCTCTTTTAGTCCAGGAGCTGTGATAAAACTTCTTTGACTGCCAACCTGGGAGCTCCTCATTTTGGAATATCTTTACCAGTGAGACGCTGTTGCAATACTGTCAGAGAAAACTAGGTTCTGCCTTGTAGATATACAGTGCCTTGCAAAAGTATTCAGACCCCTGACCAATTCTCTCATATTACCGAATTAAAAATGGTACATTGAAATTTCGTTCTGTTTGATATTTTATTTTAAAACACTGAAACTTAGAATCAATTATTTAAGGTGACATTTGTTTTATGTTGGGAAATATTTTTAAGAAAAATAAAATATCTTTCTTGCATAAGTATTCAACCCCTGTGCTGTGGATGCTCCCAGTTTGCACCGATGAAAGAAATTGCCCTAACAAGGACACAATTAACTTACCATTGGCCTCCACCTGTGAATCATTAAAGTTGCTGTCACATTTTCTGGATAAAAATCCCATTGTTGAAGGATCATTGGTAAGGCTGTGAATCTGAAGGAAAATGAAGCCCAAAGAGCATTCTACAAAAGTTAGAGATAAAGTAATACAAATGCACAGAATAGGGAAAGGGTACAAAATAATATCCAAGTGTTTGGATATCCCAGTGAGCACAGTTTGATCAATAATCAGGAAGTGGAAGCTGCATCACACCACCCAGGCACTGCCAAGAAAAGGCCGTTCCTCAAAACTCAACGTTCAAACAAGAAGGAGACTTGTGAGAGAAGCCACAGAGAGGCCAGCAATCACTTTGAAGGAGCTACAGAGTTCAATGGCTGGGAGTGGAGTAATGGTGCACCAGTCAACCATATCAGGAGCTCTGCATAACACTGGCCTGTATGGGAGGGTGGCAAGAAAGAAGCCATTACTCAAAAAGTACCATCTGAAAGCATGTCTGGAGTTTGCCAGAAAGCACGAGAGTGACCCAGCTGCGAAGTGGGAAAAGGTTTTGTGGTCAGATGAGACCAAGATAGAGCTTTTTGGCCAAAACTCAAAGCGCTATGTGTGGCACAAACCTAACACTGTCCATGCCTCAATACACACCATCCCTACAGTGAAGTATGGTGGTGGCAGCATCATGCTGTGGGGATGCTTCTCATCAGCAGGGTCTGGGCATCTTTTTACAATTAAAGGAAGAATGGATGGAGCAAAATACAGAAAAATACTGCAAGAGAATCTGCTTCAGTCCACTAAAAAACTGAAGTTGGAAGGAAATTCACCTTTCAGCAGGACAATAATCCCAAGCACAAGGCCAAAGCAACACTGGAATGGCTCAAGAACAAAAAGGTGAATGTCCTACAGTGGCCCAGTCAAAGTCCTGATCTCTATCCCATTGAGAATCTGTGGCACTATTTGAAAATTGTGGTTCACAAGCGTCGTCCAACCAACCTGAACAACCTGGAGCAAATCTGCCAAGAAGAATGAGCCAAAATCACTCTGACACTGTGTACAAAGCTGGTACATACTTACCCCAAAAGATTTAAAGTTGTTATTGCAGCGAAAGGTAGCTCTACCAAATATTAATGTGTGAGGGTTGAATACTTATGCAAGCAAGATATTTCAGTTTTTATTTTTCTTAAAAATATTTCCCAACATAAAACCAATGTCACCTTAAAATAATTGATTCTGAGTTTAAGTGTTGTAATTCAGTAATATGAGAGAATTGTTCAGGGGTCTGAATACTTTTGCAAGGCACTGTATATTGTTTGTTTTTTTTTTGTTTATAAATATCTCCCGACAAGTGCAGCCATTTACAGAAATAATAATACAAATATAATAATAATAAAATAATAAATTAAAGAAGTTTGTTTTATTCCTGCACACAAATATACAAAGTGCCAAGAGTCACAGTGACCCAAAACATCTTATTTGGACACATGACCTGTTCTAAAAAAAATAAACATCTCAAAGGTTCTGTTTTCTGTGTATAAGTTTGTGACACCAACTTAGGAAAAGTCATAAAATATTATACACAAAATGAAAAGAAAAATAGCATTTAAGCTAATTGGAAACTAGAGAGGGCAAATAGACCCAAAACCTAATAGGAGGGTTAAATCCATGAATACAAGATCAGAACAATTATTAGCATGATAGACTTCCACTATTTTCCATTGACAATGGCACTAATTTAATTTAAATATGGACATTACAATCCAACTTTCTCTAATAATAATTGCTGTATATTTTCCTTTGTTCTTAACTGATATTTAAGTTCAATAAAATCAGACTACTTATCTTTAAATATATTTTATGGTCTTTGGATGTAACTAAATAAATATTTCCACTATTACCAATAATGCCTTAATTCCTCGAAAATCAAAACTCAACTGAACATTTTATTACAGAAAAATACCGTCTGGTCTTCAAAAATGTAAAAAGGTATCACTGTTGTATTTCATTTTAATTATTATTTTTTTTGTGTACAATTAATGACTTTAAAATGAACAAAAGTCACCCTTTTCTCCAGATGAATGCAATCTCTATTCTTTGTAATGGACTGCATCTCATTACTGGACCATTTCTATTTAAAGGCTGGTGATTTAACACAATGGTTTATGTGTATAAGATCTTTGAGTGCTTTTTAATACAGCTTACCAGGCGCAGGTTTAATTTTACTCACGCGTCTTAATTTTTTGGAATAACTTTTCTATAAAGAGGGTAAATGTCAGCCATGCCTGACTTCCAGCTAGTGACACATCCATTCCAGCAGATAATTACCATAAGAAAATTGATGCTTTAGTGTGCAAGGGAAAATGTAATTTACTCCTGCATTCCGCATAATAATGCATTCCAAAAGAAAGTGGGATTTGGATTCTCAGAAATTAATTTTTTACTATTTAACGTGATTACCAATGTTGAACGACTTCTTTAAGTGTTTAATCTAATTACGACCTACATGCTGTTTAAGCTCCTAAGTCATATTTGAATGCTGTTTAAAGATGCATGAAATAGGAAACAGGCAGGACCCTTTGTTCATCTGCCTGTATTCTTTTGCTCAGTACTGACATGAATAAAGCCAATTTACCAAGAGCTTTTAATTACAGTACCTGTCTTCAATGCAGACTGCAGCCTGTGTTAAATGTGAAGACCCTTATGGGCTCTGCTTTTTAAACAAAAAAACAGAAAGGCTATTATTATAAAAGTTTTTCAGCCTTTTAAAATGACATTGCTGCATGACGTAGTAGTAATTGAAGAAGTTCAATACGTACCATAACCCTTAAACACACAATAATAAATGGCTGTCATGTAGTGTTTGCCTTCATTACAGTAATGTTTTCTACATTATGTAAAAGAGTGCAGTTGTGGATCAAGTCCATCCAACAATTCTGCAGGCACATGTACCCAGGGATGGGCAGTATTGAAAATACATGTAACTGAAATACGCATTTTCATTACATTGTATTTTAGTAATTTGTAATGAAAATGCTAATGTACAAGTATGTTCTATTTTGTGTTATAAAATACATTGCCCCTATGCCACCCAAAGTTTACTGCAGGATTTCAGTTGCAAACAACCTTTTTGCTGCGAGAACACAACAACGTCGCTTTGTAAACAAAAATATGTACTTTCTCTTTTTCCCATAAGGTTTGTATTTGAAAAAAATAGACAAGCTGATTAGTTTATTATTATTATTATTATTATTATTATTATTATTATTATTATTATTATTATTATTATGTTTTATTTATAATTGTGTTTAACTATTTAAAAAAACTGAACATCCGAAGGGAATGAAAGTAAAGTTTAAAATAAAGATGTGCCAGTTGCCAAATTTGTAAATTTAATTTCATTCTAATAATAACAAAGGCCAATGAGAGTTAAACTCAATCGTGTTCTTTATTAAAAATAATAAATCTGATTGAATTCCCATCAAAGTAGGTGGGTAGAAATATAAAAAGATAAATACATAGATAATAGTAGAAAATCTATAAGAAAATATATTCTATACTTTGTTTGAGTACGTATTTCAGTTTAAGGAGTGAAATGCATCTGGTCAACCAAAAATGTCAGAAATAATTCTGGAAATCTGCCATTGTCAATTGATTTATCCATGCCCCACTCAATGGAATTCATTGTATGACCGTTTGAAAAAACTGATTGTATGACAGCTGATGGAAAAACTCCAACTTCCTAGCTTTAAGGAAGTGGAGTTAGACTTCCTTGATGGGTATTGACTTCCGAGTGCTGAAGCCCATTGCCAATGCTGTAGATTGCCTTCAGGGTCAGAAAACCTGTTACTATGGTGATCTCATCCCCACTCGGTTTGCTGTGGAGTCAAAATGATTGCAGGCCACGAACCTACGCCACTGCTCCCATCTACTGAAGGCCATCATAACTGGATTCCAGAAACGATTCGGCAGTTTTCATGAGCTGGAGACTGAGGTTTATTAATCAATTTTGGCCACAATCACCCATCCATTTTTCAATATTTAATCAGCTTTTACGTCCTGCTGCTGAAGAGCTGAGTTTTGTATTTGAATCTGCTTGTGTGAAAAGTAGGAGGTCGACTTCTTTGCTGTTCATGATGGTAAAGATGTTTTCCAGATCATGACTTCCTGAACAACAAACATTAACAAAGCTGAGTCGGAGATCCTTCATTTTTTTGAAGACACCGTCATCTTTAGAGCAATACCCTCTCACAAATACCATTCTTCCTTCATCTTCTCCTGTTGAGTGCATGTTCTCATTTGCTGGGATGATTTTCTCCTTCCAAAGACGCTGACTGTAGGGTGACTTTTTCTAGAAACTTTTTTTGTTAATAGAGAACTGATGGAAAACAACCACTGTATTCTCCTTTCTTCAATTTTATGTATTTATTTATTTATTTATTTATTATTTAATGAGAATAGGTGTAATATGTAGTGGTCAGTGTTAGTAACAGGGTCCTAGCGACCCACATTCAATTAGATATTGGATATGCTGGGGGAAACAAGGACCAGGGCCATGTTAAGGAGTGGGCCTACAGGGCCCAGAAAACTAGGGGCCCCATAAGTATGATATAACATATTTCATCTTCCATTATGTTTTATTTACAGAGCCTTAGAATGTATATGTATCATGTGTACATCAATGTAAGACCAGTAAATATTGTTCACAATTTTTATTTAATAACACCCCCCCCCCCCCCCCCCCCCCCCCCCGAAAATGGTTTAAGTGTTTTTGACACGTGACCTGTCTGTTTTTAGTGGAACGCAATGTAAATTTACCTATTACCACTGTGTGCTTGCGCACGCTCACATTAAAGACGTGTTTTAACTGTCACTGATATGTTAATTAGTAAATCATGGATTTGGCTACCAACCGTCGCTACTCAAGTGGCAACACTAAACATAAACAAAAAAAAAGAAAAAGGTTTAAGGGTGAAAAAAACGACGAGGAGCAAGACGGCCTATCTGGGGCTGGTAATGTTCAGAAATTGCAAGCAGAAGAAAATGCGATAGAAATGCAACAGCCTCTTACTACATTCAACAAAACGTAAATGTATCTAGTCTGTGCCTAGGGCCCCGTGAGTCCTTAATCCGGCCATGCAAGAACCCACTACATGTTTGCTTAATGTAGCTTGAAACTTGTTAACTGTTTCAGTTCCTTTATCGACAAAAAAGATTTTTCTGGATGACCTTTGAAAATCTTTCTTTGTTTTATTAAGGTATTTTGTCATTTTAGATTGTATTTCCCCAATACAATTGTATTTTGTATTGAAAATACAGTGTTTCCAAAGAAAGTGCAAATATTGAAAATACATTTATCTACTGTAAGTATTTTGCCCATGCCTACTATAAGTATTTTGCCCAAATGTAATTAACCAATTAGTCCAATTGTGTGTAACAGGATATTACATAAACCTTGGTCCCCCTGGCCCCTTCGGCTCCGGCGCCTCTGATCGGTCTCGATTGTTTTGTTTTATTATGCTTTAGGCTCCCTTTACAACCTGTGATGCTGACTTGTGAACGATGCTGCTGGCTTGCTGTAGTCTGTTTGAAGCAGTCTGTAATTTGTGTAGCTGGTGTTAACTAAAATAATCTCTTGTTGCAAATACAAAAAGCATATTTTATCTTTTAAATAAAAACATTGAACTTCAGTTCCTCCATTTCTCTTCCCCATAAAAATAACCTGTGCTGGTAAATTTGGGCAAAATGGGAACATTCTAAATTTTAGTTGCTCTTTAAAGCCATGTAGTGGTGATAGTTTAGCCTGGGTGTAGTTACGCCTGCTGTCACTGTGCCCCCTCCTTATTTGTCTCCCTGTTACATACCTGCATATACAATTTATAGATATGGTACGTGGAGATTTTCCATGTTATTGTGTACTAAAATTGGCATACATGGTGTAGTAGTGAAGAATATCTGCATTTGGTTTCTGGGTGGCAGAAGGAGGTTCAGTCCCTGCGGGTTGTATTTCTCCACGACTTCTAAATCTGTTTTTGAAGTGGAGATATTGCTGAAACGTGGTATGTGTTTTCTTTACAACTTTGGGGGTTTTGCTGTCTTTTTTGTTTAGAATTTTCAGAAGGCTGAAGAAAACCAGCTTCGCCGTTTTTTTTTTTTGTTTGTTTGTTTTTGTGAAGTGAAAGGTGACCGGGTCAGTTTAGGTTTTTCCTTCTACAATGGATGCAAAATGCAACTCTAAGTGACTGACTTTCACTAAATAAATAGTTATTGAGTGTCTCACCAAGCAAAATATTGCTTTGAGTGTATTTAACATACTCACAGACAAAGATGAAATATATATTTTTGTGTTTAATCAAAAGGAAAAGCATTTAATGGCAATGTTATCATAAAAATGATTGCCACCTGTCCAGCTTTTGTTCCATTCAGTAATGCGGAAAATTGTGCTTTTGTATGTGCTGTTTTGTGTTTATAAAGCAATTACCCAATTTTGAAATCTAGATTAATTAACAACTTTCTTCTTTCTGCTATGAAAGGCTAATGTCCTGAGGGTATTACAGGAGATTTAGATATTTTTTTAAACTTTGAAACCCATTGACCCATTCCTTTGACCCATTCCTCCAACATCCTATAAAAATAGTCATGAGAATCCGCTATAAGCAGTTATACACAATCTATTAACATGTTATTAAACATGCTACTGTTTAGATTATTAAAATAGGCTGTAGGGGCTGTTTTGTGCTTGCTAAATATCACCTACAAATACAAATGGGGACTTGCTATTTTACTTTCAAAGGCTTTGTGACTATAGTTGAATTTAACATTGTAGAAAAATGTTCTTCTTTTTTATTTTCATCCAAACTCTCCATGGTAGACATTGTCTCCTGTATGTGTGCTCACTGTCCACAAAGGTCCTGCTGACTGACACTAACACTGGGAGCCTTAAAGCTGTTGGGGTTTCCCCTGTGGTGCTTCTCCTTTGTTCAGCACAGCAAGTCCTGGGCTCAGGAGCAGGGTCTTCTATTTCAGCTCACTCATACTGCCACAGCAGATGTTCCACCCACTGCCAGGGAAAGGAAGCTACCTGCAATATGTGGTGGAGATTTGGAAACTCCTAGACTCTCTATTGCAACTCTCAAGTGCTGTGATGTGGAAATACATTTATTTTGTATTTATATAAATCATACAGCTCTCCAGCACGGTATTCAGCAAGGAATAGGTTTCTGCCAACATACAAGAAATCCTTACCTGTTTTAAACATCATTTTTAAGGCTTTTTCATATGAAGTACTCATCTATTGAAAGGAACGGTACACTAAGTTACAGTAAAACGCAAGAACTGCCAGTAATGACTATCTATACAGCACAGAAAGTTTACGTGTTTTCAGGGTATTGCCGCAACAAAAGTAAATCAGCCAAAAGCACCATTCCACATTTAATTTGTAGTTCCCAACACTCTTTGGTGAAATGTATTAAAAAAAAAAAAAGTAAATACATGTGTGACAGAAATACAATGAATCTTGGTTGTAAATCTCACTCCCATCCTGTGAGGGCGCTAAGTGAGGACAGAGTTCATTTGGACGGGCTGGCTTGAAAGTTCTTTCCCCAGGTCGGGAAGTCGGGGAGTCTGGAAAAAGGCGAGACTCTGTTACAAGAACATATTGGCCTGGAAGGGAAACAATGTAGCAGCAGCAGATTGTAAAGGCAGGGGGTCATGCATGACAGCATATAAGGGGGACGGAGAATCCTAATCTGTTCCTTTGCATTGGTTTGTAGTGAGTAAGAACCAGAAGAACAGCGAAAGTGTATTGTTGCCAGAAATTGTGAGTGTTGTGTTTTTGTTTGTTTGTTCTTGTCTCATCTAGTCTTGTACGTTACCAGACAGTTAAATCAGTTTTGGAGCTGTCATCAGGGGCCAGCACAAAACCGGACAACACTGCACCTTTGTCAAAATTAAAACTGTATTTGCACCACTAGCACTAATTCACACACTATATGTTTTGTGTGGGTGTATAATAAAAACAGGATTATAATTTGCAGGGACGCACAGGGATTATAAATTAAGTAATACACACCACTATATTACTTACCTCCATTATTATTTACTGTTTGTTTTGCCGTCAGGCACTGGATTTAAAAATAAATAAAACAAACCTTTTCACCTGGATTACAGTTGTCTGTGTTCTTTAATCACCTGCACCTGCACACTATCAATCACTTTGCCAATACCTGTCATACAGTAAGAGAAATAAGTCGCCAAAGGAAGGTAAAAATGTCCATCTTCTACTTTTTATCCGGACGTATTTTTTTGCAGATTTTTGCAGACCCCAGCCATTCTTATCCACGCATATGTATATTACATCCGAGTTTGATGACAATTAACGTATTTTGTCAACATGGAAAATATACTGGGGGAAAAAAACGTATTTTTACATCTGTATCATTTATATTAAATGATTTATTGATATTGTAACAATCTGTGCATTTGTGTTGTACCTTATTTCTGTGTATGTGTATTTATTTGCTGTGTGTGTCTTATATCAGGTGCTGAGGTGTGCCGCCCTGTTTTTGTTGTTGTGTTATGGTTGCCATGGTTCCGAAGCAGCTGCCAGAGAGCTGTGCTTTTGGAACAAGAAACCAAGGTATCTGTCTCTCCTGTTGTCTGGCTGTCTGTGAAATGCTACATTATTTTAAAATGTACTACGACTAAAAAAGTTGAATACCCCAGGCACTTTTATTCACTCATATGTATATTACAAGACATCTGATTTTAATGACAATTAACATGTTTTGTCAACATGAAAATATACTAGGGAACTCACTTATTGTGACTTCTATAACATTTATATTAAATTATTTATTTCTGTTTTAAAATGGAACATTTGCCTGCAAAAAAAAATCTTTATATAAATAAGGTCTGGTATACATGGAATTTGAACCTACAGCCTGCCGTTTGCAAGCGTGTTGTGGTAACTGTCAGTGTTACATAACTAGTAGTATTTTGAAAGATGAAGTCAGCCAGCTGAGAATTCTCTGGCATGATTTCTCGAGCCATCTTCAACAAACTCATTCTGAGATTTTGATCTTGAGCTCTGAACATTTTTGATTTCCTGTGAGTGTAACACTCATTGTGGTACAGTTTCCTCTCTCTATACTGGTTGATGAGAGTAACACTATTTGTGGTCCCCGCTAGACAGAAATGAACATAAGTTCTCAGAATTAGCTATGCTGAAGGATAGCCTATATATTTGGTAAAAGTAAAACAATAAATAAATACATCAATAGAAATAAATGAATACATAAATGAATATATAGACATTTATGTATTTATTTGTCTTGATATGTATTTATTTTTTCAATATCATATAAACAATGACATTTAATACTGTATGAAATTAAAATATTCAACAGTTCTTGTTCAATTGTATGTTAGTGAAGATTTGTGTACATGAAGGTCATCATGATTTCACATATTTTTATTTTCAAATTAAAAAATATATATTGTACCAACACGGAAAATTGCTTTGTTGCAGGACTTGTTGTCTGTTCAGTTTGTTTCGTCTGTCTTTTATATATGTTACATGTATTGTAAGGAGAATGGGACGGGCCACGGCGCTAGTGAATGGGGAGAATGTGTGCTGTTGTTTACGGGGGTTGCAGAGCATTTGAGAATTCAACACGGTCTCCCTGAGTTAGGGTTGCCACCTGTCCGGGTTAGGCTGGACAGTCCGGGAATTGGCATTTGTGTCTGGGAGGCAGGAACTAATAAGCCCGGACACCTTGATGTCCTTTTTTTAAGTGAAATGCATAAGAAACACCAACCTTACTTATATTTTCTTTGACATACAGTGCCTATAGTACGTATTCACCCCCCTTGGACATTTTCACAGTTTGTTGTGTTACAACCTGCAATTTTTTTCCCTTTGATT
This sequence comes from Polyodon spathula, assembly GCF_017654505.1. Taxonomy (NCBI): domain Eukaryota; kingdom Metazoa; phylum Chordata; class Actinopteri; order Acipenseriformes; family Polyodontidae; genus Polyodon; species Polyodon spathula. The sequence continues at coordinate 61,288,027 of NC_054537.1, forward strand.
TACATAATACTCAATACTGTGAAGAGGTGTCACAAGGACGGCCGGAGTAGGTGGCGTCAGACCAGAAGCAGGAAAATAAACAAAGACAGAGGTGGAGTTTGGTAGAGCTGAGCGAATGGTCTCGCTCAGCATTTAATGAATTAACAGACAGACAGAAAATAAACGGTTGGAACAATACAGAAACAGGACACGGCACATTCGCCAAAATAAAAAGACAAACAAAACGGACTAAACAAAACAAACAATGGACAAACAAACAAACATGGTGAGCTTCTATCTAACGATTACTTTTGTTATTATTTCTACCTCCGTCTCCTATCCCGTTCTCCACTCACCAAACACCCAACCGCGAGTGGGTGAAAACATGTTGTTTTTATGCAGCTGTACCAAGACTCGATTGCTTATCAATCATTCAATTGGAGTCTCGGTACAACTGCACGTGAATTAATAAAGTGCAATTCCCCGTGCTCACATATTACATTTTACTTGCACGAGAAGTGCTGTGCAATCCTCGTGCCTAAATACAAATATACATTTTAAACACTTGTGTTACACAGACCCGTTTATATCCCGTGTACCAATAACTATACACCAACATTAAACACACAACATATAACAGATAATATACACAGGGGTGGGCACTTTGTCACAAGAGGCAAGAGAATTTTTATTGTGAAACAACAGTTAATGAAAAAAAAAACTAACCAACTGTCTTGGTTAGATAAGTAGTCATTCCCCTAAGTCAATACTTGGTAGAACCACCTTTAGCAGCAATTACAGCTGTGAGTCTTTTGGGGTAAATCTCTACCAGGTTTGCATATCTGGATCGTGCAATATTCAACCATTCGTCTTGGAAACATTGTTCAAGCTCTGTCGAGTTGGATGGGGATCGTTGGTGGACAGCAATCTTCAAGTCCTGCCACAGATTCTCAGTCGGATTCAAGTCTTTGACTGGGCCACTCTAGGACATTCACTTTATTGTTTTTAATCCACTCCAGTGTCGCTTTGGCTGTGTGCTTGGGGTCACTGTCCAGCTGAAAGGTGAATCTCCATCCCAGTCTTAGGTCTTTTGCAGACTGAAGCAGGTTTTCCTCAAGGATTTGCCTGTATTTAGCTCCATCCATTTTGCCCTCTACCCTGACAAGCTTCCCAGCCCCTGTCGATGAAAAGAATCCCCATAGCATGATGCTGCCACTACCATGCTTCACAGTAGTGGTGTTACCTGGATGATGTTACCTGGGCTTTTTTCAGAAATGGCTTCCTTCTTGCCACTCTTCCATACAGAACAGATTTGTGGAGTACATGAGCTATTGTTGACACATGGGTAGTTTCTTCCATCTCAGCCATGGAACACTGTAGGTCTTTCAGAGTTGTTATCGGTCTCTTGGAGGCTTCTCTGACCAATGCCTTTCTTACACGGCTGCTCAGTTTAGGAGGACTTCCTGTTCTAAGCAGATTCTGAGTGGTTCTGTATACCTTCCACTTCTTAATGATTGACTTGATTGTGCTCCAAGGGATATTCAATGCCTTTGAAATATTTTTATACCCCTCCCCTGATCTGTGTCGTTCCAGAACTTTATCCCGGAGTAGTTTTGAAAGCTCCATGGTAGTATCTTTGCTCTCAATGCACTACCCAACTGTGGGACCTTACAGAGACAGGTGTATTTAATCTGAAATCAGGTGAACCACTTTTATTGCACAAAGATGGACTCCATTTAACTTACTGTGTGAATTCTGAAGGCAGTTGGTTGCATCTGAGATATTTCGGAGTGTCATAGCAAAAGGGGTGAATACTTATCTAATGAAGACTTTTCAGGTTTTTACTTTTAATTGATTTGTTTTTTCACACACACCCCCACCCCCCATTTTTTCAAACATTGAAACTGTCGAATAGGTTGTGTAAATCAAAGGGAAAAAAAAGATGTGTTATACGCATCATACACATGGGATGGGTTATATGCAAAAAACACTCTATCATATTGTAGCGTGCACCAGGGAAGGCAGCAGCAAGGCTGGTCGGTGGTCACCAGAGAGCTCCGCTCCACAACTGCCGCCCGGGAGAGAGCGTCCCGCACCGCCAAAGAGAAAGTGCCCCACACTGCCAGTGAGAGTACACCGCGCCGCTGCCAGTGAGAGACTGCACAGCGACACCAGCGAAAGTCCTGCGCTACCAGAGAGAGTACCTCATGCAGCCAGAGCCTCCGAGAGGGAGCCCAGCATTGTCAGAGCCCCAGAGAGAGAGCCCCGGTTGGTGTGGGAGTGTTAATGTTAGTGTATTGCTGTGAGTAGAAGCATGTTTTGTGTCTAGGCAGTGCTGTTGTGCTACCTGGGGTGTGATGTGCACAGTGCAGCTATATGTAGATGGGGTCTGTGTTGGCTGCACTGTGATTTGTGCTTGGTTCCACCAACGAGCCATTGCGTGGGACAGAGCATTTGTGCGATTGGACCGTGTGTACTCCTGTGTGTGTGTGAGCCAATAGGGCTCGGGGGGGACGGGGGACGGGACGGGACACTATTTGGGAGCTGTCCACGTGGTCTTGTGGTTTTCATGTAGCTGTGTGTCCTGGAACTATCTTTCTGAGCTAAACCGTTTAATAAAATGCTGTTCCAACGTTTCAATAAAAATAGCAGTGTTCACTGCTTTAAACTGCATCCTGTGCCGTCTCCATTTCTTCCTGCTGCGGACCAGATACGCCGCCGCTGCAATATATAGCAGATTGTTAAGTATCAGGAATGTGAATTGAATGCATGGATTGCTATATTACAATTTTCCTTGTAATCGGATAATGGTGTTAAATGAGTACCGGGTGCATTTAATAGATCTAATGAGTCTTGCTTTCAATACTCTCTGATGAAGATAATATGTCGAAACACGTCAAAGTACCTGTTTTTATTTTGTTTTAATGTATAAAGTATGAACAATTGACTCACTTGTGGGATGTAGACTTTTATATAGCCGATACACAAAAGAAACACAACTCTCATACTTTAAATAATGTAAAGTATGCAACCAAATAAAGCTATGCTCCTCCAACAAACTGTGTCCAAATATATTATTATTATTATTATTATTATTATTATTATTATTATTACTATTATTATTAATAAGGCATTTATCCAAAGAGCGGCTTGCAGAGTCTAGGGTGTGAACTATGCATCACAACTGCTGTTATGTGCTTTAGCTCCCAGAATCTTTTTAGGGCTTCTTTATTTGACATTTTATGGAAGAAGTTGCTTTTTTTCAGTTATAGCCTTCCATATTTTAAATTTAGCAGTGGCTCCCGACCTTTTGCCAAAAAGAACAGTTTGGTGTGCTAAAATCAAGCAAACTTGGGGGGACTAACAATTAATTTTGGTTTATTTTTTTCCCCATTGTTGCGACAACATGTGTGCTTCAATATGAATACCCACTTTAATCTGCATGTTCAGTGATTTTGCATTTCCTTGTGCCTAAATACAAATATACATTTTACTTCACCTGTGCTACATAACCCTCACTCCATACATCACAACTGAAGCAGCATTAGAATGCTGTCTCATTCGTTTAAATGACTGCCAATCATCAAGACCTGCACCAACTGTCTACTTTCATTTGCCAGCTACAGTGCCTGTCATTCAAGTCTCCAATTATGGACCACGACAGGATAGGGTAGCACTGTAATATTAATTGTTGTTTTTGGTTTTATTGTAAGACCAAGTTTTTGTACAGCAATTCAATGTAACAGTTAAAATGTAAGGCTGTAGTTTATATATATCCTGTAAGTTATCATTAAAGTATGCTCAGTAGGCATATTTATTGGAAGTACTGTAAAAGTAAAAGTATTTGTGCAAAACAGTCTTCAAATATTCCAATCACACATGGTTGGATGTATTTTAAAATGTAACTGCTGACTGCACTGCGATGATTGTGCAAGCGAGTAGTGATTTTAAGGGTAGTGTGGTTGCAAGTTTACACCCATCCTCCAATCTGTCACAGGGCACTGACAGGTTAATAGGGGCTGCTCTAGATTCCAGTAACCGTCTACAGTAGGGTGTAATGCCATTGATGAAGCCATTACCTGAAATGTCTCTCTATTTGACTCATTTTCCTATAAGTGGATACGTAATGAATCATTCAACTTTCTGCTACATGAAAAAAAGTTTATTTTAAGGAACTACATATTTTAATTACTTGTTATTCTTCTTAGCAAATTGCTTCGCAAGCTATTGGTTTGCTTTTCAACTGTAGTTACTCACCTGTCCAAACCCATGTGAAGGGTCATCATATTTTCAGTCTGCATTAATCTATAGCTTGATATTTATATGAAATCAACAGTTTGAATCAGATTTTACCCAGATGCAAACCAAAAGGTCGACAGAACTCTACAATAAAATTCTAGAGAAGATTTGTGAAAATTCAAGGCTGTTCACCATGTAGGAGACAGACAGACAGACAGAGGAACAGTGCATTAGAGTCCACATTTTGAATGAGGACACAAAAAAATGTCAAATTCACTAAAAGACATGATTACTTGTACATATATTCACAGCACTGTATTATTATCTACTTCAAACTAATTCAAATGTTTGACTCAAACACTACAATATTTTTTTTTTTTAAATGTGACTGATTACTAAAATATTATGTGTTCAAAATTATTGGTAAGGCCTACATATTTTTTATTAAAATGGAATTACAAATACTTCAATTCCAAGCCGTATGAAAATCGGGTGGGTTAATAATTCCCTCTAAATATGCTAGTGTTCAAATCATGATTGTAAACATTCTTTTTTAATTTGTCCATAATCTTGGTTCATAAACAAGTTTAATTTTGAGGTTTTGTTTGTCATTCACAGACAGGGTGACATAGGTGTAAAAGGAAAATATTGATAGGACTCTGAATGAGTTGCTGAGTGTCTGGAGAAAAAGACAAGTACAATGGTACACAGACAGGGGGAGTACTGAGAACACATCTGCACAAGACTTGTGTGTGAAAAATACTAGTCAAGTTAACCAGTAATTAATTGTGAAACTATCAAGGGTGGCACAAGTGAGCTATTTCATATTTCTATCAGGCCCTGTGTATTACAAATGTACTAAGTTTGTGTATTTTCTTTTCTAAAGGTAAAATTCTCAAGGGTCCTCGCAGTCAACTACTGTAAATATTTTACCCAAAGGCAGTATAAAATGTCTATATGAGGCAACAGCTGCATGATAAATCCCACAGATTTGATTTAAAAAGCAATCAGAACCACTATTTTTACTCTGTTTGCTTTCTAAAATGTTAAAACTATTTTTGTATGAAAAATAGTTTTTCAGATTTAAAAGTGAAAAAAAAAACATGAAAACACAAACAAATCATATCTATTATCATAAGATCATAAGAAAACTCACGACATGACAAAGTCATTCTCAAGACTTTGTTGTGAAGGATCCCACAATTCAGCATTAACAAAGTCTGTCTCCATTTAATTTCCTGATTTTTAAGACTTGGCTTTTAAGATTTAAAAATCCTTAACAATAAAGTTGAACTCCCATGGCACTGCTATACATTGCAGCACAATTCTGTTCAGTTCTTTTGTGTCATTTCTACACTGAATTAGAGATGTACGTTTTAAATACTCAGAACTCAAGACTGAGTTCAAGTCCCAGTCGAACCTGTGCAAGGCCAAGGAAAGGCAGAAGCATTATTTAATAACCAGACTGTAACATGACATTGTTGCAAAGTGTTTTGTATAGTACCAGTAATTAACACATTTTATTTTAATACTTTAGAACTAAAGTTCTTAAAGTTTTTTTTAATGTTACAAAGGGTCATAAAAGATAAGCTTGCAACCTTGCGCAGAGCTGAGTGCCTACGGAAACTCTACAAAAAGAAGGAGCGTACGAGAACTAGCTTTTATAAAGATCCATTCAAATTTGTAAAGAAGATATTCACTAGTGAGAAAAATAGCACACTAAAAGCATCTAAGTTTGACCTGGAGGAAACACATACAGATTACAAAAGGCAGGAGCCTATGTCAATTCCTTTAGACATCCCACCTATCAATCCACCCGAATACCAAATGGAGAACTGTGCACCTAAGTGGAAAGAAGTAGAGCAAGCTGTGAAAAAAGCAATGGCATCATCATCTCCATGGCCTAATGGAGTTCTGTACAGAGTGTACAAGAGTGCTTCTGGAGTTCTACTAATCCTGTGGAAATTGATGAAAGTGACATGGGAAAAACAAGTTGTACCGAGAGCATGGCGCCGAGCAAGTGGAGTCTTTATACCAAAAGAAAAAGATTCTGCAAGCATCAGTCTGTTTTGCCTTATTTCCCTATTAAACGTAGAAGGCAAGATTTTCTTCCACATTATTGCTCAGAGATTGTCAACCTACCTATTAAAGAACTGCTTCATTGACACTTCAGTACAAAAGGCCAGCATTTCAGGTTTCCCAGGATGCTTAGAACACATCAACATAATCTGGCAACAAATTCAATCAGCTAAAAAGGAGAGGAGGGAGCTCCAAGTGACATTCCTGGATTTGGCTAATGTATATGGTTCAGTACCACATGAACTTCTTTGGGCAACATTTGATTTTTTCAGCGTACCGATGACAATAACACATTTAGTGGAAGCCTACTTTGGAGATTTGCAATTTAGTTTTTCAACTTCAGAATTTTAAGTGCACCAAAGTCTGACTGGAAATGACATTAGTAGATTCACGCGACAAATGCGTAAGGGAGGCAGCACCTGTGTTGAAAACTGGAAGAAAATGGATGGCAAAGAAAGCTGTGGAAGATGCTAAGGCTGCCCTTCGAATCTGAGATATTATGGAACAAGTTCAATATGGAAGAGGAGGTCTTGGTCTCAGTTCAGTTCCTCCTACATGGCACAAGGCAACTCCAGCTCAATGGAGGAAGCTGGTAGTCAATGAGTTGCAAAAGTAGGAGGAGAGAATCAGGTGTGTAAAGGCCATTTCCCAGGCCAAGCAGGGAGAATGGATGAGATGTGGAACAATGCAAGATCGGCTGGCAAGACCTATGGAGAATGGAACAGAGCAGGATCAGTTTCCCCGTCAGATCAACATATGATGTTCTCCCATCACCACAGAACCTAAACCTCTGGTTGGGTGAGGATCCCTCATGTCCTTTGTGTTCATTACCTGCAACATTAAGGCACATTTTGACAGGATGTAAGGTGGGTCTTAGCCAAGGATGGTTTATTTGGTGCCATGATTAGGTGCTGCGATGTTTGACCTTAGCATTGGAAGACAAGCGTAACCTGTCCAATAAGTTGCCACCAGTTCCATCAAAGCATTACACAAAAAAGACAATATTCCTCCATCCAGGAGAACAACCACAAAGAAAAGGTGTTAAAACCAAGCCTCGCCCAGGACAATTGGAAGCTGCTAGAGACTGGAAGATGCTGGCAGATTTTGGTCAATGGCTTATTTTTCCAATGGAGATTGCCACCACTAACCTTCAACCAGAAATTGTCTTGTGGTCTGGATCAGCATGCCTCGTTCACCTGGTAGAGTTAACAGTGCCATGGGAGGATGAGGCGTATGAGAGGAAGAAACTTTGATACGCTCAACTAGCTGCTGAAGCAGAACAGTGAGGATGGAGAGTCTAGGTTTACCCAGTGGAGGTGGGTTGTCAAGGGCACACTCTACAACCCGGTTTCTCAGAGACGTCGGAGTCAGTGGCAAAGAGTTGCGTCGCACAGTGAAAAACTTATCTGAAGCAGCAGAAAGGAGAAGCAACTGGCTGTGGTGGAGACAGAAAGATTCTGGATGGGGATCTCAAGCACAATAGAAAGAAAGCAACGCTGATGTACAGGTAAGTAAGCTGGGCTGAGTTGAGTGGGGGATGGAGGGGGGTGATGCTGGGACGCCAGAATCACTGTTGAGCCCTCTTGAGGTATCGTGGGCTAGTTGACGAAACACAGAGGACAGAAGATGCCCACTTGAGGACCCCGGAGATGTACCCTATTTAGCTCAATCCATACAGTTGTCTTGCTAATGCGCTGGTGACACCGCACTATGGTTGATCCCCGCAGCCAGCATCACAGCCGTTGTGTGTGCTGATGCGCTGGGGAAGCAAAATAAGCTGATCCCTGGAGCCAGCATTACACTTCAGCCATCAACAACAGACAGAAGGATATGTACATCAACAGATGGAAAGAAACGCAAATGGATAGAGATGCAGATGGATCACATTAGTTTACTGTAAAGCTACATCTTAGTTGGTGCTTATCTTGGCAAGAGCCGAGTTCAAATCAGCATGAAGTTTTAACATCTACTCTCATGTAATGGAAATCAATCTTGTTAATGCCTGTGCATTTCCAGTTTAAGTCAAAGTCCACAACACAATGAAAATACCCAAACAGCTTGGAGAATAAAATTTGTTTTTTACTGTTCTGTCACGTAAGAAACTAGGCTAGGCAACCCGGATTATTTGTCTATGTGACAATGTCATAAGGTTAGCAGATGCCCTTGATTGTGAACTGTTCCTGTTCTAACATACTTCTGCACACACAAAAAATAATATGTATTATTCAAGGAAGCCTGCTAGTTTTCCTTATAAAATCAATAGTTGTCTTATTACCAAGTTTCAAGAACAATGCTACATGATAGAGCTGAAGACAAGCATCGTGGTCTGGCCTTATTAACACTCAACATTTCAGCTAGGATGTCTCTAAATAGAGGGAGGCTGATTTTATTTTTTCATGATCCTGCACTCCAGCATATCTTTATGAACTATGGTTTGTCTACAGGAAGAAAAATAAAGAGAGTGAAAAAGCATCACGGTAGAAATAGTGGTGATCCTTTAGATTACTGTCAGACAATTAGCCCCTATAATAGGATTTTTGCGATTTTTTTTTCAGTATGATGAACAATCAAGACTAAACAGATTATAGATAATATTAAGTTATTTGATTATTGTTCCATAGGTATTCCTGGAATAACCATGGATAGGTTAACAGCATCCTGGGGGATACCCTTAAGTCAGGTAAGCACTAGCCAAGCAAAACTGTTAACTTTAATAAAAGAGTTTAAAAACACGGCCTCACGGTTATACTGTTGTTTATATTCATATTGTATATAAAACTATATGCAAAGTAATTCTTAACAAGAAAAAAAAATGCATAAAATAACTGTGATGTTCAGACCCTTATCAATACAAATTTTCAAGGAGACACCAATTCAGATGCATTGTTTTGTTATCAATGGGATGTCTTTCGACCTAAATGTATATCTGCATGGAGCTTAGTCGCATTTAAGTCAAGTGATGTACCCACACACTGTGGCAGTTTATTCTATACAATAGAAGAAAGTAACTGTATCAGAGAGACAGACTTGGCTTAGGGGCTGTGTTCATCATTGTCATGTCCATTCCTGGTAAACTTTAAGATTTGGTACATTGCTGTACATTGCTGAACATTGTTGCATTAGGCAAATTAATGTGAATGGTAAAATATGACACCTGCCAAATTCTGATGTTTATACATGTCAAGTTTTGGCACCTTGTACTAGAATCTGACAGTGTACGATATTCTGACCTGATAAAGCTCCAATAAGGTGGAGGGTTAGGATATTTTCTGACAGTCATTTAGAAGCTTTCAGATTCCGTCAAGACTTCTTGGAAGTATAGCAATAGGGTTCTGAAAAGGTTCTGCTAAGGCTCCAATACACCAGAGTGTTTGTCATGTACAGTCTCAAAACCACAGAACTTGTCAATAATAAAACAATGCATTGAAAGGCATCCTGACTGCACTAAGGACACATTTCTTAAGATTTAAAGTTAGGGATGAATTCATTGTGTTCTACGCAATTTGAACCAATGGAACTATGGACACATTACTTCTCCCTAACAGAACTTGAGAAGCTGAATATTGAAATTTAAAATTAAATATATTGTGTTCATATTTCCCAAACCACAGATTTATACACTCTTGTTGTAGAATACAGTATAATGGTAAATGTTATTGTAAAAAAAGATTTACAAGTATGTTATGATGTGGGTGTTTGTAACGTAAAGGTTAGGGTTAGAGTTAGGGTGAAAGTTTTAAAGAACATAGGTATACTGTTTAATGGTAAATAAAATCGACATAAGGATAACAGGTATTCTATAAAGTTGTAGTGGTGCTTGGTTACTAAGCACGTGTACTTTTCTTGGTTTACAAATTATTGCCTTTTTAAATTTAATGGGGACAGATATCTGAAATTGCAGTTTATTATAGAATTATTGTAGATAATGGAATGGCTAAAGGTATTTTAAAAGATGTTAAAACTATTTTGATTTCAGTCAGGAATAATGGCAAATGGATATTGGCACATGATACACAAAACCCGTCTGTTTCAACGCAATTGCATAAGCAGTATAGGATAATGTAAATGTTGTTAAACCAGACAGATACATCTGTATCTTTATTCTAAAGGGACTTCCCTATACAGAAGTAAGCACCTGTCTTGTGTAGACCACCCTTAATCGACTACAACTGGTACGATCTCAAATCCCCATTGTTGGCTACTGGCAGTGGTGGTCTGTAGCGTATCATCTATTGACACGGCAAGAAACGTGCCATTGTCTGCTGTAAAGTCGGGCGCTGGATAAAAAGGTTGCAAAATGCCTTGTGTGAGTGCAGAAAACTAAGCAATGTTAGGCTGGAACGAGGAAGTGGAGAGAAGAGGGGAGGGACTGAGGGCTGATTTCCATCATGCAGCCGCGGCGCTGAGAACAGCAGCACATGGAGCTGGGGAGGGCTGGAAGAGCTTCATCTTACAAACCCAGGGAATAGCAGGTAGAGTAACATTCACGCGCTTTTTATGTGCACAGCGACTGTCAATAACTTTTGAAAAGGGTCACTGGCAAAACTATTGGAAAAATATGTTAGGGGTTCCACTGCAAGGGTAAGGGTCCCGGAATTTAAGACAGGTGCAGAAAGAAACAAGACTTCTATATCCAGCCGTGAGGAGAAGTGTCAGCCGGGACCGCTACTTCGTCTTGCATTAGTTATCCATAAAGGTTAAATGTCGCGTTTGGGTTACTAGTTAAGGGGGTTTAATTACATGATCAGTAAATAAATAAATGTGGGTAGAAGTGCATTGTTGAAAATTACAGGAATATGTCCTAGTTTTTTTTTTTTTTTTTTTTTTTTTCCAAATGGACTTCGTTTGGAGTGCAGGTAGATTTTCCATCTTTAGCCTATTTGTTAGATTTATCATTGATCAGGGTGATATGCATAAACAAAAACACGAGGCAAACATATAATCACCATTACTGTAAATCAAAAAAAGTTAAAGCAAGGATTGCACTAGTTTCTCTTTCAAAGGAAGACACCTGTTACGAGTCTATTGCACAAGTGCACACTGCCGCGTTACCGTGGGTAGGCTTTTTTTATTTTCTGTGTGAGCAATTTATAGAATGTATCATTTAAGAATATTGTTTTGCCATATTTTGTTATTAAAGTTTACTAATTTTTGTTTCAGAAGTGAAAATAAGTCGTTGTTTTTTTCAGGAACTAGTTACATTTATTCGAACATATTTTTCGACTATAAAAGATATCTTAGAATATTCGAAAATGTATAAGGTAATTTAAATTCGGAAAAAAAAAAAAAAAAAAAAAAAACGAGGAGTATCGTTCTGAATTGTATATGTTGGAAATACGACAAAGGGGTTACTGTGGTCATTTGAAAACGGAACAAAAGAAAGTTCATTATAAGGAAGTACTTAAAAAAAGGTTTTAAAATGAGTTGATCAGTTTAAGTAAATGTTAATTAGATAAATGCCTCAATAATTAACAGAAATATGTTGGTCTAATGAATGTTCTAACATAAACAGACTGATAAGGAACAACATACCACACTGAACTACAACCGATTGTAGGGTCATAATTGCTTATCTTATCTTAGCTTATCTCTGATTTGGCAGATTGCATGTCCGGAACGATTGCAGAGTACACAGAAGCGTACAGAACTTCGATACCTTCTAAGCTTTTGATCTATTAATACGCCTAAATAGATTAAGGCCGTTATAGTATACCCTTTATCCAAATGATTTGTGAATTGCATATATATATATATATATATATATATATATATATATAGAGAGAGAGAGAGAGAGAGAGAGAGAGAGAGAGAGAGAGAGAGAGAGAGATAGAGAGATAGATAGATAGATAGATAGATAGATAAATATTAATGACTATTTTTGCATTTATTTTCACTTAAGCATTTACTACAGGTACCGATATTGCATCTTTTCTTTCAGGAATAATACTTTTTTATATCAGTAAAACTTTGAAAAAGCTGCAGATATTTTTTTTTCTTTCGTTTTTTGTAGACTAACGATTAAACAAGCGCATTTCCCTTTTTGTAAGTTTCAGTAAACACATTCTAAAACGCTATCTGCGGCGGGGGCATTGCCTCCACGTTTTGAGTCAGTCGTCTGAAGGGAAAGGACTTACTGACTAGTTAAAGTAGTCAGGTCATCCACAAACAAGCCTGTTATTCTCGGAGACTAATTTTAGGATCTAGTGTAGGCTATATACTAAAAACACCAACACCTTTTCTAAGTCCTGAATGACTAAACTAAATCATTAAAAGTTTTAATAATGTTGAAACCTGATGGGTGGGCGCTGGTGTGGGGGCTACTTAACACAGTATTCTAGAATTAGCCCACACTGCACATCCCGATTGTTTTTCATCATACATGCAACCTTGTATGAGTAAGGTTCTACTTTTAACTTTTATTTTCCGTTGCACATTAACTGTAAATAATAACTTTCTGTGTAAGGTCTGAACAATCTGTCAGTAACTTGTCAGCAAAATGAGGATTTTTTTGCAAGCTATCTTTAAAAATAATATATCTATCAGTAGATATATAGATAGACATATATACATTGACCTGTGTGCATTTATAGTGTACAATGTTTTGGCCAGTATTTACCACATATCTAAAAGTATTGCATAAGGAAGATGGCAAAATAACAAGTTTTCCCTATACAAACGAGGTAATATTATAGCAATTATATGACATTGTTAAAAATAAAAACACCTGTATATTGTAGTATGTAATACTGCCTCACACAAACCCGTCAGTTACTGGTGAAATATTATCAAAATGAGCACAGATAGGCGGGATGCAACATTACATTGCAACAACAGTTAAGCGCTCAGACCTATTTTACTGCTGTAAATGCTTGGCGTTACTAGGTTACACTGTCCCCTACAGATGCGCTCATGTTCTTCATCCAACGAAATATCGTTATGGTTGCATTTAACATTCCCAGTTATAACACGCCCAAATAAAACACTGCTGCACTACTGTATAATACAAAATAAGAGCTTTGTCTTTGGGACTATATAATGTCTAGCTTTCTATCCAAATAACCAATATCCAAAGAATATTCTATTATTTGTTGAAATGTTGAGTCTGTACTGTATTAATTTATATATATATATATATATATATATATATATATATATATATATATATATATATATATATATATATATATAGTTGGTGCCGTTTCCACTTGTTCCAGCTGTATATACTGCTAGGGACCTTGCAGGTCGATATGATTGCTAATGATTAATTTGAAGCTTTATGAAAAACATTTTTTACAAGCTTTAAATACTGATGTTCCCCTTACTAATGATGTGCTTGTAAATTTTTAAGAAGTATGTGAATCGACAAAACCTGTAGTACTGATCTTCTATAAATATCCTTGATAGAGACCTACTCCACATGCTAGCACGGCCCATAATATCCTTGATAATGTTCCCTTCAGTGGGCTCATTCTAATCAGACCGGGTGGGCTGTAGAAAGCATGTCAAAACTATGTTGCTCCAATCCAGTCTCTTGCCCAATAGATACTATACTCTGTACATCAGTCTACACAGGCAACATCATACTTTGTTTTTAGTTGAAGCCAAATTAGCCACATGCTTCCACCTGCCCTAGTATACAGTATATTGTTTTAGTTTTATGAAAACAATACTTACCTAAAATAGATCTTAACTAATTATCTTAGAGCAGTATATTTAGACATCTGATATGTAGTCACGTTCATCTTTGCAAAGACCTTATATTTATTGGCAAAAACTATTTATGTATGAGATAGATTTCTGATGCGTTGATTTAATTCTGGTATGTTGTGATCTGTTATAGTCATGTGCATTCATTTGTGCTGTAATGCTCAAGTAGCTTAACCTGCTGTGCTACAGTAATGTGTATTCATTTTTGGTTTTTGATTGATCTATTAATTTGTTTGTAAATATTTACCAAGATATATTTACTCACGAAAACTGGAGCTTCGTTTATAAATTTAACAAAACCATACAACAGTAGTCCTTTATGGTTTATTGTTTTCTAGTTTTAAAAATATAGGCCGACATTTAAATTTAAAAAAATGGTGTCAGTTTTTGCACAATCCGATTATGTAGCCCGTTATCCATTTTATATTTCACAGAAGCTAAGAAAATCCACAACCGTATACATCTTTTAGAAAGTTCCCTTTTAATAAATACAGAACATAACAACAGGGAAGTTTTAAAAATTCACACGATAATTCTGCTTTGCTAAACTTACTGTTGAATGCATAAACTGTTACCCGTTTTTTATGTGTGTTAAATTTCTCCACTCCACTGTGTCTCACTCCCCATCCTTTATTGATTCCTCAGTCATTTTGCCTTGCTACAGCAGCGACGCAAGTACTGTGTGGTAGGACTGGTGCAGCTGCAAGTTACCCACAGCTTCCTGTCTCTTTCTGCGCCTATCTGCAGTAGCATGCCTTTTCTCACACCCTGCTTTTCCTGCCTCTGGGGAAATCCCCTTATCCCCTTCATCCCCTCACCTCCATTAGCAGTGGAAGCAAGCTGACCTCTCAGAAAAACAAGCCTGAGACCCCAAGTGTTTTACATGGCAGCCCTTAGGAGCCATAATAGTACAAGGTCTTGATAACATGTTACAGTAGGAATACAAATACAATTCCACATGATTTATTGAATTCAATTTTACCCTGGATACCACTGTTGTTTCTAGGGTTATCTTGGGTGTACAAATCTCTTCATAGGTTTGGCATCACCTTTTGTTTCCAATTCCCCCTTTGGTAGTTCCACTGTAACAAAAAAAGGAGGTTGGGGTTTTACCTGAGATACAACAAAGTTGCATGATACACCACCATTTTTTAAAACAAGTTTTCTAGCCTGACATAAATATGGCTTTTTTAAAGAGCACTGGAAAGCAACTTAAACCAGAGGCTCAGTGCAGATCAGTTTAGGGTCACTGTTGGGGATGGAAAAGTGAGTTTTGAGAAGCAGAGCTGATGATCACACTTTGATAAATTGTGCTTGTGGGTATTGTGACAATAACTTAAACCATTAAACCTCATAAGAAGCTTGAGTCCCATTCCGTGTTAGGTGGCTGACTTCACCCTGAGCTTTTTGCTCATTTTTGTCTTGATATGGGAATACCTTTTTCTTTTTTCTTCTTCTTCTTTCTTCTTTTTATTCTTATGCAACCCCTACCTCACCCTTTTGAAATAATTCACCAGCTGCCTGGCAAGGGTCACCTGAGACTTTGTCTTTTGGCTCTTATTTTAATTCCTAGCTAGAGAAAACATACACAACTGATGCATACAGCACAAAACTTTTTCTTCTCTATAATTCTTCTGTGCCACTAACCTTCCGTTCGACTCCCTGGCGTTGTGGTTTAACTTCTAAAGATACCCTTTAGAGCACTATGTGTTGCAACAGAAGGGGCTGTTGCTTCCCACTATTTGTTCCAAATCTGTGGAGCCATCTGTCAGCAAAACAGGAAGGCCTAGGTTCCCTTTCTCTCCTGGGCTTGTTTCACTATTTTAGGGAGCTGTGTGGCACGGAGAGCTGGACAAGTTCTATGCTAGGAACTTCTTGAAGTGAAGGTTTTAAGGCTTGGAGCTGCTGTTCTGCCCATCTGTCATATGCTAGAGGTGTATGTATTATTAATGGAAGCAGAACTCACTGGTGGCTACTCAGATATGCTGTCCAGCTTGGCTTAATGAGACATTCTTTAGTAAATTGCTTCTTCTTATTTTTCATCATCTTCTTTTCTTACCTCGTTTTTTTTTGATTGCCACGATTGTAACACATTGTCACAACACAGACTCCACAGTTCATCGAAGCATGTTCAGTAAATTAGAAAGAACATAACTACGGATCAGCCAGGGGAATGAATTTCAGTGTCTGAGGCGACCCAGGGCCATTTAATTTTCTGCTTAATTTTGTGGCTGTCGGTTTGCATTTTTTGGATTATTATGCAGTGGGAAATTAACAATAAATAACAAATGGGCTTATATACATTTATTTATTTATTTATTTTTAAAAATATATATATAACTGGAGGGTTGCACAGTGGCTCGGTGGTTAGTACTGCTGCCTCCCAGCGCCAGGGTCTTAGGTTCAATTCCAGCCTGGGGGGTCTGTCTGTCTGTGTGGAGTTTGCATGTTCTCCCTGTGTTTGCGTGGGTTTCCTCCCACAGTCCAAAGACATGCTGTTCAGGTTGATTGGTCACTCTAAAGTGTGTGTGGTGCCCAGCAATAGACTGGCATCCTATTCAGGGTGTAGTCCCACCTTGCACCCTGTGTCTGCCAAGTTAGGCTCTGGCTCACTGCATCCCTGTAAAGGATTATAGAGTGGAGATATATATATATATATATATATATATATATATATATTGGATGGATGGAATAGTTACTACTCTCCCCCCTCCTCCAACACTCCCTCAACCTCTCATACCCATTGTAAGGCATGTTTCATATTACAGAGGTTAGGAAACTTTAAAGGAAAGGCCACTCCACTTATTCATCAGTTATCTTTACATTATTGCATTTCAGCCTCAATTTAATTAAACTCCTTTCTTCCTACTAGAATACCTGCAAAGAATGGAGACAGAGGAGGCTCAGGACATGTCGCAGGGTTCAGGTGAGATGCATTTTCACTCACTCTAGTGGTAGACTCCTGGTCCATCAAATTGATTGTGGCCAGAAAAATGACAGTTGCCTGTCTCTGGACAGTGCTTGGGGAAGTGGAAGCACAAGCCAGTTTTGTGCTGGTGCACAAAAAATCAATTTGTTTGTACGCTGTTTCAGTCTGGCTGCTGTCCTGCTACAGTTTCAAAAGTATAAAAAACAAATCACTTTTTTTTTCTATGGCTCCATTCTGTGCTATAAAAACAAGGTTCCAGTTGAGAATAGCATTGAATTATGCCATCCCTGGTATTTACAGCACATTAAACAACTGAACTGGAGATTTCCTGATTGAGAAAATCATATGAACAATTTTACAGCGATAATCTGATTATTCCAACAATTTGAATGTGTCATTCGTGGCATTTTGCTTAAAGGGTCTTGACTTACCTTTTAAGAGAAAGATTCAGCAACATTTCAAAGGAAAAGTAATTGATCTACCCATATTTCAAAGTGAATCAGCCATTGATGTGTCTGCATTTTGAACTAATGATAGGGTTGAAGGACAGAAAGATCCTCAGCAGTCTGTACAATACAGCTTTTCCATTAGTGGCATTAGTTCAAAATTTTAAAAATATAAAAATTTAAGGGTTGATTCACACCTCAAACAGAGTTACCCATTGTGTCCTAGTTTACATAAACTAACAGTAAAGCATGCAACAGGACGAGATGATGGGGATAGAGATCACAGAGGAATGGTATTCAGGAAGCAGAATGAAGAATACAGCATGCACACCACTGCCACTAAGGCTTTGTGCACTGCGAGCGAGTTGTAAGAGACCAAAAAGAACAAGACAAAACAACAACAAAAAGCACAATGTTTACCACACTATATTAAGCGTATCAGAAGATGGGGATGTAATGAGGAACATACCTGTTCATCCATACATACACTATTTCATACTTACATTCTTACATGCAAACTCTATGTAATCTAGGTTACAGGGATTTAATTTCATTACACTAATAGCTCTATATACAGCTGTGAAGGGGCATATGTGTTACGAACTTCCACAAACATTATGGTCTTTTTTGGTAAATTTCAATAACTAATAACAAATAATAAATTGTTTTGGATAAAATAGAGCAATACAAAAAATGAAAATGAATATGGATACTAAATTTGTATGCCTTATTATTAAAAAATACACTGTCCATTATTAAAAATGCATTGTAATTTATTGTCTGTCTATTAATTAATAGCAACTGCTTCATTTGAAAAGATGGATTCTTTTAAGAACCTTGTCATAGGTTGAAGTCATATCCTTTCTCCTTATACTGTATATATTGTTTACGCATTATTAAAAGTGTCTGTTATTAAAAATACATTGTCTATTATTGAAAATAGTGTATATTATAAACAATACTGTGCATATCTATGTCTTGTTAATTAAAGCAACTCCTTAATTTAAAAAGATGCACATTTACGTCTCTTTTTTTAAATGAGCAGCTTGTATTTATATTCTTAGCTCGGTTCTTAGTTACTGTTGCAATTCATGACTGAAGTTTTGAATACTCTAACAATAGTAGTTCCTAATGTATTTTATGTATGTTTTATATCCTCTTTATATTTGATTTATGGATATCAAAAGATCATCCCACAGGAAAATGAAAAGAGAGATATTACAATTTTTTTTCAATATTTCCACAACCTCTGAGGCATTATACTGTAGTAATATACTAGTTATTGTCTATCCTTGACACCCAAACAATGGCCAGTCTTGACAGCTTATGAATATGCATGACAGTGGAAATTTCTGATAGCACTTCAGCAATAAAAACCTCTTGTCAGGCCATTGATTATAGAAATAATAACACATATGTGTTAAGGAGGGGTGGGGTGTCTCTCGAATCGCGTTTAAAAATGCTATCGTTTTAAAAAGAGAAGGTTTGGAATACGAAATGAGGCACATGTTACATTATACAGATAGGAGTTATGCCGCTAATGGAACTCTTTGGATTCCCATGATGCACCGGTTTGACAGGGATGGAAGAAAAGGAAGAGTTGACTATCTTGTGTATATAGGTCTATGACGATAATTGCAATTACTGTGCACATTTCTGTATTTACTATTACAATTTTATTCATTATCTCAAGAAATAGTGGGCCTATTATGGGGCATACTCATTTTATTGTGCCATACTATGGTAATCAGAATGAATATGTGGTTTGTATGGTAATGCATGCTAATGAATTTAAATGAGCATCCAGCTCATCATAATAAGATGAGCTGTATTCACATGGTATTTACTAAAGAACATTAATTTTAGTGCAAGCATTAAAGTGATCATTTATTAGTGCTATAGGAACCTGGCTTTTTTCTGGCCTGAAAACTAGTGATGTGCAATTCGATTTGTTTGATTCACTAATGGGAAATAACTGTCTTGCTGAATTATCGTAACGTACGTGAAAATTTTATGTAGGCTAATATACTCAAAATATACTACTCAAAACACATTGCCCCTACTGTATGATTCCTTGTCAATAAGTATGTTGGCATGGTTTCAATCAATTAATCAATATATTACTTAATGTATTTTATAGTACAGAAATAGGCAGATATAACTAGAAGCATCTTTTCTAAACACTGACACAAAAATTCAATATCACAAATGTGATATAATGGAGGAAATAGAAGACTATTTTATTTCAATGGAAATCCCAAACAGTATATAATTTATACAATGCTCAGTCTCAATATTTAACTAACTTATATTCCAAAATATAACGTTTTTAACAGCACTGAAAAAAAAAAAGATACTGACAAGCTGTGAAAATGCAAAATAGTAAATAATACCACAATGAAATATTTCTATGTATGACTTCTGGCCGGACTCTTGGCACTTCATTTTCAGAAAAAACCTGTCTTTGAGAATCCATGGATTCTTTCATTTCCAGTAAACTCAAAATATGTTGCTTTGTGCTTCATATCATAGTGACGTTGTATGTTATAATCTTTCAGAATTGCAACCATTGCACTGCAAATCAGAGATATTGCTTTGCCGTCAAATTTATTCATTGAACAAATAATCATCTGGTTAACGATTTTGAAATCTTCTGGGTTCCGCCTCCACCTTTTGCGTCTGTGACATCTCCAACTACTTTTTGGCTACTGATTTAAAATTTTACACAAAGTAAAATAAATAGTTAAACAAGTCTTTGCTTCGCTAGCCTAACCAAAATTAATGTGAGCTGTGAGTGTGATTAAACAGATCCTGTTCATAGGCGCCTAACCTATGGGGCATGCTCCCCCCACACTTTGAATATGTTGGGGTCAAACTATATATTTTGCCCCTCCACTTTTTTTGCTCATTATTTATGTATTACGCCTTGTTGTGTTTGGCTTTAAAAGCTTTAAAATAAAATATAAAAAATGGAAAAGTATTCAGAGGATGGGCCACATTTATAAACAATGACAATAAATTCTTCCTACACGCAGGAACACATTGGTTTGACCCAAGGTCTGCACCCTGGCTAACGTTAGCTAACAGCACGAAAAAACGTCAGTAAGTGAATGTGAACTTGGTAGGCAGTCGGAGAGACTACTAGAGATGAAATATTAACACATAAATATAGGCTTTTTTAAAATGTGTTTATTACTCGTAAAAATATCTGAAGGAAGAGAGAGTATAAGACCATTATTAAAAGAAAAAAGGTAAGGAAGAGAGAGTATCAGACCGTTATTAAAAATTAAATAATGTTGAGTTTTAAAATTAAACGTTAGGGTAATATTTCCGCAGGGCCATGAACAAGTTCCCCACCAACATCTTTTATTTTTAACTTAGATTAAGCAGTAGTAAATATATCAAAAAGTGCCATTTTACAATCACACAAGCCTGATTTTACATTAGTGAAAACGTTGACTACAGTTGTTTTTTTCATATAAAACGTGTAACTTAGTTGTTCTTTTTAGGTATGTTATGTCTCTGAATGAGTAAAAAACTTAGAAATAAATGCTGATTGATAAAAAGGGCGACTCAATATTTACTGTAGCTCATGATCACTAGCGCAGCTACACTGTGGCCGCCTGGGCTGTTGCCCCAGTAACCACATCAGGATGAGTCATGCAATTTTATTTTTATTTTTTTAATTATTATTATTATTTTTTTTTTTTTTTTTTTTTTGGGGGGGGGGGGGGGGGGGGGAATAGCAGCGATCCCACTGGCTAGATATCCCCATTTCAGCCAGGGAAATCGTACACTGTAAAATACAATTCCTTAAAAATAGTGCCTAATAAGTGCTAATCTGATTGGCTGGATGTACGTGGAATATTCGTTCAGTGCGAGTTCACCCAGCTTAAAAACACATATTTACACAAAGTACAGTATGGATGAGGTTAAATGTGCATGTTTAGAATTTTTTTTTAATGTGATCCAGTGCCAAAAGATCGCCTCCTTCAAGAACATTATAAACGTGGCATCCATAGTTCCTATAACTTATTTTACGATAACAGAACTGCTGTACATCGCAAGGAAAGACAAATTGGTCCCGTTATCACTGTTGCTTTGCAAGCAGTGCTGCTTATTGGATACTTGCTACCGTGGTCTTCTTTTTCATGTCTTGTCTTTAGGGCTACATATTTTTGGATCATTATTGACAAAAAAAAAAATTGTAATTAAAGACTAATTAACATTCTAGCTTTTTGTTACCCAGTGGCTTAAGTTTGCCTGAAACTGTAATACAACTGAATGTATTGTTTATTATGTGCTTTCAAATAGGGTAGGATGGGGTAAGATGCAGTTTTGTCACTCATACAATGTCACTCATACAATGCAGACTGCACATGTTGAGTACGCGTGTGATATTAAAGAGGCGGGCTGTTTTAAAGAATTCCAAAACGATACAGTACAATCATGACCGTAACTAGCTATGAGGACTCAGAGGTCGTATCCTCGGTTGTTTTTTTGCGCCATCAATGCTGATGCTCAAGTATAAATTCTGGTAAAGTACAAAATACTCCTTAGTTTTCTTGTTGGTTTGCTTTGTAACATAGATTTGGAAGCATAGTAAATGCCAAGTCAAATACTGCCAGCTATAGCGTGAAACCTAAGTTTGACCTTGGTAGAATGTCAGCTATAGTTACAACGCTGAGTACAATGCAATTTTAGAAACTAATGGGCAAACTTAGATTTCAGTCTATAGCTGGCAGTATTTGACCGCTTGGTGTTTACTCTTCAACCCCTGTATGCATTAAAGGAGAAAGGAAAAAGGCATTAGCGATTTTTTTTACATCGGTCAAGGAATACATGTTAAAATTAAAAGGTAAGCAGTGCAGTTTCACTTTATGTTGCCACTGCCTGTCCCTGCTGAGTGCTGTGTCTGTCGATCGCTCAGTTACGGTCAATGTAAGCCAACTCCACCTTCACAATAAGCTCCTGACTAAAAGATACTCCTAGACTACTGGGGCTTTTGATTTCTTGGTAGTCATGGGTAAGTAGTGTGCACGGTATGGTATGTAAATTAGCTAAATACTGTGCACGTAAATTAATGCGTGCTCTGTTAGTAAATGGGGGGGGTAAATTTTGATTTATCGCTCATGTTAGGCTCACTACTTTACGTGTGTGCTAACTAAATGAGGCCCCCTGTCTCCACTCTGCTGCAGTGCTCAATAGACTCAAATCTATGCATCTTTGGCTTTATTTAACCTAGCAGCTTGAGATTCCTTTTTTATTGAATGCTTGTCAAAAGTAATGACTGATGTGATGGGAAAATTATAGTGTCGCGAGTTAGAAAGAAAATTAATCACCAGATTACTGACTTTAAAAGCGTCCCTTGAATTGTGTATGATAGTCATCAAAAGGGACAACGCTTCTGCCTCTTCCTGTATGAGATACACACAGTTACTGGAACCCTGTCTCGTTTTCTTCTTTTTGGGAATAACATGCAAAGTTAACCACAGCAGCCTCGCAGAGCCAGATTCAAAGCTCGTTTTCTATTTTAGCGCTAAAACCATAAAAGATCTGACACATGTTCAGTCAAACAATATCCGGTACAAAAGTGTCTGAACTAGAGATTCTTATCTATACTGCTAACTGGCAGATGTCTTCCTGTCTAACTAGGAGCTTTCAGCCTAAAACTGCACATATAAAAAAAAGAGAGAGAAAAACCGTGAGCAAGACCTCCAATGCAACAACACTCAACATGCCTTTTACAGAGGTTTGAAAGTAATGTTAAAGGAAATGCTTCTTCTGTTTAATTATTAGTTATGGTATTATACTTACCAATGAAAATCAATTGCTCTTTAATCGAAAACTGACAGTACATTCAGTTTTAACAGGTAATGGTATATGGGGCGATCTCAGCAGACCACCTTTGTTCTAACTACTTCTTTGGGATATTTAATGCTTTACCTGTTTAATATTTATATAATTCTCTACTGATGTTTCTTCTTAGATTACTGTTTTCCAGGCTTACTGACTAATGTCATTTTTAAACCACGTGGGCTGTTTCTGAAGTGACGCCTCAATTATGGTTGTTTGAAAATGACCTCTAGGGATGTGTAACTTCTGCAACTATGGCAATTGTGCGTTATTAAACAGAAATTTCTCGATAAAAAATCATAGAGGGGGCAGGAATTACATTAACTTTTGTAGGCGTTCTAGAAGCAGACCTTGTTGTTAACAAAGCAATGAACAGTAAGCATTCTGGTCTTGATCTAAACAGGCACAATATTAGGAACATGTACATGACAGCCCTTCAACAAGAACTTTTAAGAAATATGTTGTTTTCTAATGAATGTGCATTACTCATTCAGGCTTCCATTCCAATCTTTTGATTTAAAATGCTAACTGCTACTGAAATTAAAGAGCTTCTTCAGCGAGCATTAGCTATTTTGAAAACATGGCTCTTCTTCTTGAATGCTGCTAACTTGATCACTGTTATGGGTAATATTTGGTTCCATTTGTTGAAAATATTCAGTCACACTAAACCCAAGTGCCTGATCAATTCCTTCATTTAACCTGGATAAGTGTGACATTGAAATCCATATTTACTTCATACAAAGGGAAATACAATTAACATGTTTTTATACTAGCAAGGGAGACTGTTGTCACCAAGTACATTCAATGTGCCCTCTTCTAATAGCTGCAGACTTTGGTCTTTCCTTTATTAAGATCCTGGCTTTCATTCAAAAAAAGTCTGTTTTTTTTCTGTTCCACTGTGATTTTTACTTTTAATTTTACCTTTCTGATGTTTGTTTATTCAGACTGTACCATGTCATGTGATCGCTAGATATCAGGGTTTGGAAAGTAAAAGTGAATAGCAGGGAGAATAGACTAAGAATAGCACACTGCCCTTAGCCCTGTACCATTATCACTCCTTGTGTCTACAGGACAGGACAGTCCAACTGCAAACGATGTCCCTGAAGAGACAGATGAGACGATGCCTGTCCCTGAAGACCTCTCCGCGACCTCTGGACAGCAACAGACCCCCAAGAATGAGAAAGTGTTAGGTGAGTATCTGAGCAGGTTTACAGCAGAACTCAGCTTGAAGTCATTCTCAGTGTCACCAAACCCTGTATGTTTTATAGCAAAGGATGAACTCAACGACACCTGTCACCACTGCCTCACATCACACCATACACCATGTAACATGCCATACAGTTGACGTGAAGATAGCAAAACCATATGTACGCTGTGCTGTTTTTAACACAAATTAAATTATATTTGCATACCACTTTTCTACTTTATAATTGCGCAAATACTGTAGATGTTGTTCTATGAACCTCATTTTAAGGAAAGCTATTATTGGGCTTTAGTGATTTTGGGCTGTAGGTCTTAAAGAGTAAGTAGCAGGTTCTGAAAAATACACTGTTACACATCCTGACAGCTTTTTACAATTATAACTTTAAAGTCTATTTTCAAAATGTCTGCTCTAGTGCACTGATAGTGTAAGTATTATTACCCACATTGTTACATAGGTAACACAGCAATAACAATCCATGTGATATGAAACAGAAAAGCCAGATCACTTGTTATCTTCCTGCAGTGATTTAGAGGACAGATCTCAAACCCCAGTGCACTAGGGCAGCCATTTTGAAAAGAGCTTTGAAACAGACTTTAAAGTTGTAAGTGTAAAATGTTGTCAGGTTGTTAACAATGAAAAGAAAAATTACAGGTACATTATTTAAACAGTTGTAGCAACACGTGGGGATGTGTAACACTATATTTTTTGGAACCCCGCTAGTTGCTCTTTAATGGAAAAATAGAATAACACTACGTTCCATACCGTAATTATGTTTCTACAGATTTTCAGTGTTCTCAAAATACTATGTTTAGTGTAGTTAACTAGTTCTTGAGATTAGATATGTTTACTTTACTGGTGCTTTATTCTATCACAAGAAACCATTATCCTTTTAAAACCACTAATTTACATAAAATGTTCATTATCTTTTCATTTTAAACAGGGATGTAAAAACATGGTAACAGGTGTTAGTAGTATCAGTAAACATTTATAGAAACACAATGCTCATGGAAACTGTGACACCTGAACAATACTAAGGGCTAAGGGCTAGGGTGAAAACAACATGTACTTGAGCATATCTGATATCAAAAAAATAAATAAATAAAAATACCTGTGAACCTGAATTCACTTTAGAAGATAAAAAAGACCTACAAATTAGGAGTCGATAAATCATTATCAAAATATGAAGGATTAAGCTTTTGCTCCAGTGCAAAGTATTCAGTACATGGCTTCTTTCTAAAGAAAGACTTTGTAGGAAGCTGCATGGAAGGTGGTGCATGGGCATCCTGACAGCAGCAGTTCATGGAGGTAATGTGATGATTGAACCCCAGGGTTAGACACCAACATATCAGAAGAGGCGGGCTTTATCTGAGGAGCAGATATAGAGCTTGTTGTATTACTCAACTTGCTTACTCAAATCCACTATCAGAGAGAAATCATTACAACTTTACTGGCCAACATACTATTCACCATTGAATTTCAGTGAAATGTGTTAATTCATATGTAAGCCTAATTCAAAATCCTATTTAAGACCCGTCCCACCCCACCCCCAACAGGATGAGGCACACAAGATATACCAGTATCTGGGGGTTTCAGCAAAATAATTAAATTAACCTAATTAATCCAATAATCTGGGAATTAATACAACTTGTTAAATTTAGTATTACTGGGACTTAATGTGGGCATTAGGAAGCAGTTTGTAAAAGCTTAGAATCTAAACGAAATGCTAAATCTGTTGGTCAACAAAGCCTATAATCCAGCCATGCCAAGTCTCATTTGGAGTGACACCCATTCATTTTCAGAAATTTTGGTGTCAATTATAACAGCCTCCCTTAAAAAAAGTGGGTGTTCATGCATTTCCACATTTGATCTTGCCATCTCTGAATATCAACAGAAACATATTGTAGTGTTGCGTGGAAATGAAGGCTGACGCACACAGGTTTTTCAGATTCTCGAATACAGTGGTTTATTAAGCCTGGGACTCTATACTTAATAGGTAAAGTGTATTGTGTAGTGCTACTCAGACTGTGACAAAATAATACAACAAAACACTGTTTTGGCCGTGTGCTACAGCCAACTAAGTGCAGTCTCCGGTTTCTAGTCCTGCTTCTCTCTGGCTGTTTTTTGCTGTTTCTTCTCATATACAGCTCTTTAATGCTTTCATCACTGACACTCACCGCCTTAGAGTTGGTTGCTACCTGGTTCCAAACAACATGGCGCTTTCAATGTTTCTGACGCTCACTTTTTTAAAGGGAAGAACAATTTATTAAAAATAGAGAAAACTCTCTCATATGAGGGAAATTTCAATCATTCTTATATGGCGGTACACTTGGTGTATTGAAAGTTAATGCCAGGATAAAGGCTAACACACGATGCTGAGGTAAGTTACCCGCTAAATTGACTCTCAGACTTTATCGTTTGGTATAAAATGATTTAAAAAAAACTATTTTTAAACAAGAATACTAATAATAGTAGATCATATTAATGAAAAAGACTTGGAATAGCTGACACCGATTTATTATTCTGCTACACAGTTTCACTTTGTTGTTCTCCGTATGGACACATTACCTCAGAATATTGTAAATACATGTTCTGTATCTTGTTTAAATAAAAAGCAAAAGCCTTTTTTCTACAAAAGTTGAAATGTCTTTTTATTTAAAGGTGTAGTGCCCCATAAAGTGGTTACCGTTAAGCTCACTGCACCATGCTGTTTACTAACTGTAATTTGATTTATATTAAAAAACAACCTCTTATACAATTTTACAGATGTTTTAAAACACACTAATTACTTTACTATAGACTCACCTGTTTGTTTGGAACCACCTAGCAACAATAATGTGACGACGCGAAAGTGACGTCACACTAAGGAAGTGCATTCTCTTTGTTCTTCAGCTCTCTTTCCTCCCTTCCAAGGCTTCCCGCTGTCGATCCCTTGATTGTTGCAACATCTTCTCCCCTGATTTGTAACAACAATGTTGCAAGCGGGTCCTGCTCGCGCAACAAGCCGAGCTTCTGATTGGTGGCGATTCTTTCGTCTCTGCTGTCCCTGAGCACTTCCTGCAGTTGAACCTTTGACTCGGTCGAAAAACCTTCCCAACGCAGTTACAGCAGACCCAGGGTCGTTACACAGCTCACCCCTTGAAGTCCCTCATCCCAGAGGGAACCAACAGTCCCGAGAACGATGTGGAAGTCTGTGTTGGTGTCTGTGTCTGCAGGTGGCAGTCTGGTGAGTCCATGTCAAGGGGGACTGTCAGGAAGGTCAGGGCCAAGGATGAAGGGTGGCAAAGCAGGACTATCAGGTAAGGGGGAATCAGGTACTGCCATGTCAGACTGCATGGTGTCCCGTCATCGGTAGGGAGCGAGCCAATCCCTGTGGAGTACTATCCGCCGAGTGGTAGCTGGATCCTATATACGACCTTCCCAATGCTCTCCAAGACATGGCAAAGGTCCTAGTCAGTGGCTGTCCAGCTTGGGGAAGTGGCCCCACTTCCGTTGGGGGCTGTATACACAGACCAGCTCCCCTGCTGTGAAGTGTCTCCCTCATGCCTGGTGCCATAGTTTCTCTTCTGCCAGCAGCCCACAGCCTGCAACTGGTTCCTGGCGAAGCGGTCCTGCAGCAGACTGGCATACTTCGGTCTGGGTGGTTCAGTGGTGGCCAGCGAAACACCATCTCTGGAGTCCTGAACTGTGGAGCGACAGGATAGGAGAATAAGGCACAGTTGGGCATCCCAGTCACGTTGGTGAGTGGCGGTGGTGATGGCTAGCTGGACCATGAGCGTGCAGTTTAATCGCTCAACTAAGACATCGCTCTGCAGGTAAAAGGAGCTTCATCTGCATCTTGCCGTTGGCACATCCCTTCAACCACCCTTGATTCTAAGTTCCGTCCCTGGTCGCTGTGGAGCTCCTGAGGGACCCTGAATCGGCTGAAGAACCCCATCTAGCAGTGCTTCAGCCACCGTCTACGCCTCCTGGTCAGGCAGCGCATAGGCTTCAGGCCACTTTGTAAAGAAGTCGAGGGCTACCAGGAAGTATCAGTTACCCTTGTCTGAGCGGGAGAACGGGCCGAAGACATCAACCCCAAGCTTTCCATGTGGTGTGACCGATCCGTGGGTCCTTTGCCGGTGGTGCAGCTGTCGCTGTGGCAGCCTGAGGGACCACCACCACCCGCCTCTGCTCTCCTGTAGCTGGCTCCTTCCATTGACGCTGCAGAATCCCAGTCCAGTCCAGCCCACTGCGACCACAGGCACTTCAGTTCAGAGTCTGAACTGAAAAAAAATGGTCTTGTAATTCTTATTAGGAGTCAGTAACACTGAAATCAATTTTCAATTGCAGTACAATGAATATTATTATACATTTAAAAATACTGTGCTTTTTTTTTTTTTTTTTGCACAGTTGTAAGGGAAAAGTATACATTGCAGATGAACGGCTCTAGAATGTCCCATGCTGATTACAACGACAAAAAAACATCAGGGTTACGACTGGCTGAACGTAGTTGTCAAAACGACAAGCAACCGGACATAATAACATAGGGAAAAAAAAGTCTTAAGGTTCCAAAAGGTTCGCACAAGCGTGAAATTGTATTTTTAACAAAACTCAAACAGTATACATTATTCATTAAATGACATTCTAACTGAAGATTTATAGCAAGTACTATTCGTTTCATGATATAAACCGGACCAAGTAAAATTGTTCTTATAATATATATATATATATATATTATAATAGATATATATATATAGATATATATATATATATATATCTATATATATATCTGAGATATAGCTATAGATATACACACACACACACACACACACACACACACACACACACACACACACACACACACACAGTGACTATAGAAAGTCTACACCTCTTTGAACTTTTTTCACATTTTGTTGTGTCAGTGCCTCAGAGTTTCATTCATTTATATGAGGATTTTTTTTCCACTTATCTACACACCATACTCCACACTGTTAAGGGGAAAAAAGTTTTTATTGAAAAAAAGATATATTAAAAATACAAAACTGAAAGATGATAATTGGATAAGTCTCCACCCCCATTCCATTTTAGTTTCATCAGACCACAAAACTTTTTGCCACATGGCTTTTTTTGCATACTTCAAATGAGTGCCAAGGTGGGCTTTCTTGAGTAATGGTTTCCTTCTTGCCACCCTACCATACAGGCCAGATTTGTAGAGTTCTTGGGATGTTGTTGTCACATGCACGTTTTGACAGGTCTTGATCATAAAAGCCTGAAGCTCTTGCAAAGTTGCCATTGGCCTATTGGTAGCCTCTCTGATCAGTCTCCTTCTTGCTCGGTCATCCAGTTTGGAGGGACGGCTTGATCTAGGCAGGGTCTTGGTGGTGCCATACACCTTCCACTTCTTAACAATCATCTTGACTGTGCTCCAATGGATATTCTAGGCCTTTGATAGTTTTTTATACCTATCAATGATCTATGCCTTTCAACAACTTTGTCACAGAGTTCTTTTGAAAGTGCCTTGGTGCTCAATTGCACTGCAATTTAACACAGGTGGAGGCCACTTAACTTGGTGTGTGATTTTGAAGGCGATTGGTTACACCTGAGTTAATTTAGGATTGCTATTACAAGGGGGGTGTACACTTATTCAACCAAGCTATTTCAGTTTTTATTTTTAATTAATTTTCTAGAATATTTTTTTCACTTGGATGCTATGGGGTAGGATGTGTAGATACATGAAAAAAATATTCATGTCGTGTTAAAATGAACTAGGCTTAATACTCACACATACATGACACCTTACTGTACAACCAAAGAACAATATGAAATACATATTAACAATATTTTAGTGCATTGTTTTTAGCTCTGTGATGTGAAACTTAGTCTTTGCAATTGGCAGGAAGGTACAGTAACTACAGTGCTTGTTTGTATGTTAGTATCCTACACTGTAAAACAAATCAGACTGATCTCCCTTATTCTGTTCTGAGTAGGGGAGGGGACTCTCTCTCTCACCCTGGGATTCAGCTTGTTCATGTCACCAGCTTACATTACCACCTGTATACAACATATAAGCTTCATGCAATTCATTGTAACAAGGGAAAAGTGTGTGTGAGAGAAAGAACTAATGACTACAGAGGAACCTGTAATAATTAAGATAAGTGAGATGATCGTGTTCATTTTCAACCAATAATCAATAGCTAATAATGTACTGTATTCTAGACAGGAGCTACAATGTGTGCCAGGGCTTACCTGTCTGCTAATAAAGCATTGTTTTGGTTCATCTAATACAGTGGTACTCAAAGTAATTTTGGCACGGGCATAAATTGATCTTACTTGGCTGTTTGCAGGCACGCTGACTATTGCATAGGTTCTTATCTTAAATACTGCCTTCTTGAGACATACATAGAGTGTGAGTGTGTATATATATATATATATATATATATATATATATATATATATATATATATATATATATATATATATAAGAGTTTTAGTGGGGTTATTCTTGGCTCACTCTGATAAGGCCAAGTCTCAGGCAATAATTGTGCGTGCTGCTCTTATTCTTTAAATAATTTACATAAAATGCACAATGGAAATATTTTTTAAATAGCATGTTCACACAGATAACAGTGATAAAAATAAAAGAGGATAGATAGCGTCTCGATTTATTTAAATTTGACAAATTTGGCAACACTACTGTTTTAAAGATCGCTCATCTCCAGTACAATTATTCAGAGAAAGTGGATGCGTAGCTAAATATACTACGGTGTTTCTCTTGTCTGGTGAAATTTAAAAAAAAAAAAAAAAAAAAAAAGTAGAGATAGAAAATTAAATTCTACATACTGAAATGTATTATTTTTCTCAGTAACAGTCGGCAAAATTCAGTGCTTACCCAGCATATTAACATCCCGCCTCTGCTCACGAATGATTGGGCAGCTGTCAAAACCTTCTCTTTCCCATTGGCTACTGACTCGCCTTCAATTTTCATGCAGAATACCATGAACGGCCTCTGCTTGGTAATGATTGGACAGCTGCGGAAAACTGGGCAGATATTTGACTCTGCTATTGGTTAAACTTACTCAGTACCTGAGTAGGTTGTCAGTACCTATAACTGAAACAGACACAGTTTATGTCCCACCAAGCTGACTTATGATTGGGCTACCGCAGAGACGATGCAGATTTTCAATTGGCTGATCGTCTCGCAAAAGCCCTTTGGGAAAAAGAAAAAAAAAATGTCACGTGCGTACAAGAGCAGCATAAGCGGGCAGCACTGTCAGCCTGAATGCTGTGGCGCTTTTGTTGGAAAACGTGTTTAAAGCTTTCTTTATTTCCCCACGCTAGAAATGTGTTCACGACCCATAATTTAATAACATTTGCCCGCAGGCACCACTTTGAGGACCACTGATCTAATAGATTGAGTATGTGAAAGGTCCCGTCTGAGTAGAATTGTTGAAACAGTCCCAAGCCAGGTTCCGGAATTTACAACTGCTTTCAAGTGGCACAAACAAAATTGAAACGAAATGAGCCCAGCTCACTACATTTCTGAAGTGTTCCTTTAAAAGGCAGTTGCTATCTTGTTCTCTGTACTGTTGAAACTATTCATATGACAGGGTTTATAGTAAGGAAATTGCTGCACATCATAGAGTTTCCTCTGTAACATATCTACAGTATCTCCTTGGCATGTAGGTTATCAATAATTCATATTCCTTATTTCTACCCCTTTATGAAAACTCCTCATCTTGGAAAGTTGCAGTTGCAGCTTTGGTGATTTAAACCAGTAGTCTATAGGTATGAGTTAAGTGATAAACTGAAAACTTACTTTTCCTGTCTCTGTATATAGAGTGTAATTCTGTTAAATTAGTTTTATAAGAGGACAGCTGGGCTCAGTCATCATCATCACACCTTGGTTTGAAGGGTGAAGATTTATCGGAACATTCCCAAACCTGACACAAAATGCACAGGAATATATGCACTGAGTACTAGTGCCATTAATATGTCAATGTTAATTCTTAAAGTGGAAGTGAATTTAGCTGTAGAAGTACACCATAGTAAGACAACGTGTGTATTGCTATCCTAGGTTTTTAACAATTTTCAAGGATAAATTATCCTAAATGCATATACTTGTATTGACTTTGCATTGCATAATTACTGTATAAGCCATCACTGCTACAGCATATACATAGTGTTAGGGTTTAGGTCTGTCATAGTGAAAGTAATCTCTTAACTTTGTAGTGGACTACAATAACAAATTCTAGGTTAAATTTGGGGAGTGATATCACGACTGAGGAACATTTTACTGTGATTTAATTTTCACAGTATCTATTGACCCTCTTCACACCAATCGGTGAGTGAGTTCAATTAACTCCTAAATCATACCTTCCCCTAGTGGTACCTTTATAAGTTCATAGGAAAAACATAGCAGTGTGTAATAAAGCATAGTGAAAGCATGGTAAAGCATATTGTAGATAAGTCCAGAGAAGTATGGTAAAGCATCTTAAAAACATGGCAAACTATGTTAAATGTATAGTGTAACCATGGGAAAAGCATGGGAAAACTGCAAAATGACAAGTTCAAATTTATTATGCAGAATTACTGTGGTAAACTTTTAAAAGGATAGTTCAGTGTGAAATTAGAAAAACAAATTCTGAAGTATTGAGCGTGCGCAGTAAAAGCACTGCAGATCAGTATCTGAGTTGCACACGCTTGTTCCTTACTTATATATATACAAATCTGCTTCATGCAGCTTGGTTTCTGTTATCTATAGTCATGCAGAGCAATGTTAATAGTTTAGTTTATAACATGTGTAGTGCAGGTCAATGTATTTTTTTATGTACATTTGTAAATTATGTACATATACAGTGCTAAACACAAATACATGTTGCAGTAATTTATAAAAAGTGATAAAAGAATTCTTAAGATGGCTTATGCCTTAAACACTGATGAAATTAAAATGAAACTAACACCCATACATGTCATGCCAAGTGCTTTCTAGTTCCCTGTTACAAAGGAAAGGAGGAGCTACTGGTACTGGTAATGAACTGAATTACAACTTTGGGATTACTATACATCTAAGTGTTTCACCACACTTTTAAATTGTAAATGTTAGACCAAGATGACATGGTTCAGCACTGAATGAAAGCCACATTTTCAAACTTGTATGGAACTACATAAATTAAAACGAGATACCTACCTAGGAACAACCTAGCCTTACACCTCTACCATCTCCTGTGAAAGAACTAACCCTATCTGCCACCATAAATTCTAGCACCACTGCACTCTGATGTAAAAGCCATATACAATGATAGAATGATAGAATGCCTTCATAAGAACACCGATCATTTCCATGCATCTATAAAATTACAAAAGAAAAGTTGAACATTCTGGATAACTTGGCTTTCTGTTTTTAGTGGAGATGAGCTCCCATCCAGGTTTCGAAGAGCTGACAGTTTGGGATTTATGAATGAAGCTGGGGGGGCTAGGGTTGTGCAGTGGAGTATTGGTCATCTTTACATTAGGAATTGTTAGCTTAAAATGGTTCCATAAAATAGCACTGGTTTTAATAAGGTTTAAGAATGATATGCTAGTTTTAATGAGGTGTAATAATTAAAACCACAGAAAGAGGTTTTCTCCACCATTAACTAAGATATGGCTGGCATGTATAGTACAGCACAGGAATTCAGCAGTATTGTAGTTGCAGTCAGGCAGTCCATCTTTTATTAGTGCTCATTATATAAACTATGGTAGATAAACTATGTTTAATTAGCTGCCCCTAGGTGTTTTGTAAGGAAGCAGCAAAAAGTGCTTGAAGAGGGCTGTATTTGAAAATTCAGTTTACCATTCGCTGCCATTAATGTACAGTACTATGCAGTTACAGTAGTTTCTATACACTACATTTTTTTTCCGATGCTTTACCATGCTTTTCTCTTCGCATCACTACACACCTGCAGTAAGCGTTTTTAAGATCTCCTGTTACTGATAGAACCAAAGTTGTTTTTATTGAGCTCAATGGAGCATTGCTTTTGGCTATGCAGGTGTCAGCTGGTACAATGCTACTGGCATGCAGGAAAACGGGTATTGAGCATTCACTTATTTATGTCTGGGGCAGCAGTAAGAAGCAGCAACCCAAGCCGAGGAGCTCTATGTGTATCTTTTTGTATGTGTTTGTGTTCCTTTAGCAGTTTCTGAGTCTGCTGATCTAATCAGCAGCCTTGAGGAAGTTGCTGTTTTATCTGTGACCTGCATCTCCTGTGCTCTCATAAACCCCAAATGTATTGAGGGATTTAAAATTATCTCTCTGGATCTAGCCATGGCTGCAGAAAAGGCTCATATGTACACGGCTAGGGCTCTAGTGCAAGGGTCAGTAATAGCAAACACTCAAGTTCAGAGTGTTTGTACAGTAGTTGTGTACATGTTGTGTGTGTGTGTGTGTGACTTTTTAAGTGTGAGGGATTCACTTTAGTCCTTCAATCAGCAAATAGATCACGTACAGGCTAAAAACAGTATTTTGTTAACGCTTACATAAAGGGCTATGCATGAGAAAACATAATTATAACTTAATTTGGGAGATGTAGATATTGTGGATATTATTAACTAGACTGTACATGTGTTTGTGCTATTCAAGTAATCAGCATTGTGCAGGTTTTTTTTAACAGCTATATCAATTGGAACCACTGTCCTGCTCAATGGTCAGCGCTAATTCTAGACATTGAACTGCTTTTGCTTATTCTGGACATGCTGATACAAAGGATTGCAATGCTGGTTTAATGGATAATAGCAATTATGGTTATTTTTGCTGTTTTGTGATTTACTGTTAAATACATCTAATTGCTGTAAAATTGTGTTGTGACTTTGTAATCTAATTAACCAACAACAGGAACATGTGCGTAACTATAATTCACAAACCATTGAGTACAACTCGGCCACTTCAAATTCTCATGGAGTAGTTCTGATAATAATGGCAGGCTTGTTTTGGAGATAAGAGAAACATTTGTTGAACTTGGTATTTTTTACTTGCCAAAACCACATGTTTTGTAGTTGTAGCGAAGCATGTAAAAAAACAAGTTATGTAGAATGTAAATCCTGGTACATGCAACATTTTAAAGTTGAACTACATACCCTTTTATTCCTGCTAAAAAGGGCTTTAGTTACATTTTTTTTAGCAAAAAAACACTGCAGTTTTTTTTTTTTTTAAAAAACATAAAACAAGTGAAATTGCGTCAGTAAAAAAAAGTTAAGCATATCGAGTTGAGCTGAAGCAGTACCCAGATCTATATGCACTCCCTCCATTAAAATATGACTGTAATTAGTCAAATGAGAGGTTTTAGGCTATTGGAGGGAAGGGAACAAACAAAGAAAAAAAAAACGTGAGTAGAGGTTTATGTATTGTCATGAAACTATCACAAGGCCACAACACAACAGTGAACGAACACCGTTCAGTCCATTAAATGTATACACTATGTTGTTTTACAAAAGATAACCACAACGGTTCAGGTTCACAAAGGTTTGTTCTGCTACCTTTTTGTTTGTTTGCCCAGTTTAGTTAAAAATATGTTTTAACTAATAAAATGAAGAAAATCTTTTTTAAAAGTCTCTTAGAAAAAATTTTCAGATATCATTTAGCACAGGACGAAACTCACACGGCTGTTAACCAGAAAACCTGAAGTCAGATATTTAGTTCCAACTACCTAGCTCCAAACTCTTCACTCACCTTTCGGGTGTTTTAATGTACAATAACCTTATATGGTCGCACCTCATTGGTGTTTAAACATTGTCAGTTGTTCACGTCACGTGTCTCAAGAAAAAAAGAAGATAATATATATATATATATATATATATATATATAATATATATATATAATATATATAATATATATATATATATATATAAAATATTTGTTTTCGTAAGAAAATCAAGCGAGACAGTGTAGTTCGCTCTGTCATTCAGCCTCATTAGGCTTCAAAAAACTAACAAATGGAAACTACTTTGTTTAAAACTGAAATGTTCCTAATAAAATTGCCCATACTTACTTTAAAATCTGCCTAACATTTGTCTGGATTTGTTGCAGTAATTTTGCCTTCGTGACCAGCATGTTGCTTATAGGATTGCCTATCTGGTTACGTTGTACGCATGGTTGAGTGATTGCATACTTCCAGCTAAAAATGGGTTGTTCGGTTGACTGGTCAGTTTGTAAGTTTGGGGGGTAATGTCTATGTTACCATGACAAAAAGCCCATAAACTGGAAAAAAAGAAATTCTGATATTAGTTAGGCCATCACCTTCTTCAGTGTGCAGTGGCTGTCAACAGCTGCCACTGTAAAGCACTGTACAAGCACTGTAAAGTGGAGAACACTTTCAAATTTCATCTTATCGGTAGAAACATAAATAAACAAATGGGGACAACTTTGAACCAAGTTCTGTCCTAAGCATTTTTAGCAGCATTGACCGTTACCTATGCTGACATAGTGAATGCAGCATTTCCCAAAGAAGGTAAAGGCAACCAGGTTTATGAAACATTGAATATATAAGATTATAATATTGCTGTATTATTGTGTAATATGGTAATATATATATATATATATATATATATATATATATATATATATATATATATATATATATATATACACATATATATATATATATATATATATAGTGATGAAATC
The DNA here is from genome assembly GCF_017654505.1 of Polyodon spathula. Lineage (NCBI taxonomy): Eukaryota > Metazoa > Chordata > Actinopteri > Acipenseriformes > Polyodontidae > Polyodon > Polyodon spathula. The sequence goes on from NC_054537.1 coordinate 61,325,103, forward strand.
TGGCACTGATACATATACATATTCCTTCAATAAAACAGGAACTTTTTTTTCACCATAAACAGGCAATTGCTTAATGGCCTACGCTGAAGTGTTGACACAAAAAAAAAATCGGAAACTTGATGTTATCCTGCTTCCATTTTACCTTTGAGTTTTCTGAATCCTGTGCAATTATACGATAACTGAGTCAACTTTAAATTCCTATGGGCCCCACCTGCTCTGTGGTGTAGTAGGCAGATGGGGTCAATAGTGAGTTGAAAAGGTCAAACAAAAGGGTTGTAATAATAGGCCGCTCCCACCCCCCACCTATACCTGGGAGCAAGAAGATGTTGGATCAGTCACTCTCTGGGCTTAACTGTCACTCTAAAGCCAGCAATGACCTTGAGAGATCTGCAAAGTTCTGTGTCTGAGATGGGAGTCAGTGTTCACACATCAACAATAAGCCGTTCCCTACACAGTGAGGGCCTGTATGGATGGCTGGCAAGAAAGAAGCTATTACTCAGAAAGCCTCATCTTAAAGCATGTATGGAGTTTACGAAAAAGCATGTAGATGATACTGCAGCCATGTGGCAAAAAGTTTTGAAGTCTGACGAAACTAAAATGGAACTTTTCGGTCTAAATTCCAAGCATTACGTCTTGCGCAAGCCCAACACTGCACATCATCCAGTCAACACCATCCCAACTATCAAGCATGGTGGTGGCAGCATCATGTTATGGGGATACTGCTCTTCAGGAGGGACTGGGAAGCTTGTCAGGATAGAGAGGAGAATGGATGTTCCTTCTCATATAACAGTGTTCAGTTTAACCTCTACAGCTTTCAATAAAAAAAAAAAGTTTGTTTGAAAAACTGTGCACACATTATTTGTAATTTAACAAAATGTGACATTTTTGGTAGGGGGTGAATACTTCTGCAAACCACTGTATCTTATTCAGGTTTCAGGGTCTTTAGGATGTAAATACCCATACGGTAATGGTTACATTTCTATTTCAGGGAACCAGGTTTATGATAATAACCTAATGTTTTCCATGATTTAACATTCAGCCATACCTTACTTGACACTGAAGAAAATGAAGCCTAATAGAGCTTAATGTACCTAATAGTTGTTATGAATTCCAGGTCAAAGATTATTGTGACTACTGTGATAAAGCCCTTTTTTGCTGGTATTATCAGGGAGAGATTTGAACTTGAGTTTTCAAAACTGCCAAACGTAGAAAAAAGAAAGCGTGGAAGTTCCTGCCTTCGTGTGGTTTGTAACCCCAAGTCCTAATCTGAATATTCCTTATCGCAGCGGTGTTCTTTTCAGAAAACCAGAGAGAACTGTCACATCTACTAGCTTTGAACTGCACTGCTAGGCCCAGATCTGCAAGCAAGCTTTACTGGGGCATATTTGGTACTGATGTAGAGAAAAATTATAATAACAGTATGCAAAATCATCACTCTAGTCCAGTAGCCACTCCTGACTTTAATAAGTGGGGAATCTGCATATATACATAATACATGATATACAGTTATAAAAAAATGCATAATACATAATACATGATAGTAGCATAATACATGAAATAGTACATTAAATACAGTGGAAAGTATATAATACATGATAGTAACATAATACATGAAGTAGTAGCAGCAACACAGCAGCTAATAGCAGATATCATGCTTAAAATAACCTGAATACTATAACTTTAAAACGGCAAAACCAAATATAATTCAACTTAAATCTATATAAATACTAAAATGTATTTATAATTTGTTGTATAAGAATTATGTTTAATCCTTAAACATGTGATTTACAGTGCTGGCTTATAGATACAGTATGAAGTGTTCTGATGGAAACAAGTTGTTTTTAGAAGATTTATAACATACCCTATATATGCTTGCATTAATACATTGAGAAATTGCAATGTTATATTTGCAATTAAAATCAGCACTGTCTTCAAGACAACTTCCTTCATAAGAGTCGTGCCATGTGTCCCCTCTGATATTTTGAAGTACAGTATATCTGATAACATACTTGGTTGACCTGGCCAAATCTAGGTAATTATATGCCTTGGGATTTTTGCATGAAAGGTGCTTTAGAAATACAAATTATTATAATTGTATAGTATTATAAACATTGCTCATTTCAGGAAAATGATCAGATGCAATCATTTTTGACACTTTCCATACGTTGTATTGTGCATACGTGTTTAATTAGTGTTTGAGCTAAATATATCAGAAATGCATTTCTCAGTTAGGAGAGTGAATGGAAGCATTTTGTGGTTATGGTATAGGGGGGAGCGTGAATTAGCCCTTCAGAAACTCAGCAGCAGTAGGGTCGAGGGTATGAAGAGCAGTTTCCTGTTGTGTCTCTTTCTACCTCAAAAAAACAAAAGCAATTATATACTCATAGTGTAATGCAGAATTATACAGACCAAACAGGCTGCAGAGCATTGTTTTTCTTTTGATATATGCTGTGATGTCTGCCTGTGACCCATACTTGCAAGGAAATGACCCAGTCCACACAGTTGTTAGCATTTGAGCAAATTATTCTGGGGTTTTGCTGTATTCTCAGTTCACATGCCTGGATTATGTGAATCAGACAAAGTTAGAAGAAAATAAAATGCTGCACACAGGTTGCATTTATTCCTTAGTATCCTTTGAGGAAAGTTATCTATGTGGGGGCTATTTCTCTTTCAACCAAAATAATGTAATATTTACAACCCTCTTGACAATACAGGTACATACAAAGAGTATACAAAGAATACAGTGGCTGTAATTGAATAAAAAAACTAAAAACTCCTGGTGACAGCTCTCAAAATCATGTCTAACCATAAACTACACAATGGGCTAGGGTTGCAGGGGGACAGGTTAATGGTTACATTCTGGAGCACCAGCTGAACTCAGGGGACAGGGGACAAGGGAGTTTTAGTATGTGATGGCTGAAACCCAAAATGATATAGAGGGATTTTAAACAACAAGAACACATTAGTTAAGATAACGGTGATATACCTGCACCAATTTGCTCTATAAATTTTTTCATAAGAACGAGACTTCATTTACTCTTTGAGACCCAGAATTCCTGGTGATGCATGCGTGTGATGACGCCTTTGTTCTTACTGCTGTTGGATATGAAAAACTAAAATAGCAATTGTTATAAACTCTGCCAGTAGATCATGAGTCTAGGGTTCAAAGTAACAGTGTTAAATATACTGTTATTATCCCTGTTTCTATAAACAGAAAAAAACAACTCAGGACTACAAAAGGCTTGCTTCAGCTGCTGATTTGTATAATTCCTTGTAGTGCTTCCCTTTCTGTCACTTCTCCTTAATTCTTAGTGTTTCAGTTGAGCTGACCTCCTTGTCGAAGCTTCCTCTTTTCCCTGGATTCCTATATTTCAATATTTCTTCTTGTTCCTCTTCGTGAGCCTGTATGGCGATGTGGAAACCTGCTTGCAGTATGACAAGCAAACCGCAGTGTCATCATTGCTGGGATGTTTGTGCAGTTCTGTACCTGAGAAGTGTAGATAAGCAGATGTGAGCAATAACTGGCAGGCCTTGCACCAAGGAAGATTCCATTGGGCTAACCAGACAGCTTTAAAATTCAGACTTTAAGGATACTCCTAAAGCAAGACTAGGAATATGCGTCACAATCATTTGCAAAATGGCCCAAAAAAATTCCTTGGAATCTGTTTACTACTTTATTCCATAGTTTAGCTTTCCATGCACTTTGCTTTATGTTCTCCAAAGTTTAAGCTCTAGGATACATATAAATGCTTTGTGACACCAATGGGAAGCCTTCCAGCCAGCTTGTTCTGACAGTTCTACAAGCAGCACAGTGGCAGAATTGTTAATTTTGGATAGATCCACTAAGATATAGTGTCTATTTACCCAATTACACATCCATGCTGTACCTGGAATCTTCAGTGTACACAAAGGAGACAGAAAACACCAGGTTTATTGGCTAAAAAAAAAAAAACTTTTATTCTTTAACAAGCCTTTCATTGTACGATTGTACACTGTGCCACCTGGTGGCTGCATTTTGTGATTACAGTTCTAAATAGGATCAGTAAGGCTGGAATTGTTTCATAAGAACATAAGAACATAAGAAAGTTTACAAACGAGAGGAGGCCATTCGGCCCATCTTGCTCGTTTGGTTGTTAGTAGCTTATTGATCCCAAAATCTCATCAAGCAGCTTCTTGAAGGATCCCAGGGTGTCAGCTTCAACAACATTACTGGGGAGTTGATTCCAGACCCTCACAATTCTCTGTGTAAAAAAGTGTCTCCTATTTTCTGTTCTGAATGCCCCTTTTTCTAAACTCCATTTGTGACCCCTGGTCCTTGTTTCTTTTTTCAGGCTGAAAAAGTCCCTTGGGTCGACACTGTCAATACCTTTTTCAGAGGGGAATATACCAATACTTTATATTACCCTAGTCTCCACAGTACACAATCGCAAATACAGTGTGTGTGTGTGTGTGTGTATGTGTGTGTGTGTGTGTGTGTGTGTGTGTGATATGATAATATATATATAATATATATATATATATATATATATATATATATATATATATATATATATATATATTATATATAACAATACTGATATGTTTATATATATATTAATATCTGTTATATAATTATAGAATTATATATAAAAATATGACATATATAGTTATTTTAACAAACAGGTGTAGCACGCATAATGCAACCATGTTATACTGATAGTGTTAACGCAAAAACGTTTTGTTTTGCTAAAAAGAATAAAACAGCAGGAGAATGCGTATTATATTTACCTTCCTTGCTTACTTTTGGGTAAAGCATATTAGTCAGTGGCGTAGAAGCCACACAGAATGCTGCTAATTGACATTAAAGCTGGGTTTGTTTTTGTCTTTCTGGTTGGTTTTATTTGCAGTACACCCTCTTCAGTTTCAGTTTGTTTCCTGTTTATGTGAGGTGGAGAGACTTTACAGTATATTGGAAATTCCCTATTCCTGAATTTAAAAAACAAAACAAAGACCTAATAAAAAAAAGGAAGTGTCACATGAGATGGAAGTCTGCTCTGCCACGTGGATGCTATAGATTTAATGGCGCTTGTTACAAAATAAAGCACTACATCTTCATTTGAACTCTGTCCCACACACCACATGGCTCCCTGTAATCCCAGCAATGGCCCACGCTGGTGTATACTGGTATGAGCTGGTGAGTTGCTGGTTTCCAGCTGGCCGTGCTGGTTAAAGAGTCCTATACAATGGTCAAGCTTGTTCAAATACTGAAAATTAGTCAATTGTTGTTCATACATTCATATATAAATCTATGTGTGTACCAATTTTAGATATCTGTTCAATATACAGTAATAACCCAGTATGTATTACCATTCTATCACTTGCTGCTCACCAGCATACCAGCAGTTGCTGGATATTTTCTTCCATTCTCTATTAAGCCAGAGAAGTGGATATTTCTCTTTATATTGTTCACTTGGCGGAGCTGCACTTTTGAAGTATTTAAGTTGTTTTTTAACACAAGAAACATGTAATAAAGTAACTTTGGTGTATCTCCTAGGCATTGAGACACTCTCACAGTGTGTTGTATTGCCAGAAAAGTGCAATAATAATAATTAAAAAACAAAAGACAAGACCTTATTTAAAAAAAAAAAAGTGTCATTCGTCACATGAGATGGAATTTGCCATTATTTTTATTATTATTCTATTGACGCATGGTTTCATTGTATAATTTTAATATCTAATCTATATCTAATTATCGGTAATGATGCTCGTCTAGAATAGTTAGTACATATTCTCTTCGTCTGCACATTGAAAACAGACCTGTAACTATCTTTTCAGAGTTTCTGTAAGTGAACAAGAGCTTCTTCTGGAACAGCAGGGAGGGTGAAAACAGAGTTTTAAAAACCCTGCATTCTCCCAGCAATCAACTTTTGGTTTTAAAATGAAAACATGTTCTCGTTGTGGATATACTTGCAGTATATATTTTAAATATTAAAATATAACATATCTTATTCAGCTGGTAAAAGATGGCTCCGGGTTTTTAAATGACTATAAAATTGCATAAGACCTGCTCTCACAAGTTATAACGTCACCCAAAAGCCCTTGCTATTTTTTCCTATCTTAAAGTGGAGTCCAAGCCATCCATCACCCTACCAGCGCTGTTGCAACTGGGGTTCCAATGGTTCCAATGGAACTTGGCTGTTTTTTTTTAGTTTTTTTTTTTTTTTACTTCTCGCTATTTTCTTCTGTTGTGGGGCCCTAGGCTCCTGCTATTTGTATCTTTAACAGATATCGCTTTTTTAGTGTTGATTGTTTTTTAATTTGTTGTGGGGAGAGAGGTTCAATCTGCGAACCGGACCTGGAGCACTCTTGGTACGGCACTACACCGTATAGCATGTTTTATCATTATGGGGCTGCAAAATCGGTGACGCTTATTCACTTCTATTGTCATTCACTTATCACGTAAAAGACTTTTGCCTATCCTCAAAGAGGAACACCCTTACAGTATAAATTACTTTCAAAGAAAAATACACAGCCCTATATCCCTATTAATTCCTCATAGTATCCTACGATTTTTCAGGCACACATGCTGTAATAATTGTGTATTTTCATTTTGATTGTAAAGAGATAGTATAGTGCCTAACATCATGTAAAATGTACCGTAAAATAACATGTACCGTAAAATGCTAACAGGTAAAATTCATGACATTATTTTGTTCAGCGACTTTAATTGGACACTACAAGAAATTTTAACAGGAGTAAAAAAAATATATATATATATATATATATATATATATATATATATATATATATATATATATATATATATGTGACAAAATGATTCATTTAGTAAGGCAGTTTATTCTTTAAAGGAATGGTCACTACATGTAAAATGAGAGCAAGCTGTAGAACGACATGCTAATACTAAACGGCATACTACTGCGATTTCTTTCAGCCAGTAATATTAAAGTAGAGAATCAGAATGATGAAGAGAATGGGCGTGCCTGTGAGGTGAATGGGGAAGAATGTGCAGAGGATTTGCGAGTGCTTGATGCTTCAGGAGTGAAATTGAATGGCTCCCACGCAGGCCAAGGCAGCAAAGCCTACTCGTCAGTAGGTGGCATTCGTCTCCCCAATGGGAAACTAAAGTGTGATATCTGTGGAATCGTTTGCATCGGTCCAAATGTTCTCATGGTACACAAACGAAGCCACACCGGTAAGACATGGCTACATTTATTACCATTGTTTTGGGGTTGTGGGTTGTATAACATCTATGTTGCATTGTATATATTGTACATACTATACAAATATATACTGTTTATGACTGGTTTCTCTATATGATGTACCCATACCTAGTTTGCTTAAGTAGTACAAAATCAACTAAATGTAAAATATCTCAATAAGGATTGCCCATGTATGGTCCATACATTTGTGCATATTCTGTAACGTAGATGTTTTAATATTGTTGTAAATCCTCAGTCTCGTGTCCTGTAATAGTTTGCACTTCCTAAGCATCTGAAGCCTATGCCAATAAATATTAGTGTGCTTACTGGTTGGCTCTTAAGAAGGTACAGGATTTCCTGTGATGTCATTCTCACCCAGATACATACATACAAAGCTCTTCAACAGAAACAACGAATTCATATTGTTGGTTCCACTGAGGAAGACTATATATTTACAAATAGCTGCATGTGACAATAATACCAGAAGGAGTTAGTAAAGAAACTCTGGGTAGGCATGCATTCTACTGGGACGAGTGTGTAACAGCTGAATTTGTCTGTAATTTGAAATCTATCTCCTTATCTACCTCTATCTTTCAGTATGCCCTTGTGTCATTTGTTTATGACCAGTACAGTCCTGCTTTAGTTTAATAATGTATATTTCTACTTGCTAATATGTCATGTTACTCATATTAGAATTGGGAAGCCTTCCAGTTACAGGGCACGTTCATATTCCTTAGTAGGTGTTTCTATTATGTAATGCACATCTTCCTTACCCCCATGGCCACTGTAACTTCAATTGCTAATATTTCATAAACCATTTGAAATGCCAGTTTCATATTTTCAATGCTATGGAAGCTCATTGGGTACACTCTTACAGCACCCTTCACTTTAACTTGTGAACTAAGATGGCTGACAAAGTGTGGTCAAGGGAATAGATACTCGGTACACAACTGTATTTTATGATTCTCTGTCAACTTTAGTCATGGGCATCATGCAAGAAGAATTGACCCTATTTGTACAGTAATATTATATATCTTCCACCACCATACTGTAAAACCTTTTTTTCAGGGTTATATAAATACTATATGCAAAACGTGCTGATGACTGTGACATTGACTGAGATAAAAGGGGGAAAAGATACTGTCCCATATCCAGTGGAGGCCATGTATCAATGGAAACATATTTCCAAAAAAATGGTAGGCAGCTTATCATACCCACAATAAGTAAGGTTATCCTCTGAAAATACAAATCCGCTCGGTTTCAGGCAGAGAACCATGTCATTGTGTAACCTACATATTTTCTATATTTCTGAATAAATTATTATTAAACAATGAATTGAGTATCAAAAAAACACATCCTGCCAATAAGGCACTTGAATGGCTTTTTAATTTAAACTCTTCACCTGGGTTGCCTTCTCGTGTAACGGCAGACTTGTTTCAGATTGAACCATTCCCTCTTTGTACCGTGTTTCACTTATTATATGCATATTAAAGAATCAAGTTTGACTGGACAGGTAGTAATTGCTATTCATGGGTAGTTCTGGTTGTACAGAATACAGATAGCTCAGGTTTCTTTGAAGAGTACACAAACCTTTCAAAACATACTCATATGGCAATCAGATAATCGAGAGTACTGTATATTGAATATACTGCATGTTCGACTTCAGAATTGTTTGGTTAATCCACTATTTTATAATGATGTAATTTTTTATATAGTATGTCTTTAATTTGTAAAGGTTTGTAACTAATGATAAAGATGTTTTTTGATTCCTGCATTGGGATTTGATTGTTGGTAGTTCAGAAGCTAATAAAACCAACAAAAAAAAAACCAAACAAACAAAAACATCAGGTAAATGTAAATGCAATTAAGTTATTATAACGTCTATAATTAAGTGACTCATTTAAATACAAAATATGCTGAGGTGAAACTGTGATCCTGAAGTGCATTTTTAATGAGCCTCTTTTATGTAGTATATAGTCTTATTTTATTGTTTGAATTTGCATTGTGATATGCCATTCTGATTTTAGAGGGAAAAAAAAGGATTTTCACATCAGATTGACCCAAGGCAGAGAAGCATTAAGAAACTAGCAGGTTTAATCTGAAAGCCTCTTGTTCTATCACACCAGCCTGCTTGCACAAGTCACACACTACACCAGGGAAGTAAACTTTTTCTTGCTGAAATCTTCATGGTTATTAGGTTTAATTTTTTTCTAATTTCGGGGCTAATGATTTCTCATGAAAGGTAAGGGACAGTAGTTTCTGGAACAGTTCAGTCAGAGCCTACAGGAGCTTCCACCCACTTTTCAAATTCTAATGTATTTACTTAACCAAGATACAAGCCTTGCAACATGCATCTCATTTACAAACAGGGCCCTGGCAACAAAGGTGAAAAAAACATACGTATAAATTTTAAAACAATCAAACAAACACATTACTCAATATCCTACTGTACAGAATAAGCAATATTTACAGCCTTGGTCAGATTTCAGATATGCATTCACGTTTAAAAAGTAATTGTGTAGTGGCAAGGCAGACAAAATGCCTGATACACAAAGGTTCGTCGACCTGTATAAGTCCTTAGGGATTTCAAAAGCAGGCACCTCATTAGAACTGTCCACAAGCGTAGTTACAAGGCGCAAATGCAGATCTAAGACAACAAAGAGCTCAATAACCAGAGGACCAGCCCCTGCAATTCAATCCTGAGCCTCTCAAATAGACACTGTCAGCAGCTGAGTTGTGGTTTTGTGAAGCTGAGTCCACCAAACTTACTTCTGACCAGAGCCCAATACAAAATTACTGTAGGCCTTCAGAGGCGAAAGGCGTCTGGCACTACCTGAACATTTCACCCCCACCCCCGACACCCCCTCTGTTAATGAAGCTCGGATGTGTTCTTTGTTTTTCACAGGTGAACGGCCGTTTCAGTGTAATCAGTGCGGCGCCTCCTTCACACAGAAGGGCAACCTACTACGCCACAAAAAGCTACACTCCGGTGAAAAGCCATTCAAGTGCCACCTATGTAACTATGCCTGTCGCCGTAGAGACGCCCTCACAGGTCACTTGCGCACTCACTCCGGTAGGTCAAACAAAAACATAACATTTCAAAGACATAACAAAACAATAAAATGATTGCACAAAATTAAGCAAGCAAACAAGCAAATATGTAGTTCACAATTTGTTAGTGTTAATGATCTTTTCCTAATTCAGTACAGTATTTGAACCAGTAGCTCCTAAGTTATCTTCATTGGCAATGCACATGCACTACATTGGCAATGCAATGGTTCTGTATGAAGCTGGCAGTCAAATAGTTAGCTCCAGAGATAGAATGGTGTGCTCTGAACCAATACACACTGGAAATGGAGTGTAATTGTCAGTAATTAGGTTCTACCATATAATATCTCTACCCGGTATTGTGTAGCCTTTGCTGACGATGCTGTCGCCTGTTAATGGTTCTGCTAGGCTTTCTTCAATTTGTATACACACGTATTATAATAGTACCTCAGTGGTGGTAATAAAAATTGTTCCCTAATGGAGTTTCAATTGAAGCTGCAGAAAAATGCCTCTCCTTTTTGTGGTATTTTAAAAGCTAGTTGTTTTTAGTCACAACAAGTTTGCAACATCAGAAGTTGTGCTTTACATGCTGATCAGAGATGTAGTTTGTCTGGTTGTACTGTGTCTGAACAGAATACGGCTATGTGTATTAAAGTAGAACTGTTCTCAATTGTTTTTGTTCTACAGAAGTTATTCAGTGGCATAGCTCAGCAAATTACCATACATGGATTAAAAAAATAAAAAAAAACAACTTACCTAGTTTCAAAACTGCTTTGCTGAAGCAGTGAAACTGATGACTGAACTTGTCTTTTCAAGTATGACAATGCAGTGGTCCTTGTAACGCATGACACATTCCCAGCAGCAGTGCCCTAGAAGTTACAACTGTTCTACATTTTACCAGTATTTGACTTGAAACAATTATTTGGGTTTTTCCTTTGGTTATCTCAATTCATGTAAAATCCCTGCAGTCATTTTTTTTTTTTTTGTTTGAGTGGCTCCAATGTTCTTTGATCTAAATTCACAGCTGGCTGTGGACTATTTGATCGGACAGTCTTTCACTGATACAGTTGTTGACAGGTGACACTTTCATGACAAATTAATAGATATTAACATTGCAACAACAGAATGAAACCTATTTGGTCTTTAAACAATTCTTTCATCGTGCAAAGATAATATATAACAGAAATGAAGAACTTAAGTTACAATCATTTGTGCACAAATTCACGTTTTCACTGGGAAACAGGGATTTCGGAAAATGAGAAGATTTATTTTAGACAAACAAAATACAGTTTGCACTTGTACTGTATATCTGAATTATCATCACACACAGATCTCAAAAAGAACGGCAAGGAACAGACATGAGTGATATGAATTAGGTTTCTAATAGTGGTTGCTTTATGTTTTACGTGGACAGAAGTTGCAGAACCTTCCAAAAGCAACCAGTTTGGAGTCTAGAGGACTTTGTTTTAGTGTCTGTGTGCTGCACTGTGTAGAAATTAGTATGCCCTTTTTATTTCTTTAATGCACATTTATATTCTCGGCAGTTGGGAAACCTCACAAATGTGGATACTGTGGCCGAAGCTACAAACAGCGCAGCTCATTAGAGGAACACAAAGAGCGCTGTCACAACTACTTGCAAAGCATGGGGCTGCCAAACACCATCTACTCAGGTAAGAGTGTTGCTAGGAAGCTATAAGGGGCAGCAGAGATAGCAGGCCAGAGCATGCTGTCCTTCATCAGAGGGACTGGTAAAGCTGTAGAATCAAAGCCATGTTACATGACTATGAAACTCCATTATCGGAAGACTTGAGGAAATAGTAAACACACCTTTTAAAGTTACTAGTCAAACATGAGACACTGATAAATTGGCAGGTGTACATTAGAAATGTGGATGACCTTTTTTTCTAACAGGTGTAGTGCTGATTTTACATGGAGACACATATTTTCACATGAGTAGTGCTAGTTATTGTCTACAGAATTGTCCTGTTTGTGATCATACATTGAAACTCCAACACTGTCAACCATTGTGGTAGTAATTTTCCCAGGTCCACTTCTTCAAGTCAGTCAGTAAACTTTCCAGCATAGGAGTGTATAGTTTCTGGTATTAGTTTTCATCAGATTAGCTGAGAAAACCTGTTCAGCTTCTGCAGTTCTGTGTGGAAGTGCTAACATTTGCAAAATCGCAGCTGGCGTGACATAGCGGGCAGCGCAGTTTCCAGATTGATTAAAAGTAACACCAGATTTGAAACAGAGAGTACCTTTTTGGCTTAATTAATTAATCAATCAATCAATCTTTATTTCATATAGCGCCTTTCATAGTGGAACACCATCACAAAGCGCTTTACTAGATGCAGTAAATACAAGAAAGTCCATAATACTTCAATAATAATAATAATAATAACAATAATAATAATAATAATAACATTATTATTATTATTATTATTATTATTATTATTATTATTATTATTATTATTATTATTTCACGTGCAATTCTTAGTTTTTTACAGACTTTATGGACAGGTAATTTTGGCTGTTTTTTAGGGACTGTCCATAAATTTAGGGACGGTTGGCAACCGTGGTATCAAGTAACCTTCCGCAGTATGTAAAACAGACTTTTGTTTTTTAAATCAAATGTTGCACCACATATTTTAATAATTATGTTCAGTAATAAATGTACCCTTACCCAATCAGAACATTACCATGATGTTTAATACTCTGTAATTTCCAGTTTGGTATTATTGTATACAGTAGAATAATATGTACTATAACAACATTATAAAATGGGTATTATGAATGCTCTATCCTGATTGATCAATTCACAAATCAGAGGAGGTTGATATTACAGCACATCACCATGGGTCGGCACTTCTTTTCATAAAGGGGCAAATCACTGGTAGATATCCACACTCTACTTAATAATACAAAAATTTAAAAAAGGTAGACATATTGGAATTTATAACAATAAACATTACTATTTATGTAAATGCTGACCTTTTGGGAAACCGAAGTGTACATGAGATATTGAATGAGTCTTTATCGGACACACGATTAATTACTGAAAAAAAAAGCAAAAGTATTCAAATCAATTGAAAACTCACCATTCTAGGAGGCAGTGTTGTCCAGTGTTTAAAGAAATGGGCTTGTAACCACGAGGTACCTTGTTCAAATCCCAGCACAGCTACTCTCGTTGTGTGCAAGTCACTTAACCTCCTTGTGCTCTGTGTTTTGGGTGAGTCGTTCTTGTAAGTGACTCTGCAGCTGATGTGCACACACCCTAGTCTCGTGTCTTGTAAAGCGCTTTGTGATGGTGCTATATAAAGATTAAAAAAAATAATAATAATAAGTTCAGTGTGGTTTATTGCTGTAGATAATTTCTACCAGTCTAATTTGATTATTAGTCTCATCCAACACCTGTGCAAGAATCCTTGCAGATAACTGTGTGTTCTGATGGACTAGCTGAATTAATCACTGCTGTTAACAAGATGGGTAGAATCTGGTGTTTTTTGTAAATATTTGGGAAGATAATTGCCGTCATTATATTTATGTAGAAAGTATTGGTTGGTTGGTATTAATATCCCATTCGGGATTATTTAATTAAACATTTTAAAAACGCATTACAGATTGGGTGGATTAAGTAGTTTTGTACGCATAAAAATAGTTTTGTGAAACAAGCTGACATGACGATATACACACCAGCATCACCCAATTTATATTTTTCCATGTTAGATTTTTTCAAATAAATAATACTGCAGTGCAGTTGGATTAACCTCATAATCACAGATTTACATTATGATTAAGATCAAATGAAATCAAATTTTATTTATAAAGCGTCTTTCATGGCAAGCCATCCCAAGACTCTCAACAAAAAAAAAAAAGAAACATTCGGAAGTACATTTAGTAGAATAAAAACAATATAAAACAATAAAAACAGCAAGAGAAAACAACATTTTAAAATTATAGAAAATAAAAGCAACAGATGAGGAACTAAAACTGAATAAATAGGAATAAAACTATATATATATATAAAGATATAAAGGCCCTATTATAAAAGTATGTTTTCAATTTATTTTTAAAAATTGCCAATGCAGGTGTGTCTCTCACTGTGCATGGTAGAGCATTCCACAGTTCAGGTGCACTATGACTGAATGCTCTACCACCTGTCCTTTGCTTTAAAATCCTTGGAACAGATAGCAGCCCTGCATCTTGGGATCAGAGTGTCCGGAGAGGGGCATACAGGACTAAAAAATCCTTCAAATAGGCTGGAGCCAAACTGTTTAGGGCTTAATAATCAATAAGAAGGACCTTAAAGTCAATCCTGGACAGCACCGGGAGCCAGTGGAGAGCTGTTAACACTGGGGTAATGTGCTCGTTTGTTTTGTTTTGGTTAGCACCCTGGCTGCAGCATTTTGTACAAGCTGCAATCGTGACAAAACACAGTTTGGAATTCCAGAGAACAGGGCATTGCAGTAATCAATCCCAGAAGATATGAAAACATACATCAGTCTCTCAGCATCATGTTGTGAAAGAAAGCACCTCACCTTGATAATATTTTTAAGGTGAAAGAAAGATACATTAATTATATTCCAAATGTGTGGCTCAAAGGAGAGGTCAGGGTCAAAAATTACACCCGGATTCCTCTGCTCAGTTTTCTGAGAGTATGGGAAACTATCCTCTGTGAAGGCAGACAGATCTGTTTCTTTTTTTTTGATCTTTTGATCCCCAAATCATTATCTCTGTTTTAGACATCCATACCTTGATATCAGCAAGACAGCTTATCACGTTTTTTTTATTGAAGAGACACCACCTGGTTTTAGAGACAGATATAGCTGGGTATCATTAGCATAGCAGTGAAAGTTGACCCCATTGTCTACGGACAATGTCACCCAATTGGTAGTTACAGCAGAAATTGATTTGTGTAAATTAATAATCTGTAAAGGTATAATACACCCATGAGATACCATCACAGTCACAGCTACAATTCTCCGACTATAATGTTTATTTATAAAACTGAATGTTTGGATGCTGCACGCTGATTGGCTGTTGAGGATTTTTTTTACCATGCAAAATAGTACAATGCACGGCAAAATTAATTTATTAATTGAACGTGCTTCAGCAAAAATTATCAATACACAACATGTAAAACTTGCATTAAATATACACATTGTTTTTAGAAATGAAGGCATGACAGTGTACAAGTGCATAGAACTGCAAGAAGCAAAACCTCCATTGTAAAAAAACCCCAAAAAACAAGACACACAAAGATTTAACAAGTCAACAACTTCATGAAATCGAAGAAAACAAAAATGCTTGGGCAGCTGGTGTTTTTATTGATTTGATGAAACATAAAGAAATGGTAATCGACTTAAAAACTGTCTTAAATCTAACGGTCTGCTACGATAATGATATGCTTCAGTGCATAATTCGGCTGGTCAAGAGTACTCAGTTTTATTATGTTAGCCTTCAAGCTGATCTCAATTGATCTGTAAACAATGCTGACACAAACCGCAAATGTCTGCGGACCAAAATTGCCAATAATATATTTTTCTGTTAACTTCTCCAGGTCAATGGTAGTAATGCTTGGATAGTGAACTTTGTCTTTGCCTCCTTTTCTGTATTCTCATTAACAAAAATACGTGATTGGCATTTTTAAATGCTTGGTCACTAACAAGGCTAACGTTGTGGGTTATGCCAGCTCTGTTTATGGAGTGATTGAGACCAGTACGGAGGTTTCATTCATTTTAATTAATTACAAACCACCAGTTTAATGTTTACAACAAATATACGGCTTCGCTTCGTGCGTCCAACCAAACTCCAGCCATATATTAATGTAACACAACACACACCCTGTCGTGTGTTACTTTACAAGCTGCAAGTGAGCGCAATCCACGAAAGCTCTCTAATAACGAGTAAATTTTAGACCCTCCAAAGCTATAAATGACAGAGATATATATATATATTATATATTTTTGTACTTGGCGATATTCTCCATGCATGCATTGTCTTCCTACATCTGTAGCTGAGTTTTTACCGTCTTACTTTCCAGGGATCACTTGAAAGGAGCTGGCGGACCACCAATGGTCTGCGGACCACAGATTAAGAACCACTGTTCTAGAGTATTTTACAATCACCCTAGGTTGTATCACACCCCCTATTTAATGGCTTATCCAGGGACACATAGGATAGGGGGTTGATGAAATCCAGGACTCCCCGGTGCTTTAAAATGCTCTAAATAATCCAGCTGTGGCTGAAAGGCTGAAGTATGAGAAGGCAGATATTTTAGGCAGGTATCTTATTCACCACGTAGACTGTAACGGACAGATTCTTATCAATGCATCAGGGTCAACATTTTAAATATGGCTTAAAAATCCTAGAAGGGAATAGCACAGCGCTAAATACCTGCTAGAGAATTGTGAGGGTCTGCTTGGGCAGTTTTTCTTTGTTTAAACCCTGTTCCTATCATACAAGATATTTAACACTTTAAATCAAAGTCTGAGAAATCACTCGTTAAGGATTTATCAAAATCATATCTTGTCTATAAATGTCATCCTGTGCATAGAACATAGGGTATTGTTTTGAAGTTAAAAAAAACAACACTTTTTTATGTTTAATAGTCGTTCATGAGTACACTCTTCTTCTTTTGTGATTAAAAATAAGTTAATATGCTGTGTGTAGGGTGTTTATAGTATAATATAAATCATTTTGCTCAGTTTGAGCAGCCAGTAGCAGCCTTAAGTGATAAGGGATGAAATTTCTTATAACAATAAGACACTCTATACACAACAACTTATAAATACAGTAACTCGCAGCAGAGGTTGTTGGAAAAGGAGACGCATGAGCAGTCAAGAGTTATCTTGCAGCTGGGTTCACATGTTGCATGTCTTTATTTAGGGTGGGTTTGATTTCCCCTGAAGTTGTATTATTACTCTGTTTTACTCTGTTTTATTACTCTAAGTGTCCTTCTTGAAAACTCCATCGGCACTATTTCCAAGATGTTTCTAACCTAATTAAAAAGAAAAACATCAGTATTACAGAAAGTGATGACACTATAATTATAATTAAGGTTAATCTTTAAAGGCTGCAGTATATTTTCTGTATAATATTTCAGCTTTGTATGGCGTCTTATTATGAAAGAAATTATTTTTTTATACATTTCTTATAACAATGTATTAACTTATAGTACAAATATACATGTTCTGGTCACTATACTCACTAGTGTATATTTTTTACATTATAAATGGGAAGCCATTTTATAAGCAAAACACCACACTCCAGTGTGGCTGGTTAAGTCCCTCAACTGTATATCTCAGTACAATTGAGTTGTTTACATTACATTTTATAAATTGGATGAACAAAGTTAACATGCAGGTAATGTACTCCAGAATGTGGAGCACCTGGTTCTGGGACTGCAAATGTATTTTTAAATTAGTTTACCAAACAGACTTCTGATGGCTATTTTGCTGTTTTGCAGTTGAGAACTATTAGATCTTTGTAGACAATTGTTTTAGCAATTCATAGGGAAGGAGCAGAGCTAAGCAATTTGTGAAGCCTTATTATTACTTTAATTCTAAACTGCACATTTCTATTTTGCTTTCCAGTAGTAAAGGAAGAAAGCAACCACAATGAGATGAGTGAAGACTTAAGCAAGATGGGATCAGAAAGAGCCCTGGTGCTAGACAGACTAGCTAGTAACGTAGCCAAACGTAAGAGTTCTATGCCTCAGAAGTTTGTGGGTAAGGGTTAAAAGTCTGCTTTCTTTAGTATATCTACGTTAGTCATAGGAATTTGTGTTTGTCTCATTCTTTTTAATTTTAATAACTTGATATACTAGTCAACGCAGCAGTTCTGCAAACTGTAGTATCAAACATATTGGTGCATTTGGTGTGCTGAACAGGACACAGTAGGGGGGGGGGGGTCAAATAAGGAGTGGCTGCAGTTCGGAGTTTCTACTTTTTTACAGGCCTGTGATACATTATAAAACACCCCTACACCCCCTTGTAGTTAATTCTAGTGCTTGCTTCCCATAATGCTCCCACACCAGTGACTCTTAAAGCTCTTTTCTCCAAAAGCATCAAGCCCAAACACCACTGTCCTACCATGAATAATGTTGAAACTAGCTTGATGAAATCACCCCATACTTAAATTAAACAGTACAACATGATACATTTTCAGATAGCCAAACTAGCATTGCAAGAAGTTCTGCACCCTGCCTGTTGTTCTCAAACTGGGGTAAAAGTCAGCTTTAGGCATGAACTACGCCAAACAAGGTATACTGACACCGAAATGTAACCTGCTCCCATTTAAGGCGTTGTTGTCTGCATTTAATTATAATAATGGCTGAATATTATAACACTGTGTACATTTGGTTTAAATAGTATTGCTCAAAGTATATAGTGATTCCCAAATAAATTAATGTATTTATTTTTCATACAATGTAAAGTATAAATAATCAGTTTTATCCTTTGTAATGTTAAAACCTTTTTTTTTGTATAAAGTCCAGCCCTGGCGCGTTGAGCTGCAGTTTTCTCTTTACTAACCCACTGTAGAAGTGTAGTTTTGCTTTTTAGAGTTCCTTCACAAATACTTTATGGTTATCACCATCACAAAAGAAGAACCCTTGAGACTAGGCCAAACTCCAACTGCAGACAGGTTCAGCCTCTCAATCCACAACAGCCATCCTTAATTAGCTAGTACAGAAAAACAGTATTTCCATTGTGTCATAGTACTTGTTTAGTTTGTAACTGATTTATTTCAACCAATGTATGTTTGTTTTTTTGTTGTTTTTTTTTTTTTTTTAATATATACCTTTAATGTGAATTATGGCAGTTTTTCAAATCTACTCCTAACCCACACAGTGCAAAACATCTTTAAATATATTTCAAAGTGAAAAAGGTCTTGTCTGTAGTAGTCAGCAAGACATTTCAGAATCTTCAGTTTCATTGATATTTAGAAATGTTTGTCACTTGTGGGGGTTTATATATATATATATATATATATATATATATATATATATATATATATATATATATATATATATATATATAAATAAAAAAAAAACAGCTTAATACTACTTAAAAGCACATGTATGCAATCGCTGTGTTTATTTCTGGTTTGATAACGTTATAGTGTGCTTTTCAAAAGAAAATGTGCTCATGATTTGAAGTAAAAAAACAAACCTTGAGAATCTAGTCCTATGTCAAATTAAGTTGTAGGGTAGTTTGTAAAATGGCAGCCAGTGTTGATTTTATACTTCTTGTAGACTATGCAACCAGTGATCAAACGTGGCATCCAAATCAGCATGAAAATATACAAAACAAATTTAATATCTGCAGAGTGTTCTCATCTGTTTAATATTTGTATTAATAGTGGCTTATAAAAATGTAAATCATGTAAACATAATCATATCTCATCTGTTTAATATTTGTATTAATAGTGGCTTATGAAAATGTAAATCATGTAAACATAATCATATCGAACAATTTAGGGGTTAAGTACATCCAATTTAATGTATCAAGCATTTTTTCAGTAAAAGCTTTAGAAACTGAAACTAAAACATCACATCAAACGAGACTTCTTACTGGGCCGCATTTTCAAATCTTTAACTCCAGTCTTTAATTAACTCCTACGTTTCGAAGGAGAAAAAACATCTGTTAATTTAACAAAACTAGAACCGAACAAGTTATACATTTCAGATCACTTTAGCCGTCTATTGTAGTATTTGGTGAATCTGTGGAAGACTGAATTCCACGGAGCCTGTAAATTCCGCCATTTCTAAGAGATTCTGTTACCCACAGATTTGGACGGCCTCTACCCATTGTCTCAAATATCAAAGGCAGCTATGATACCGCAGCCAATGCAGTGAGTTTAGAAATAAAACACTGCTTCGTTAAAAATAAAAACCCTCTATGAAAATGAAAAAGAAATCCAGTTATATTGCAGTGTAGTCTTTATAACAATTTACATTAATATGTTTGTCATGTGTTTTCTTATTCTGTTTGGCTAACCATTGTCTTTTTGTGAAAACAGGAGAGAAGAGGCTGTTGGACCTCTCCTATGATGGCAACTCGAACAACTATGACAAGGACAGCGAGATAATGCAGCCCCATGTCATGGACCAGGCCATAAACAGTGCCATCAGTTACCTGGGGGCCGAGTCCCTGCGTCCCCTAGTCCAGACTCCCCCTGCCTCCTCTGACGTGGTAATCAACCCCATATATCCTCTTCGTAAACCCAACAACGGCAACAACCACATCCACTCGGTCCAGGACAGTGCTGCTGAGAACTTGCTCCTGCTCTCCAAGGCCAAGTCTGTTTCCACAGAGAGGGATGTGTCACCTAGCAACAGCTGCCAAGATTCCACTGACACTGAGAGTAACGAGGAGAGGGCTGGGGGTGGTGGCCTCATCTACCTGACCAATCACATCATGCCGCAGGCTCGGAATGGCATTCCCGCTGTCAAGGAGGAGCATGGCAGGCAGTACGATCTCCTGAGGGCGATAGCGGAGTTCAGGGTGGTCACTAGCGAGGGTGAGCAGGTCAAGGCGTATTTCTGCGAACACTGCAGAGTTCTCTTCCTGGACCACGTCATGTATACCATCCACATGGGTTGCCATGGCTTCCGAGACCCCTTCGAGTGCAATTTATGCGGCTACCGCAGCCAGGACAGGTATGAGTTCTCCTCCCACATGACTCGAGGGGAGCACCGCTTTTAATGCACACACACTGGGAAAATCTGAGGGACCATTTATATGGATTTATGTATATATAATATTTCCATAGTACATGGGCGAATAAAAACAACACATTTTAGACAGCATTTTATATACTAAAAAGTGAAATGGAATAGCAAATTCATTTTTTTTTTGTTTATTTGGTTTTATTTTAATAAAAAAAATTTTCCCCATGCGTTTGTTACGACATCCTTTTAGAAAATAGGAGAGTTTAGTTGAGAGGCTTATGAAGGGAATCTACAAACTACAATAGAACTTCCCCTTTAGCTTGAACTGCTTTTTTAGGTTTCAGATAAAATAAAGTGGAAATTGTGTTAACTACAGAAAGGATGCATTTGATGTAGCATATGTGGAAATCCTGAAAATACTAATAATTAAAAATAAATCCTACTGCATTTGAAAAATTAAACCCTTGTGTATTTTAAAAAGTCATGGTTGGGTTGTATTGTTCAAAGTATTCCATATTTGGCCAAATAACTAAACTAATATTATCCTACATACACAACAAAAGGGTTCTTACAGTATTTGATGATTATATATTGTAAAACTGTGCATCTGCTTTGTAACAGATGTTTGCAAAATTAAATTGTGCCACCCTTGGTGATTGTACTTAAAATGTGAATTTTGGGCTAGTCTTCCTGGTTACAATTCCATGTAGTTTAACCCTATAAGCAGTGTTCTAGCCAGTTAGCTTGTAGTTATAGTCTACCTACCAAAACATTCTGTTAAACAAGAAATTTTACATTACAGTGAATGAAGCTCTAATTTTTTTTTTTTTTTTCTGAAATAAAGTGAACATAAACAGCTAGTTTCACAGACCCTGATTAGCTCTAGTCTTGGATTACTTTACCTAAATTAACATAATCCAAGATTAGTGCTAATCTGGGTCTGTGAATCTAGTCGTCAAACTTCAGACAGGTCTGGAAGTATACTGTAGGTAACCCAACAAAAGAGCAGACCATCAACCTAATCTTATATATCTATGCACATTTTTTGTTACTAAACATGTACTTGTGCAGCTAATAAATTAATCTTTTAATTGATTAAACCCGACATTGAAAATAGAAAAATAGCTTTTTTTATTTCTACATTTCCAATTCCAGTTTCCATATAGAGACAGGATTCTAATTATGCATGTTACATGAAGCAAAAATGCAACAGTTGAAACAGTGCCATACATGCAGAACTGCATTCACTACAGAAGTGATTATGCAAACTAGATCTCAAGTGTTATAGCTGAGACACATTAACATTAGCTTTTTCGTTTAAATCTAGCTGTTTCAACTTTTAGAGTCATTGAATTCTTTAGAGTACTGTTGGTCTGCAATAAAGAAAGGGTTCAGAAATATTTAGTATTGAAATGGGAACCGTTGTATGTGGGGGTCTATAATGCAGGACCATCAGTGACATTGTTTTTATGTAAAGTATTTATGTTCATTTGCCAAATGTATTTCATGTTTTTTGGTTTTTTTTATTTATTCTAGAATGCTTTCCGCTTGCATACATTTTAATAGTACATTCATACATACTGTATTTCTTCTGTATTGAGTTTTGTTTACAGCAAATTAAATGAGTGAATGTTCAAAAGTTGTTGTTTTTTTCTTTCAGCATTCTCAATCTGCAGTTGTATAATGACTTAGCGCACTAGTTTGGTATTTTTTTATATATACAGTATATACTTCAGGAAGTTATACTGAATTAATTATTTTATTTTGTGTTTTTGCCTTAGAGGATGTTGAAAAAATATGCTTGCAAAATGTCCAATAAAAGAAAAAAAATTGTTTTAAATATACATACAGTATATGGATTGTTTGTGTTTCAATGGTGAAGTCTGTTTCATTTGCTCTATCCTCTATGGCTTTGCACTACACAACTTCCGCATTGGTATCAGAACCCCAGACCATTTCTGAAGTTCTAATTCCCATCCCGTGCTTCTCCACGGAAAGGAAAATCAACCAAATAACTATAAATACAAATGTAGGTTTTACTTGCCCTGGGTATCAATTTATTTCTTTCCCTTTCTTTCTTTCTTTCTTATTGCCAAATTATTTTACCACCATTTTCTTCCCAATTTAGAATGCTTAATTATGTTTCCACATCACGTTAACTTCACACAATAGCTCAGGAGAACTGAAGGTAAGCGTGCACGCTCTGATCCCACCACCAAGCCAATCGTCTCTTCACAGCCAAGAGCTTGACAGTGAATGTCTGCAAGCAAACCGTCCCTTCCAGGACAGCCCTGTGGGTGTCAGTTTGAGTCAACCGGGAGCCTGGCTTGTAGGGCCCATTGTAGGGTGGTGTGAGGCCTCCTTAACCCTACTTGATTATATTTGAATTACTCTGTTCAGTGCTTTACAGATCAGGTGGTAATGACCTGCTTTGCTCTTCTGCATTTGGAAAATTGATTTTAAAAGCACTGGAGGGGTACACCCAAGGATCCAGATTCACTGCATCACAGTAGAAATGTACAGAAATAAGAGTGTGCACAGTCCCCAGTATAACAATCCCACACTTCTGACTTTAGAAGGAAACATCTCTTAATTTGCCACATCTCTCACACCGTTTAGAGCTTCACTTTTTAGCTCCACAGTCTATATTATTAGTCAGCAACAAGTCTGGGCTGTATGTATTTTAACCTCTGCTGGCCAGATGGCTTGCGATCAACTAACCGAGTTCAGGAAGTACACCTCCATTTAGAGCAGCTTTTTATATTATGCTGTGCATGACGTGAAACAGACATTTTTGAAACACATTACAGTACAAAAAGTGACATTCATATCACACCCCTAAAGCCAGACTGCTGCACCACGCACACGTACAAAAATGAGCAGTACGTAGATCTGTCTGTCCAAGTGCAATATGATTGCAATGCTAGTCATAGGAACACTATAAATTAACCGTCACCACTGCCCACTCCAATCAGTTTCATATGGCGTCACTATTTATGCTCTTATCTCTAACCCCTTAATGACCAGCTTTTGACCAGCATCACTGCCTAGACACCAATGCCGCTCGGCCCCTAAATCTCTCCGCACACCTGCTGACATGTGAGTGAAACCCAGGTCAATGCAAAGCGCAGGGATACATTTAGCAAGCCTCCCTCCCTCCACAATTCTACAAGACCTGAGAACCTCTCCAACTTGCTGGCAATTCTTCCGTGTACCAGGCTGTGCCTCAATAACAGGTACTAGTGTGATTGGTTATCCCTAAAATCAGTCAGGTAGTTCTATAGGGGCTACCTGCAGGAATGCTACACGATTTGACTTGAAGTAGGCAGACATGACATCTGGTAAAACTTTAGGTCAAAGAAACTTCTCAATGTTCTTGCCTTATTTTTCAAGAGCCATTGGGTGGAGTTATCTCCAAAGTAAAATAGGACTATGAAAGCAACTATGTAGCTTTGCCCTAGCAGTTTAAACTAAAATCACACATAAACGTGAGTCAATAAATCTTCCTGCCTGTTTTTGTTTATTTGTTTGTTTTTTGAAAAGAAAGCAGGCCCAGATCCTGAAAAAAGGAACTGCCAAGTTAGAGGAAATGAAAACTGAAATGAAATTCAGCTGCAAAAGCATCAGGAATGACTCAAAACCATCAACAAAATATTACTGGCAAATACCAGTTACATTCTCTGTACGTGCCACACTATGAGGTTGTGTGACACCCTGTGCGTATGTACTCCCCTGGTCACTTGTAAGCTTTTTGTATATGCTTCTATAACTGCCTGAGGTAAGGTGATCAGACAGATGAATCTGTTCTTTTTTTTTTTAAATAACCTTTCCTTCTGGACCCTTATAGTAAAGGCTGGATGTGCGTGCCACATCAATGAGGAATCCTATAGTGTGAATCCTTGGTCTATGAAAGATCAAAAAATCAACCACGGCCAGGAGCTGGACTTTCTTCACGTGTGCCCCAGTTACAGCAAAGGAAAGCAGCCTAAATCCCTATCCCATTCCTTGGCTTAGCATGCTGGACATCTTCTCTGCAGTCTAAGCTTATTCTTAGTTCTCAATTTTTTTTGCCAGTTCTCAGAATCTTTAGATATTTTTTTTTTTCAAATTCTCTGCTCCTATTTAGTCAGCATATTAAAAGGGTTAATCTTTCATGTCTACATTTTATTAAATTATCAAGTTATTTTTAACCGTTCTGGTTTACTTTCCGGAGGCCTTTTGGGGTGTCACAGTCAGTAATTAATTAATTAAATGAAATATAAAATTATATATATATATATATATATATATATATATATATATATGTGTGTGGTGTGTGTGTGTGTGTGTGTGTGTGTGTGTGTGTGTGTGTGTGTGTGTGTGTGTGTGTGTGTGTGTGTGTGTGTGTGTGTGTGTGTGTATATATTTATCTAAGTTACTTATAAAGTCATCAATTCCCTAAACTTGTAAATAGCATGTCCTGCTGTATAGAACCATGTTGCCATGACTTACGTTTGAGCAAAAAATAAGACCAGTCATTCTGACAAAAAAAAAATTAAAAATCACCTATTCCACTGGCAAGTGAGCAGGCAGTCAGAAAAAATGGCCAACAGCATTATTCCTTTTCAGTAACAAATAGTAAGTTAAGCAAATTAAATGTTGATGAAAGATAATGGCAGTATATAATAAAGAGTAACAAAACTTCTCAACTTTTACTACATTTAGCAAACTTCAGTCAGTTTATTTTAGTTTATTTTTATATATACACAATAAGGTGACATTTCAACTCTGCTGGCCCTACTCTTGGCATGAAGGTGGGACCAGTAGAGGTGAAAGGTAACAGCATGATGTGATTCATTTAGAACAAGAAATTAAGGTGCAAGCAACAAGGATTCTGTTGGTGCAGATAATGCAGAGGGATATAATGATTAAAATTCAGTATTGGAGCGACAAAACTGTAAGGAGATGGTCAAAAAGTTATTAAAATTTAATTTAAACCAACAGCCTTTCACTTTATGGTGTCCAAACTGGTGTACTCAAGATATGTCAGCTCATTAAGATATGTAATCACGTTATTTAAAGAAAGACAAACAAGGTAAACTGCGTAACAATAACCCAGTTCCTTTCCTCATAATGATTAGCAAACACATGAAAACCACACATGAAATATGTTAGATCAGTCCAAGACATGAGTAGGCTGCTGGTCTCTGCCTGTCTAACTCCTTCCTGTGCCCTCTTGGGGTGTGCTGGGAAGGTTTTGGTTCACAGGTTGTTGGACACAAGGCCTTAGTGGTTGTGGCTGAGGAAGTTAAACCAGCACTGAGCAGGTTAGTCGGGATGAGGGTAAGCAGATGGTTGTTCTCTGATTCGACAAAAACGGGAAGCAGATGTGGTCACCGCTTCTCCCTCATGCTTCACTGGGAGGCAGCCAGTGAGCAAGGAAATTTGCATAGCAGGGATAATCTGGTATACAAACTGTCCCTGTTAGACATCTTGGCCTGGATCTGGGCAAAGATTCTGATTTCACTTCTTGTTTCCTCGGCACAGAAAATAAACCAAATGCTAATCTTCTCAGTGTTCTCTTAAACATAATTTCTGCTAGAAAAAATGTGTAAGCAGATACTGTAAGCAGGTGATCAAAGCACTAGTTACAGTATTACTTTTGATAAAGCTGCAAGCAGCATATTCTTACCTGCAGACTTTATTGACTGCTAGTGACTAGATTATTAGACTCAATAACAGCAGAACAGAACAACACTATTTAGTTCAATATGTTACATTCAATATCCCCTTCAGTCACTGCAAGTATGATTGTACCAGTATCTCATTCTGCATTTTGTAATGTTTAAATATTTGGCAGGGGAACATCTTATACCCCATGGAGTTCACATAAACAGTTTTAAAATTACCAAAAAAGTTATTTATAAAAATTCAATTTAAAAAATGTGACCAAAGGGGGAAATTACATCTAACTTTTCAATAACATTTCAGTTGTTTTGTTTCCATTGTTGATTTTGTGTGAATTACGTGGAAATGGTAAAACAATCTAATCTCATCCTGACTTTTTCTGTATTGTACTGAGTTATTGATGATACTAGACATGGAATCATAAAGCACTGTAAAGCTAGGGAATGGGTCTAATCAATTGATGTACTGAAAAGATCTACACTGAGAATTAAAAGTTGTGTATCAAGGTCAATGAAAATAAAACACTTCACACATGCATATATGTATATATATATATATATATATATATATATATTATATATATATATATATATATATATATATAACACACACACACACACACACACAAAACCAGATGAGGAGATATCTAGAGATGTAAAAGAAGATTAGGTCCACAAAGTTTAGATCAAGTACTGTACTAATAAAACCCAAATAAAGTTAATGAGAAACTTTACTTTTTTCTAATAGAAATTACATGATGGGGAAATTTGCCTGTGATTTACCAACTGGAAGATGATGTGTGGAAAGTTGTTTGTGGGAGATTCTCGCCCTGTCATGAGACCTGGATACAGCAGCTGTATTAAGTAACTTCCCTTGTAAAACGAAAAGCAGATAATCCTGTAGTATGTCTGCTCCCACAAAACCCTTGCAACACATCCTTGTAAATTAACAACAGAATAACAGACAGCAAAGTTATACAGTGTTAACTGCTGCACAGACATTGTTACTGTCTTAAGATAAAGGTGCTTTTGGTAAGGTGTGGACTCAAATTCCAGCTAAAGCATTGATGAACCTCATTTAACAAGCTGCTACACTACACAAGCTGAAAAACCACAATACATAATAAAACTGCCAAATAATCAAAATATGGACCTAGACACTTTTATTTATTGTTAGCTATCTTGTTGACCATGACAAAACAAATATAGACATACACTCACCTTTATCCTACTAGATTAGGACTACCTTACCAAAGTTCACATTTACATTAATTAGTGTTACATTGGTGCTAATCAAAGACTGTGAATCCATATTATAAAGTTTAGAAGTATCGCTATAGTTTTTTATATATAAATGGAGGTTTCAGATCACATTTCCCCCGTAAGCCAATTTATACTTTATTTAAATACACAGGCAGGAAATCCAAAAATTAGGAAGGACCTGTTGCACCCCACTGTCGTTCTTTTTCTGGATTGCTTGTGTTTTTCTGGGGAGAAAAGGGAAGAGAACAGACTGTTTTCCTTTTATGCTTCTGCTTCTCCTTATTAAAAAAGCTTGCCTAATTTCCTCTGCAACTAAAGCAACAGAAGCCATTCTGAGAACAAGCATGCTTCCCAAAGTGCTCATTTATATGGTACGTGCAAACTTTTCCACAGCACTGTAAAATTCATGGTATTGCAATGCATTGCATTATATTTGCCATATATCTCAATATGTTTTGCAATATAGTCCCTATATACAAATTACTGGAAAATTAGTATATCGCATTATAATTAGGGCTGCTCTGATTATCAGATTAAACAGACCAATTAATCAACTAAAGAGTTGATCGCAGATAAACTTTTTAAAAAAATTTTAATCATGCAGAATTTTATTTTTGTATATATAATGAAATTAACCAATAGAAGATCTGCATTTTCTCTGCGGCAGTCCAATCATAAGTGAGCAGAGGCAGGACAAACAGTTGAAGGTATTCATTGCCTCAGCTGAGGATCTTGAGTAAGTTTAACCCTTAGCGGTCCATTTGTTTAGCACTTGCCAGGCGTGTCAGGTCCAATTTATTTTCACACACGCTGTTTATTTTACACGCACCATTTCAAATA
Organism: Polyodon spathula; assembly: GCF_017654505.1. Lineage (NCBI taxonomy): Eukaryota > Metazoa > Chordata > Actinopteri > Acipenseriformes > Polyodontidae > Polyodon > Polyodon spathula. The sequence goes on from NC_054537.1 coordinate 61,353,794, forward strand.
TTTTTTTTCAGAGTAAAACAGGTTTAAAAGGCCCTGCATAGCAAAAAGACATCAGTACTGCATCTCCAGCCAAGCCCCATCCCTTGTTCGCTGTATTTTTCACATACCTCTTTATATCGTGCATACTGATAAATCCTCTCCTGAGCACTTGTTTTATCACCAAACTCTTCAATAATGTTATCCAAGTCATTATTTTATTACACTAACATCTCAAAAAGCTCTGCATATGTCGATGATATTCTTTGAGCACTGGACGAGGAAGCAGCTATCTCCTTTGTTTGTGTCATGTTATCTCTGTGGTGCGTGGAGCTACTGTATTGCTCAGATAACATGCCACAGTATCCATGGGTAACTTTAACAAGATTCAAAACAACTTACTGTCTTCGGTGCTTCAGGTTTTGCTAGATGCAATAAAAAGAAAACAGGAAGCCAAGTACATAGCTGTAAAGGTAAACGCAGTTCAGCTGTCTTGTGTCTTGTGTTTTCAGGTATGTAACTGACAGTGGCCCGAATGAACGATTGTTCTGTGAAAGTTTGTTACATTTACTACTACTACTAATAATAATAATAATAATAATAATAATAATAATAATAATAATAATGCTTTTAGAAGTATTACCATGCAGGACAGCCGCTATTAATCTACTGATTAATCAACTAATGCTCATATATTAACCAATCAAATTTTTGAGTGACAGTCCTAATTATAATGTCTTCATTACAGTATATTATATTTTGTTGAGATATATTGAAAATGCAAGGTTAAAAAATATACTTCAACAGCATGTATGGGAATACATGCCAGTATTTCAAAAATATACTGTACATTTGTAGTATAAAACAGTATTTTATATCTGTATGCATATACACATTCTGAAACTGTAAATATAATGCTAGTATGTACATGCTATGCGTATATTTGAGATGCATCAGAAATATATACTATAACCACTTTTACATATACCATTGTGCATCATACATTTAATTAGAGTAATGCATCCAAAGCAATCACTCTCCACACTAATTTCAGATCCTGCAGTTCCCGTGGCTGAACTGGTGAGCTACAGGGTCTTCTGGTTTTCGTTTCAACTGAGTTCTTAGTTACTGAATTGAACCAATTGACTTAATTAGTCAAGATTAACAAGTGCTCCAGACCTTTAGTCACTGACGACGTAAAGACACCTATAAAACTTGCAGCACTGGGTCTCTCCAGTACCATGGTTGGAGACTCCTGGTCTACTATGTTAAATATTAAGGTGCAAAGCTTGCAATAACTACTTGTGCAAACCAACCACATAATTATATAGAAACTGTTGTGTGGTCTCGTCTAACAAAAACACTTATTAATTAGTAGCTACTACTTACTGGTGTTTTGGTGTGGAAAACAATTATATTTAAGCTTAAAATTATTTGGCATCTTATTCTTGAGAATTTCAGAAACAAGGCACAGATGTTGGTGGAATACCCCACTTATCTGTTGTTCTAAGCAAATTCATTCAGCTGAAGCTCATAGTAACATTTTCCTATGATCATACAAATTATCTCATAGTAGCATTTTCCCATGATACAAATAATTTCTCCCCAACATACTCTAATATAACTCATTGAGGTTCATGCTCAGCAAATTGTCACTCTTGTTATATTTTAATCACAAAAGGAAGTTCTTCCCTTTTTTAGAAACTCATTATTTAATTAGTATCAGGTTGCCAAATATAATTATGGAACATGTCACAAGTTCACTTTCCTGTATTGCTGAAGACAGTCAGCAACCTTAAATTTAGTAGCAATGCATTATGTTTAAAAGTCTGAAGAAGGGTATAGTAGTGATTAAAGGGCTGAATTAGAGACAACTAAAAAAAGTACAACTGGAACCACTTTACACACTGATTTTAAAATAAATGCAAATTGTTCTGTAGCGCTCGGTATGATCTCAGATGAATAATTAAATCAGTCAGATGTTCCAGACATGAAATAGGGGGAACACGTTTTTCAATTAAATGTACAGATCATATGTTTAGCTTTTGTAGCCCACACCTAGCACACACACACACACACACACACACACACACACACACACACACACACAAAAAGAAATACCTAATTCCCAGTTCTGGCTCGTAATTTATGGTTCTGATCAGAGTTGTGATTTACAACCTGATTTAACGGATTTTGTCAACAAACGCTTTCTTCATGAATTGAAAAAATCTCTTATTGGATTAACCCCAATACAATAAATAAACAAAGTTACAATTGGTTCTTCTTAGCGTGTGCTGTTCTTGCGCAGCCAAACAACTGCTGAATCAACAGCTGTGTGTAAAACACGGAGTCCACCCGGGAAACTTGTCAGCTGGTAGTCCTCCACAATGTGAAGCATTGTCTGTTTCTGCCCACATGAGCAGAGTGGGCTGTCTTCGAGGCCCCAGTCATAAAGACACTCTGCACACCGACTGTGACCAGTACGATAGCGATTGAGTAAAGTCCAATCTTGGCATGGCAGGTCGAAGCCGGGCGGACGGTCTGTTGGGTCAGCGATGAGAATTGGTTGCGAGTGTCACTCTGGAACCACTCCTCTTGCCATTGGGTTGTTGATGACCAATCAGGGTCAGGAAGTGACAGCCAGACTGGACGTCTAGATTCCAGACGCACCTTTGGTGGATGGAGGATAAAGTCATGCAATGGTAGTGCCGGGTTATCCTGGATCTTGTTGACGATTTTGACCACTGCTTCCTTGCGCCGAATGTGTGGAGGTGTGATGTTGCTCAGCACTGGTAGCCACTGGACCGGAGTTGAGCGAAAAGTGCCGGAGATGGTCTGCGTTGCAGAGTTCAGCTGAGTGTCAATTTTCTTTGCATGCGAACTGCGACACCAGACTGGGGTGGTTCAGCTGTTGAGGTACAAGAGCAAGCTGTGGAACCGGTGTTCGTTGCCACCCATGATATGCTGGCACTCTCAGATTTTATCTGCGCGGCACTTTGCGGCGTGTCTTTATCGGTGGTTGTAAACGTAGTGTGATCCGGGCAGGGTAATCACAAAAGGAAGTTCTTCCCTTTTTTAGAAACTCATTATTTAATTAGTATCAGGTTGCCAAATATAATTATGGAACATGTCACAAGTTCACTTTCCTGTATTGCTGAAGACAGTCAGCAACCTTAAATTTAGTAGCAATGCATTATGTTTAAAAGTCTGAAGAAGGGTATAGTAGTGATTAAAGGGCTGAATTAGAGACAACTAAAAAAAGTACAACTGGAACCACTTTACACACTGATTTTAAAATAAATGCAAATTGTTCTGTAGCGCTCGGTATGATCTCAGATGAATAATTAAATCAGTCAGATGTTCCAGACATGAAATAGGGGGAACACGTTTTTCAATTAAATGTACAGATCATATGTTTAGCTTTTGTAGCCCACACCTAGCACACACACACACACACACACACACACACACACACACACACACACACACACAAAAAGAAATACCTAATTCCCAGTTCTGGCTCGTAATTTATGGTTCTGATCAGAGTTGTGATTTACAACCTGATTTAACGGATTTTGTCAACAAACGCTTTCTTCATGAATTGAAAAAATCTCTTATTGGATTAACCCCAATACAATAAATAAACAAAGTTACAATTGGTTCTTCTTAGCGTGTGCTGTTCTTGCGCAGCCAAACAACTGCTGAATCAACAGCTGTGTGTAAAACACGGAGTCCACCCGGGAAACTTGTCAGCTGGTAGTCCTCCACAAAGTGAAGCATTGTCTGTTTCTGCCCACATGAGCAGAGTGGGCTGTCTACGAGGCCCCAGTCATAAAGACATGCTGCACACCGACCGTGACCAGTACGATAGCGATTGAGTAAAGTCCAATCTTGGCATGGCAGGTCGAAGCCGGGCGGACGGTCTGTTGGGTCAGCGATGAGGAATTGGTTGCGAGTGTCACTCTGGAACCACTCCTCTTGCCATTGGGTTGTTGATGACCAGTTAGGGTCAGGAAGTGACAGCCAGACTGGACGTCTAGATTCCAGACGCACCTTTGGTGGATGGAGGATAAAGTCATACCATGGTAGTGCCGGGTTATCCTGGATCTTGTTGACAATTTTGACCACTGCTTCCTTGCGCCGAATGTGTGGAGGTGTGATGTTGCTCAGCACTGGTAGCCACTGGACCGGAGTTGAGCGAAAAGTGCCGGAGATGGTCTGCGTTGCAGAGTTCAGCTGAGTGTCAATTTTCTTTGCATGCGAACTGCGACACCAGACTGGGGCACAGTACTCAGCTGTTGAGTAGCAGAGAGCAAGGGCTGTGGACCGGTGTTCGTGCTCCCCATGATATGCTGGCCAACATACTCAGCAATGTGTTTCATGCGCGGACTTTTGCGGCTGTCTTTATCAGGTGGTTGTGAAACGTCAGTGAATGATCCAGGGTAACATCGAGGTAAATTGGACTGTGATCGCACTTAAGCCGTTTACCATCTAGGACTACATTCAGTTCCCGTGAAGCACTTGCATTGTGCAGATGAAGATTGCCATATCGATGTTGAGACGCTCTTCGATGTTCTTCGAAAGCTTGGGCTTGAGTGGCACTGCAGATGTCGTCCACATACATGAACTTGCTGGATCTTGTACGAGGAAGGTCCGAGACATACACATTGAAGAGAGTGGGTGCGAGAACAGATCCTTGTGGGAGACTGTTCTGCTGAATCTGCCACCTGCTCACTTCTTCACCCGTGTGTACTTCGTATCCTCTGGTCTCGCAGCAGGAACTCCACGAAATGAACCGAGCATCGGCGATGTTGCTGCGGACGTACGTTGCACGGCCGTGCTTCGGGTGGGTTGCGTGACACAGCAGGTCAAAGCCGTCAATGGCATAGCGACTGGCCTCTTCAACCGCAATGTGCATCTCTTGTAGACAGACAATGTCAATCTTGAGCTGATGGGCAAGACTGCTGATCAGTGTGCGCTTGGCTGGTGATAAGCCTTCGACGTTGAGTTGAAAAACTCGGAGTGCGAATCCAACAGCTTGAAAGTCGGAGGATCCTGCCACGTCGTGGCTTACATGTCGCAAGTGACCGGGATCCATGAAAAACTGATTGGATTCGGTCAGCAGGGTTGGATCAATTAGCAGTACCAAGGTACTGACAGGGAGCGCCACGTGGAGGCTGATCCAGTGCTCCCCACAATTGGTTAAACAGGTTCAAATAAACATCCAAAAACAGCACTTAAAATCCCAATACAATCCTAATTCTTACAATAAGCACAACCACCAGAGTTCATTTTGCATCCCAAAAGTCAGGTAAACACATTCACGATTGGTGGCAGTCAATTTCTGAAGGTGCAACATGATCTTAAGAAATTGCAATTTGTTTTATATATCGTGGATTATTCATTTGGCTGTAAAGGGCACACACACAAAGGCACTGTACAAGCCATTCTGTAAACAATTGTGCATTCGAATCACATAATGCCAGGAACTGTTCTGTAGGGTTTTTTAAACTATTAAGAAACTGTGAATATTAGTTGTACTACTGAATGAATGAGAAAATTGTTCCTAACACATAAAGAGATACACAAGATCCAAGAATGGAAATGCTAACTTTTCTGCAAATTACCTGACAGTATATTTAAATGAGAAAGATCTGCAGTTATAGAAAATCTGGGGAAGGTATGCGTTGACTAAAAGGGAAGTTTTTCACTGGGGAGGGGGGTGGGGGTGGGGGGATTATATAATATGGATGGACCATCTTGCAGATTCTTTATTGAAAACAATATGGGCTCCTTACTGACAACCATCAACTCTATTTGTTCAAACAGAAATCCACATTTCTGAGGAGTGGCATTAGTAGCAATTAAGATAAGGCTTAATGAGTAAATAACTCCACCTTGTGGTTTGTGTGAACAAATCCCGAGAAACAACAATTGCTTCCAAGCTGCCAAATAGGAAACAAATATATGTGAACGCCACATGAAAACTGGGGAGCATCCTATTAAAAAGCAAACATGTATTATGTATTTAATTCATGATCACATACAAGAATTAAGGACATGAAACACCTGCAGTATGTAACACACACTTTTCATGACTGGTTAATTTGGTATACACAGCCTACATGTTTTTTGCAAAATGTAACAAACAGCATATCCCGCTTTACCATTATTTGTATGATCAAGACAGCATATCTGCCACATTTTGAAAGATGGTTTATAGTATGTGCTTGGATGGAAGGTGCTTCCATCAACAGGACTGCAAAAATACAATATACACCACCCACTCGATATATTTCAGGTGTCGGGTCCAATACAAATCTGCTATATATATCGAGGACCGTGATATAGCAAGAGACCCATAGAAAAACAAATAAGCTAATAACAAGTACTGTACAAGCACTCACTCATTTTAATCAGGGGCGTCAGGCTCCAATACAAATCCTCTACGCAACCCACTTTTTCTCATTTATCGTATAAAAAGCAGCACACTGTTTAAATTCATACTGCAGATGGTAATTGCTTCTCATCAACTTAAGTCTCCAATTAATTTCATGAATCTTCCCCTCCTTTCTCAAATCCCCAAACCGCTGCATTGAAAGAATCCATTCCCCCAGTATAGGAGGCTTGCTGCTAGGGAGCTGACGTCACTGCCCTGTGACTTTTGGTAGTGCATTGCTTAAAAAAAATGCTTCAGCAAATAGATATCTCATTTGCTTTGTGTTATTGTGCAATGCGTGTGTATAAGATAAGAGCACGACATTAATGCTTTTTTTTAAATTGTTTTGTATATTTTAGTTTGTGATGTGCAGTAAAAAAAAAATAAAACAAATATCAATTCTAAGTGCAATTGTCTATATATAGTGCAACTAAGGCATGCATTGTTCGAATGTAAAAATGGGGAGCAACTCCAGGACCACGATATACCTAAATCCGCAGTACAGTGAGGGGCAATACAATGAGGGGTGGGTGTACTACTAAAAAATAATGAAATAAGAAAAGTTTCAAGCCTACGGTTTAGGAAATATTGACAGAAATAAAGAAGAAAGCTTACAAGTGCCTGAAACAGTTGTATTGAAATGTAAATGTTTCAAATCTATTTGGTGGTATTCTATGTTTGTACTGTAAGCATACATAAAAGTCAGGTTTTAGTTATATGTATTCTATGCATTAACCGACATGTTAATGTTTAATGAATATAGCCAAACATTATTTTATATGATGTACAGGAAAGTAGTGCTTATTTTACTCCCAAAAGGTTTCTCTAATATGGTACTAAATACAATATATGGTCATGGAAGGCATTACTGTTCTTGGTTCAGCAGCTGCAGGTAAGTTATAAAATGTCTTTATTACATTTATTTTATTCATACATCAGAGATTAACAATCAAGAGCTTGTTATATTAAGAACTTAAATGTAGGTCCAGATGTATTGTGCTTGTTTTACATAAAAGTAAGCTTCAGGTTGCTCCCCCTTGCAATCTGGTATGTGTATGTTTCTATCTCCAGTCTTCCACAACTTGAATTAAATAGAAAATGAAGAATACTTTGCATTCTATAAGTGAGTCAAGCATCAAGGAGCAGAGTAAGACAAATACCTTGACATGTACATTTGCATGCCAGCAACAACTCTATTATACCGCTGGAAACTGATTCTCCTACTGGTTAATATGGTGCTGGCTATTTCAGCTTTGGGTCAGGACAACATGTATTAAACTGCTAATGGAAACAAGGAACTACTAGTGTACTACTGTAGTCATACAGTATTCAACTATAAATATATAGTATATATTGAGCAAAAACTGGTATAAACTATGTTGGTTTTCAGGCTTGTTTCTCTTAACAGCTGCAGCCAAATGTTTTGTTCCAGTCCTCGTACAGCTTCAAGTCCTTGGAAGACAAGCTTGGGCGCACGGTCTGGAGGGCGTCCTTGAAATCTGTGTAAACAACGGCCCGCACTTGGTCCGAAGGGATGGTGGAGATGTCGGCGATCTGGATAGGCCCCAGGGCAGCCTCCTGCACAGCTGCATCATTTCCGCCCCAGAGAAACCATCCGAATGCTGGATCATCAGCTTGAGTTCCTCATCCCCAAGCCGACAGTTCTCCTGAGACATTAGGTTGACAACTATTTGAATCCTTGCTAAAGCTTCAGGCAGGGGAATGTACAGCCTTTTAGCCAGCCTCCTGTGTGCTGCCTGATTAATCTCTTGGGGCCGACTGGTGGCCAACAACAAGAATCCGGTCATCAGCAGAGGTGGTGGCCCATCCAGCTACACCAAAAATTCTGTTTTAATCCTGTGGGAGGAGTCATGCTCACCATCCACCCTCTGGAACAAGAGGGAGTCAATCTCATCAACGAAGATTACTGTGGCGAACAGGGCGTGTACCATCTTTTCCCCCTCCCCTACCCATTTGGAGGTAAGAGAGGAGGCGCTGATGCTGTAGAACGTCGCCCGACTGGGACGCAATGCACTTCCCGATAAGCGTCTTGCCAGTACCTGGGGGGCCAAAAAGGAGGTTCCCCTTAGGAAGTCCTATCAATCCTGTGAAGATGTCTGGCCTAAGCATTGGCCAAACCACAATTTCCTTGATGGTGGCCTTGGCAAACTCTAGCCCAGCAATATCATCCCAATATCATTTTGGGCTCAAAGTTTTTCAAACGCTCGTCCACAGGCAGCTTGTGCTCAGAAAAAGGACCTGTGGATCTTGTGGACATCTTCCCATATTCATCCTCATCTTGTTTTGCCACAGGTAGGACAAACTTTCCAAATGCACCTCGAAACCTGCTGGCTCCTAAGGACTTTTAGCAACTACAGCATTTGGTTGTCTGTCATTAAACAAGGAGGATATATTGGTAATAACAGTGTGACAAGTACCTAACGGTATAGCATTCATTTTTTTAGATGGCCTATTGGTTGAAGAGGAACCAGCAAATCTAGGATGGCTGTCATCTGCATTACCACAGATTTCATTCACATCAGCCGTGGCCACCAGAGCATTCCTGCTTTTTGTACCAGCTCCACTCACCTCTTGAACGCATTTTAACTTTAATATGCTCTCTGTTGTAAGGGACGACTCCCACTTGTCACTGTCATTCCTCTGACACCTGGCCAGATGCAATATGTTAACTGCATAGTTATTCAACCTGGTCTCTGCAATGTCAGAGTCAATAATGGCTGACTATTTCTCTGTGTACTTCCTGAACAAGCTCTCAGTGCAGGCCTCAGAGAGGTCAGAGTTCGCCCATGCATACTGAATGTCTAGAATATGTGTGCTGTAGACATCAGCCTTCTGTTCAGGTGTGTAGGTGCCAGATGTAACGTCAAAGGACCGTTTTTGCCATTCGTTCAGGTGTACTGAACTCATGTTAGCTGAATTTGCCTTCTGTAACTCCTAAATGGAACAAGAAAAAAAGTTTAATGGAACAAATTTATAGTATTTCAAAAATAAAGTTGTCAAACAAAATCTAGTTTAATGTAATATATATAATATTAACACAAGACATAAAAAGTGCACTGTATAAATTAGCCCTGACAATTCAGGGGCTATTTGGAGTTGCATGCTTTTATAAACACAGTCAATCCATAAATAGTAGTATAAACAACAGAGAAAATGATTTAAAAATTCTACATCTGTTGTCTCTCACTCTTTAGCTTGGTGTGGTGTTCAAAGGTTCAATTGTTTTTAATTGACATTTTTAAAAACTGAAAAATCACAGTTAAGAATGATTAAATAGGTGCAGTATATTTAATCCGGTGGTCTGACGAGTCTAGTTTTGCCCGGGCCAATACAGGTTCGCCAAGGGCTTCTGAGTGAATCTCGAAGTTGCCACCTTTTTTCGGCACTTCCAAATTGAGCCAATCTAGATTGGCCCAGAACTTGAAAAATATCATTGGGCAAAACTTATTTGTTCAACAGTTTTCACTGAATTTCAGGACTAGCCCAGGACGAGTCTAGTTTCGAAATCGATGCCGGGCGAATCTGGTTCGCCCATGCCATTCATTTGGGCGAATCTAGTTTTGCATTTCTATACTCCCCCCCCCACCAGCTTCGGTTTATTTAAATGATGAAGATTATCTGTAATATGGTTTCTTCGTAGTTAATGAACTCCACACACCGAGTGAACTCCCAGTCTCCATGGTGCTTGGGTCAGGAGAAAAAAATCCAAATCTCTTTCCCAGAGATCCTAGAAATAGTCCTGCCAGATGCCAATTAGATGGCACGCCTCTATGAAGCTCCCCCTACATTTAGGGTCATTGTCTAATTTTTCAAAAAATAAGGAAATAAGCACAAGGAAAAGGGGAAAGGAGGGAGGGATATAGGTGTGTGGATTTCATTGACTATGAAGAAACCATAATACAGGTAATCTTCGTCTTCTTACCTAGATGAACTCCACACACCGAGTGAACTGTAGCAAAGAAGCAAATGAATGGTGGGGGTTAGATGTTAGACCTAGAAACTACAGATAAAACAGAGTGAGCAAAGTTTGGGTGAGATTTTGAAAGATCCAGGTTATAATGCTTTAAGAATATGTCAAATGATGACCATGTAGCTGCACTGCAGATGTCTTGAAATCGGAACAGATTTTAATTTTGCCAAAGTAGTAGCAATTCCCCTCACTGAGTGTGCTTTAATGGATCCAGGAACAGGTTTCTTATTGAGATTATGGCAGAATTTGATGCAGTATGTGATGCACACAGCAATTGTTTGCTTACAAACTGGTTTGCCCTGATTGAGGGAATCAAATGACATGAATAGCCTTCTTCTGATAGTTCTATGGATATAGAAATTTAAAGTTCTTCTTATATCGAGCAGGTGAAGTTGAGCCTCTTCCCTTGATTTGTGTGGTTTTGGGGGGAAAAAAAATCAGGCAAAACAATGACTTGATCCAGATGAAACCGAGTTGCCACTTTAGGCAGAAACTGAGGATTGAGTCTACATACAATCCTGTCTCTAAAAGATTGGTTGGTGCATCAATGACCAGTGCTTGGATCTCACTTAACATTCTTGCTCATGTGACTGCTATCTAGAATGCTGTTTTCCATCTGAAGAACTTTTCTGTACATGTTGCCATGGGTTCAAATGGTGGTTCCATAAGTTTTTTTTCAATACAGTGTTAAGGCTCCACTGTAAAAAAATATGTTTCCTTGGGGGTCTTAGGTTGTTTACACCTTTAAGGAATATGGAAAGTACAGGATGGGAGAACCTTTGTGACCCTCCCATCCATAAAATATTAGATATTGTAAAATATTAGATATTGCAGCAATCTGAACCTTTACAGAGGATAATGTGAGACTTTAGATGAACAAGATATTGAGGTAAGACAGAAAAAACTGGTAAGGTGCTATCTTTGAGTTGCAAAGATTTTGAGTTGTACCATGCGACAAATTCTTTCCATTTACCTGTACAGGTCTAGAAAGTGGACACATCTTAGAATCAAGCATAATGTTAACACTCTGTTCAGATAGCCTTTGCTTTAACAGTTGTTGCCGTTCAATCTCCATGCAGTTAGTTTCAGCAATGCTGTATCGTAGTGCAACATCCTCCCCTGTTCCTGAGATACATGGTCCAGCAGGGAGCCACTAAAATGAGCTGGGATCTGTCTCTTTTTACCTTCCTGAGTACAGCTGGAATCAATGGCAGGGGAGCATATGCATACATCAGGGTGTCTGACAAGGGAATGGACAACCCATCTGTTGCTATGGCTGCTTCTTGATATCGGCAGAACCTTGGTAGTTGTGTGTTTTCTGATGAAGCAAATAGGTCTATGTCTGGGAGATCCAGTTTGTGGAAAATCTATTGTACCACCTCTGGCTTGATTCTTCATTCGTGAGGCAATCTTTCTCTGCTCAGCCAGTCTGCAAAGTCTTTGTCCAATCCTGCTGCACCCAGAGATACCTTGATGCAATGAGAATCTGGAAGGGTTATATATTTTTAAGTGTCTCATGTGTAGTCCTGTGTCTTTTACCAGGTAGACTGCTGCTGCTATGTGACCCAGGAATTGCTGGAATAATTTTACAGATAGCCTTTTCTCCTACAATGAAACGACCTGCAAGATGACGAATGAGTGCTATTCTCTTCGTTTAGGCACATAGATAGTGTTGAACTGTGAACCCTAGGAAAACCAAGGATTGTGTTGGAATGAGAGCTGATTTTTCTTTGTTCCCTAGGAGACCCAGTTCCTGGAATAAGTAAATAGTTTTGTTTCTGTGTACTATTGCCTTCTCTTTGGATGGAGCCTGTATCAACCAGTTGTCTATATAAGGGAATAAATGGTTGCCTAAGCTTCTGAGGTGTGTAGCCACTTCAGCCATAACCTTAGTGAACACCTGGTGGATCTTCCAAATGGCAGTACTTTGAATTGATACTCACCTCCCCTGATGGTGAATCAGAGATATTCCCTGTAATCCTTGTGAATGGGGATATGAAAATATGCATCCTTGAAGTCTATGGATATCAGCCAATCTCCTGGTTGAACTTCCTTGGTGACTGTGTCCGGTGATACCATCGTGAATGTCTCTGTAAGAATAGATTTGTTTAGATCCCTGAAGTCTAGAATGGGTCTGAGCTTCCCGTTCTTTTTGGGAGTCAAAAAATACCTTGAGTAGTGGCCCTGCTCTTAAGATGTAGGGACTTGTTATAAGGCAAGGGAAAGGAGCATAGCCCCTATTTCTTCTTGTAAGAAGATCCCTTTTCGGCTTGACCAATCCAGTAAAGTGTAGACAATTCCCGTTGGTGTTGTAATGGTATCCTGTATCAGTTTTGTATGAGCTCCAGGGTCCTCTGATTTTGTGTTATTTTCTGCTAGCTTGTCAAGAAATGTGATATCCTTCTCCCTACAGGCAGAGATGGGACATATATATATATATGGGGGATGTCAGGAGGATGAAGCAGGTTTACCTCTCCCTCTGCTATAGCCACAAAAAGACCCCTCTGGTCTGACAGCCTGGCCACTTTGGAAACGGCCCTGTCCACTTGAGAAGGATTGAGCAGGTTGGTGTCGAAAAAATGCTTGTTTGTTAGGATAGGGTCTGCTAAAATATGACCCTCTAGTCAGCTTTGAGCAAGTTCGTATTGCTTGTCTAGCCTCCTTCATGTGTTGCCAGTGAATTCCGTGCCGAACAATAGCTCACCCTGAAAAGGGAGCTCAAGCATCTTGGACTGCGTGTCAGCATTGAGAGAGGAAGAGTTCATCTTCTTGCAGAGAATAACATTAACCACTGCTCTAGTATTAGTGTTGATGTTGTCACATGCAGCTTGTAGTTGTAGCTTAGATGTTTTTTTCCCACCTTCTGCCAGCTGCATAGCCATCTCCACGCTCTCTTGAGTAGATGTCTGCAGTGCATCAGACAGCTGGCTCCACAGTATATGTTGGTATTTAGCCACATGTATTTGATAGTTGTTTATACGTATGCTGGTAGAGGCAGAATAATCCTTCTTTAGTCAGGTCAGCCTGGTCAGGTGCAGTTTGAACAGGTAATCCTTATTATTGTCTGGTACTCAGTAAAATCTGTCCACTCTAGGTAGGACTTTGACCGTAGGTGCAGGTTTCTCCCAAACAGGGGGCCTCCAAACTGCCTCATGGATGGAAAAACCCCCAAAGCCTTTTTTTTTATCCTCCTCAGTATTAATCTTAGTATTAGCGATAAGAAAGGAGAATATCCTATACGGTTGCAGTACCGCCTGCCTCCACTGAAGCGTCATCTTCTGGAGCAGAGTTGATGACATCATCACCCTCCACGCTCTGAGTTTCTGCCAGGAAGTGTTGGTCCCGTGTGCTTCGTAATGTTGCTGTCAGGTACTAGACTCAGAGCTGTGAGCTGAGGATGTAGGGTTTGCCTGGATTTTTTCTGATTTTTTCCCTGCTAATGTGCTGATTCTGTGGTTCTTTTCCCTCGGAGGAGACATGGTGGAGCCCCGCTGTTCTCTGGAACTGCTTGATCTCTTATGAGCAGTAGAAGTTGATGATGCAGCGTGGCCTGAAAGTGAAACTAGGGGTTAAGGAGCCGTACTGCTTAATGTCGGAGTACCCGACATGTCTGAACACATAAGACACCAATCACTAACACAGGACAGGGAGAGGGGTGAACCATACAAACAACAAATAACACACGGGGGGCATGTGTGCAGATAGAAAGACAGATAGGAAGGAAACTAGCAATGCTAGTTGGGAATGGGAAAGAAGACAAGAAATCTCTCCATATACTGTTTGAAAAGCTAAAACAAATAATGCCACAAAACAAGTGAAGCAAAATATACTGGAGTCTGTACCCAAGCTAAGCAGGAGAAAAACTGAACATTGACCCTAAATGTAGGGGGAGCTTCATAGAGGAGGGTCATCTAAATGGAATCTGGCAGGACTATTTCTAGGATCTCTGGGAAAAAGATCTGATTTTTTTTTTCCTGACCCAAGCAACATGGAGACTGGGAGTTCATTCAGTTTATGGAGTTCATCTGACTAAGTAAGAAATTTGTATTTTTCTAAGTTTTACACTGTATATAATGTCACCCTACAAAGCACATCTGACAGTGGTACTGTAAAATTGACTCAAACAAGTAAAGCACTGTTTTTTATTTGTATGCACATACATATCAGTTCATTGCTTTCACATTTTTTTTTTAAATGTTAAAAAAAGGAAAAACTATAAACTGAATGCAGTACTGAAAATACTATTCTCAAAACAGCAGGCTGTATTTCATAGTGCTGTTGGTCCTACAGTTTTACGCTTACATTTGAGTGAATATTTCCCCCACAAAAACCATGAACATAGTTTATGATGTTTGAAATTAAATAAGCGATTATACAGTATCACTTCTTTCTTAACAGTCTGTCTAACTAGAGTCAGCCAGGGTGTCCTCGGCTCACCGCGTACCAGTGACCCCTGTAGACTGGTTGGGTGCCTGCAGGCCTGCCTGTAAGTTGCCCAGAGCGTGGTCTTCCGACGCTGTAGCTCTGAGGTGGCTGCATGGCGGGCCTGCAGGGTGAAAAGAAGCGGACGGCTGATAGCACATGTTTCGGAGGACACGTGTGTCCATCTTCGTCCCTCCTGAGTTAACGCAGGGCTGGCAGTGGTGAGCCAGGTTGAGATAAACAATAATTGGGCTTATCAGATTGGGGAGAAAATAAGAAAAATAACTGTTTAAAAAAATTTAAAACAAATTTTAAAAAATAAATAAATAAATTCCATTTCCAAAGTCTCTTCAGGAGTCTTTAAATAAACAGTTGTTGTTGTATACATTTACACATCAGTCTGACAACTACTATGTAACAGTAGACGTTCATTTTCTTACATATTATAAATAAGTATTTTTACTATTCAACAAAACCAAAACAAATGTGTTTAATAGCTAAATGAAACATGTGCAGCTTTCAG